>NW_017728951.1:881788-929392 GCF_001723895.1 Crocodylus porosus
CCCAGCCCCAGCCCCCACTTGTACCCTCAGAGCTCCATGGCTGCCCCCTCAATCCCAGGCACCATCACTTTAAAAAAAGAAAAAAAAAGCCTCTACTTCCCCACTGTAGTCCCCTCCCCCCTCCTACAGCCCCTGCCCCGACCCCTTACTTACTGGCACTGAAGCCTTGGTCCTGCAGCATGCTGCCTGTACTTCAGCAGGGTGAGGGGCCAAGAACAGAGATGCTCTGGTAGCCAAAGTATCTCTGTGGAGAACCCAACCTCTGGTTGCCTTAGGGCATGGTCCCATGCCCTGCTTGCTTTTTTAAACTCCGTTTCTTTTAGACCCCTGGATATCTAGGGATCCAATTTTCTCCCTGCACTGGAAGTCTGCAGCACGGGGAACACGTTTTCATTCCCACCTATGTCTCTTGCCCTGCCCCAAAGGGGTTTGAGACAGGGCAGAGGCACATGCTCGCTCATCTGGAGGCACCCAATTATTTCATTAAAGACTGCTAAAAATAAACAAGCCCCTTCCCAAAAATTGTTTTGTCATGTGTAAACACTTTCTGTAGTTACCACAGGCAAGTTGCATGATTGTAGACAGGAGGGATCCAAGATTATATTTAAAGGCATTTAATCTCTTGACAACTTAAATAAACCAAACAAAAACCCAAATGAACAAACAAACAAACTGCAAACCAAATAACATAAAACAGACAAGACAGTTTGTTGTAGTAGTAAAGCCAGCGCTTAGGTAAGGAAGATGCTATTGATTCTGCTGATAGTAACGAGGCTTTGTGGTCTATCAGTCACCTTTGCTACTGGATTGAATTTTACACTATGATTTCTGCAAAAAAACCCCCCAACACACACAAACCTGTCGAAGAAAACTCCTCACAGTGAAATATCATTCATATTTACAATGCTGACATGTACAGTGGCAATGTACACATTACAGACATTGGTTGACTTCTTGCATGTGATGCAAGACTTATGAGTTGCAACCACATCTGAGACATGGATCAGTCTCACATCAGACTGTGCCCTGTGTGAACTTATTTTATGGGGAGTTTCAGAGGACAGCATTCAACTCTTTCTCTCTTACTTTAGCTTCAGAAATGGCCACAAGATTTTCATATGGCAAATGAGAACACACTGCATGTTTGAAAGCAGTATCCGAGAGCTAAGACCACCACAAGGGAATATAAAGCCACATTAAGGATATGGGTAGATGTAGGCAACCAGCCCAACAGAGTTTCTCACCAACCATGTTAAGTGGCTTCTTTAACATCTTGTAGGACTAAAATAATAGTCTCTTTTGATTGTTCAATCCCTACAGAGGTCCTATCAGCTGTATTGTGAACCTCCTTGACTATTTGCTGTAGGGTTGGATCTTATACAGCAGAGTAAATCATCAGGCACCACTTGTAACTGTATTTTGTTAGAAGTCCTTTTCATCAAACATTTTGAAGCTCCAGTTGGTTGTTTGTTGATGTATCAATGGCTGGGTAAAATTAAAATCACACCTTATTATTCAAACTGCCTGGATAGAAACATATTTTTTTAATAAGGAAATTAAATGTGATTTCCAAAACACTACTGAACACCATGGTCCCGCTTCACAGAAAGGAGCTTGTGGAAAAAACTTACCTTTGCCAGATAAGGAGCAGAGATGGTGGGACGCCTTTCTGGAAGCAGAGCGCAGCAAAAGTGAAACTGCAGTGAAAAAGGAAAGGAAAAAAAGAAAAGGCTCCCCTGTCAGCATGGGCACACTTTATGGTGGCGTGTCAGGACCAATTGGTTGGCCAGGCCCCTGGAGCCAGGATAAAAGACCCAGCGGAAGACCAGCCAGGGTGGGGGAGGTTCTGGAAGTGAGGTCTCCAACCAGCCCAGAGGGGCCAGATCAAGAACCTAGTCCCAGTGAGGGGACCTGGTGGTTACCCTAAGAAGGGGTTTCTGTGACAGGTCAGGGCTAGAGAGAGCCCGAGGACTTACCCATAGAGTCTCTGTGGACAACGGACGACCACAGCATAGACTGGAGCCCAGCAGGACCAAGTAGGACAAGAATCCATACATGACTGACCCATGACAATTACCAAGCCTGAAGAGAGGTTGAAATGCCAGGGGACAGAGCGGCACTGAATTAGGGTAACACATAAATGAGGAAAAGTGGGCAGTAGGGAGGACTCGGGTTAAAAACACCGTCCCAATCCTACAGCCATAAATTCAGAGAGCCAGAACACCAAAGCATATGGTATACCAACTCCGACAATACAAGTGATGACATCTTTGGTTGATGTTAGGCAGGGTGTAGGGGAGGCGGAGCCTCAAATAGGAAGAACAGCTGGGACAACTAAAGGGAGGCACCAGGAAGGATGGGACTGAACATCTTCTTCCTAATTAAAATTATTTTTCATCAAAGACATGGCAGGTGAGACCCCCCTGGGCGACGAACCCAAAGTCACCCTACTAACAGAATTGTTTCTTCCCAAAAGCAATGGTGAGGTCAGAGAGAAACCCCCATACTTGACACCTCGGTGAAAGGCACAGGAAATTACAGAGGTATGGTACCTTTAGCTGTTCCTGAAGTCAAATAAAAACTCAGCAATCATAAAAATTAGAAGACTAATTGGAGAGAAAGGAAATAATAAAATTAGATGACAAAATTACTTTAAACAATTAGTGATATAATCCCTCCCCCCGCTTTTTTTACCCATCACAATAACATTGCCCCAATTAAATATGACTTAATTTTATTTTGCTTGATCCTCTTGAACAGGACCCTCTTCAGATTACAGAACATATTATGGGTTCATACACATTTAGAGCTTCTTGCCACCACCAAGCTTGTGTTTGACATTTACCATAGAACTTGTGTGCCTTTTCAGATGGGATATGTACCACCAAGGGGTTTCTTTCCTGTATGCCACATGCTGGTCAATTTATAATAAATAAATCCTTTTATAATTTGCGTTGCAACAGGTAGACCTACCTTTTACTTGTGGTTACCCATGTGACGCTACACCATTGTTGAGCCAAATTTAGCTTCATTTTAACCATCTTTTAAACACATAGGTCCCAGGTTTAGGGAAGCATCAACTCTGCAGGTTCTTGTTTCCTTTAAAACAATGGGTTAATGCAGTTGGGGGGGTAGGCAGATCCTGCTATGTTTGTGTTATATATAGCATCTAAATACCAATGAGATTCTCTTTATAGCCTTGAAAATATTTCATCACGTTGTTTTCTAAAAAACATATATGTTACCTTTTAATAAATGCCATTTTGCTAAACAAGTAAAATTTACAACTCAAAACTTTTATATGAATTGCTGCCCTTTGTTTCAAATATTAAAATAACTTTCCATTCCAAGCTGGACAGAAGTATCCTAGTCTGGAGTCCACAGACAAATTTAATTTTTAGAGGGTGTGTTACTAACAATTTTTATCACATTTATGATTATATTTAAAGGCTTTTAATCTCTTGACAACTTAAATAAACCAAACAAAAACCCAAATGAACAAACAAACAAACTGCAAACCAAATAACATAAAACAGACAAGACAGTTTGTTGTAGTAGTAAAGCCAGCGCTTAGGTAAGGAAGATGCTATTGATTCTGCTGATAGTAACGAGGCTTTGTGGTCTATCAGTCACCTTTGCTACTGGATTGAATTTTACACTATGATTTCTGCAAAAAAAACCCAAACACACACAAACCTGTCGAAGAAAACTCCTCACAGTGAAATATCATTCATATTTACAATGCTGACATGTACAGTGGCAATGTACACATTACTGACATTTTTCAGATTTTTTTAAAATACATTAAACAGACACACAGAATTAATATATATGCACATATACATTTAATATACATACACACACACACACACACATATATTGAATGACAAGGATCATCCATATTTATTTTATTGTTTTCAATGGCCCATTGCACCATTTTGGCAATTGGAATTGGTACCTTTACAATTTTTTTAAAATCTGAGATTGTGGGATGTCAATACCCTTGTTATAATTTTAACCACATTACCACTTTAAAGATTTTTTTTTCTTTAGAGGAACAATTTCTCCTTCAGAATTTTTACTTTATTTTTTTACTTGAAAAGCTTTTTCCACATTCTTATTGCTAGGCATTGTTAAATCTTTAGGATACTTGGTTAAAACACTATTGTTTTGCCCCTGAATATAAATTTAAAATAATACCAGCATTTTCATACCAAAGAAAAAACAAAAAAACAAACAAAAACCAACAACAACAACCTCCCCCTTTATTAGCCAAATCCAATACTGAAAACCATTCCACCCCTCCTATTGTAGCTGCTCACATTTCAGGGTACTTTACTACAATAGATGTTACTGAATTCAGAGCTCTGAAGTCTATTGTCAGTTTTCAGGTTTTCCCCTTTGCCTTCAGAGCAGACCAAATCAGGGAGTTAAACACACTAGGCATCTTAACAAACTATCTACTGTGCATTATAATCCTATTTCAGCTTCTAGTGAATATTTACACTGCCTTTGTGGGGGAGGGTTTAGTCCCTCAGTCAAGAGACACACCTGTATCTTGCCACATTTTAACTTATTTCTGCCTGCGCTTTAAGAAATGTCCTCAGTTCCTTGTTTTGATTAATGTAATATAATTAATATATACAGCAAAAACTTGACTAGCTCCACATGGTGTCTTTATAAACACCTTTTTCTTTTCTTTTTTTCACCTTCACAAATTGTTAACATTATCCTTTCTAGGATATCCACACTGCTCCTGGAGAGCAGGGGAAGAAAGCAAAAACATTTCTCATCTCCCCATTACTAATGAGAGTGCACACACTTACACTTCCAGCAGTCTCTCTACTTTGCAACAGAAGCACAGAGCAAACAGACAGCACTACTTCTGACACTTTCTGTGTGGCACAAACATGTTAACAATCTGCAAAGTAGCCTGGTCATTAGCGTCTACTTCTGTTACAAACATTCAGAGTCTCTAGCACAGAGGTTAATTCTCTCTGCTACTGGCTTCCTATTGTGCCCATGATGCTTGTTTTACTTAACCCAAACAGACCACAACACATGCCCTTGTCTAAACCACTGACTTCAGGCACTCTCTGAGATCAGGTTGAAACTTGTAAAGCAGTCATTCCTTAAATTCCATTCTCACTCTCTCCTCCTGGCAAATGCTTTGGGGTGGATCATAACCCCTTCTGGACCCTGTCACTGTTGCACAAATGCTGATCAGGCTCCAGTATCAATTAACGTTAGGTGGGGTTCATATATCCCTTTTTTCCCCACTAAAGCTTGAATGGTTGGACACCCCTCGTAGTCAAAACAGACTCATCCTACTAGCCTCCTGGGTGCTTGAGGAGTAGGGCATCCATTCCCTATTGTAGGTTGGGAGGTACTAAAGGCCAAGTTGACCAATTTAGATCTGACTCTGCCACTCCTGCCAGCTCTTGCGTCCAAATGAGCTCTGTTAATCTCTGTACTACCTTGCTTTCTAATTTTCTATATTCATTTTCTAACTCATTCCTCTCCTCTGCAGTTGTCTCTTGTTTAACAGCTGTTTGCAAAGCTTTAATAGCCATCTGACAGTGAGGAATTTTCAACGGTTTAACCTGTTTCTCTGCTTCCTTCCATCTTTCTCCTTCCTTTTTCACAACCACAACCTCCAGTTCCCAGTTTTCAACCTCTGTCTGTAGCCAGACAACCTCCTTATGCAACGTTTCACACACTGGGAACATTCCCTCCAGCAACGCCTTTCTTTTTTCCTTTCTACCAACCTTAGGCTTAATTGTCCTGGCAAGGACTTTCCAAGACTTACAAAAGTTAACCATGCATCAAAAACAAAGGGCTGCAGCACTGCAGGCACTGGTTGTGGGGTATCAACAGTATCAGTCATGATGCTTGCTTTTACAACTTGCCCAGAACTATCACTCTCAAGAACTAGTCCTCCCTATTATCCCAAAAATGGGTACAAGAAAGGGGGTAATCAGGACTCCAACTGGCTATTCTCATTCCCCAATCCCTAAAGGTTACTGAGTCCACTCAGCTATAGTTCCCAATCTGATATTATCAATTCATCTCTGGCTCCTGCTTGGCTTGCCAACTGTTACCAATAGGATTTCTTTTTGCCAGAGCCCCAAAGGATTGACACTAGGCCTGTGCAAAGTGGCCAGTATATGCTTTGGATTTAGATTTGTCTGATTTAGGGGACAGTGTTTTGATGATTCAAATCACTGTTCTAAATCGATTTGGCCAAATCAGATTTGGAGATCTGGTCACCACCGAATCTCCAAATCAAAAAGGCCCCATTCCTCACCTGCTCTCCCAGCCCCGTCAGTGGCTGTCCTGCCCGGTCCCAGCCTCCCAGCTGTTAACAAAAAAAGGCCCCATTCACTGGCTGCTGCCAGGTGGGGGGGGAGTGATCCCCACTGCCCTCCTACTACCCCATGCTGCATGTAGGACTTTGTCATGACCCCCCCATCCCCTGCGTATCCCCAGCTCCCCGCTCTTTAAAAAAAACCCCAAACCTCTCACATTCACTGGCTGCTGCCAGGCAACCCCGCTGCCCCTCACTGCCCCACACTGTGTGGGAGGGCACTGCCATGATCCCCCCAGCCCCCACCCTCTCTCTCTATCTCATCCCCTCCATGGCTGCCCTGCCTGGCCCCAGCTCCCAGCTCTTTTTAAAAAAAAAAAAGCCCTGCACTCAGCGGCTGCTGCCAGGTAGGCAGATAATCCACACTGCTCCATGCTGCATGGGGGGACTCTGCATGATGGAGCACCCAGAAGCCCCAGTGGCCTCTGCAGCTGTGCTTTTCCAACTTGATTTGGAGAGTTTTGAATCAATTTGGACCTTTTTATTGGTCTCCTGATTCAATTTGGATTCAGAGATTTGGCCACCAAATTGGGCCGAATCTCCTCCAAATCGAATCAGCACCCGAAGCTTCGCACAGCCCTAATTGACATAACAACTCATCTGATGTAGTATCACACGAGCTTTAATACTAACCCCGAGGCAATATTACAGGTTTCCTGCCCATAATATGACCTGGCAAGTGGCTCCTTTAGATGTTTCAGCAGTGACCTTTAGTGGTACCAGTCTCGGGTCCTCTACTGGGTGTGTGGGATGTTTATTTCTGGCTTTTCAACTCTTTGAGCAAAAAGTCCACGGTTGCCTCTGTCTCCCCAGAGATACAACATGAACACACAGCTTTTTCTTTGTCCATTGTCTGTTGATTACTTTTGTAACTTTCTCATCCCAAATTGTCCAATCCCCTGGCACTATGCCAAGCATTCTTTATATGGTGCACCAATCCCCTAGCACTGTGCCAGGCACATTCCTTATAAAGAAACAGTTGTTGCTTGCTCCTCTAGCACACCAGCCACAGCACTCACATCTCCCAGAGTCATGTAAGTTCCTCTGTTTAATTTTATTGCTCAGTTCTGGACTATGGCTAAGAGCCTTACCACAACTCAATTTGCCTGCTACACTAAGGACACTTAAAATGGAAACATCTACATGTTAAGACTTGTTAACTTATGCTAAATGCCTCCTGAGCACCTCAAAGTTATACCACTTCAGGCGAGGGTTAACCCTGACCTGTGCTATTTAGCTTGTGTTAATGTAACTTCAGGCTGCTACACAAAGATAAAGGGAATGCCTTGTAGTCCCCCATAATCCCAGCATGCACTGTGCCTTACTCCCCCACCCCCAGCAGGGATAGAGCCCAAGTGTCCAGGCTCCTAGTCATGCCCCTGCTCACTAGCTCTCTAGCGGCAAATCAGAGCAGTGCATGGAAGAAACAGTATTAACCCTTAACATGCAACTGCAGCATGCTCTAACTTTAACACCACTTAGACTAGAGTAAACCTGTGGAATGTTAAGTATGATTTGTAACTTCACCCTAAGAAACAGACCCAGCCCAAGTCTAAAGAGAAAATCCCTATTGGCATTAATTGCAAAACTCCCACAGGCATCAGTGTGGGCCAGAATTTCAACTCGGAGGGTGGGAGGGGAATAAGAAAGATATTTTTTTTTCTCATTTTACAGATGGAAAACTGAGGCACAGAGTAGATAAATGACTTGTCCAAAATTGCAGAGGAACCCTGCAACAAAGCCAAATGCTTTAAATCCCAGTCCAGGGCCTAACCTGCAAGATCAGCATTACCTCACATGAGATCAAGCGATTTCACTGATGTATTTTTCACTTTTTAAAATTTCAGACTTTTTAACTTCTTCACCTGAGCACTGCTCAGTGACTACACCTCTTTCTGTAGCATAACACAGTGTGTTATGCCATTCTATTTTATATTTTTTAGGCTTGTAGTAGGAAAAAGTTAATGTGTCTGGACTGTGAAATAGAAAGTATGCACAGTCTGCAATGGAAGATTTTTTTTCCTTTGGCATAAAGGCTTTCTGTAACACAGCAGAACAGAGCTATTCAAGGTAACACCTGAGTTATCAGAAAACTGCTTTGATTTCCATCACTTCTCTTTGAGCTTTCCTGGAGAAAAATAGCTAAAGTTTCTTCCTGCAGGGAGATCAAGTACCTTAGAGATCAGCTACCCCTTTTGTTTGGTGAGAATCACAGTGACTGCTTATACCCTTGGGCAGATGGCTCATGCTCACTTCCCAGTGCAAACACAGAAATAAAATTAGCTTGTCGTATCTGTCTCTTGTGGGTGTCATTATGTTAACAAACTACATTACTGTGCATGTTAATCTTCCTGAAAGGCTGCATACTGTTCAGCATAGCAGAGGCAACTGATGTTTGTGGCCATTTGGATCAGGTGCATCATTAATGGTATTACAAGAAATATTTTCATGAGTCTTTGAGGGTTCTCCGAGCTACAAATCTCTAGTATATTATTGTAATTAAGGTTAAAATGTGTCTAAATTTCAATAACTGCTGCAGCAGAACTCTTCGCCCTCTTTTGTGAGGCATATCCTGTGTTTCTAAGGCATTTTACATTGGCATTAGGACACTGCCTAGGCTGGCATCCTGGGTGGCCTTCTAACATGCACAGGTGACTTCAATGTAGTTTCCAAAAAAGCAAGCTTCAAACACTTCATATGACTCTGACAGTTATGGATCCCTTGGGAGTGTGCAGGGCTGGGGATGCTAATCACTGAATCTGATAAACAAAATACAAATCCTCTGAACCTGAAGTGAAAACTGGAGATAAAAAGTCACTGCTGTAGATCGGAATTGTAAAAGGTAGGAGGCAGAATTCTTCAAATTTAAGAGGTTGGATTAACCTCTTGCACCCTGATTATGGTCTTACAGAAAGGGCTTCAAGGACCAGCCAAGGACTTCAAGGACCCTCACTCAAGTTTAATACAGTAGTTTTAATGCAGTTATCTTTGTCTAGTTTATTTGTCTTGCAAAGGCTGAATGGGAAGGGCAGAAAGGAATAAGGATACTACATTGGCTTCTCTCAGTCTTCTGTACAACTGAGCGGTTTGACAGGTGAAAAGGGCCTTTGCTCTGAGCTGTCAAAGCTGTTACTGGAGGGTGGAAAGAAGCCTTACAGGATTCTAGTTGACAGGGTCAATCGAAAACCTGCGGTTGCAATACTGGCATTTCCTGTACGCTGTCTCTGCAAAGGCACAGACTGACTTGGAACAAGATGCAGTGCTAGGGGATTTGTTCAGAGTGAGTGCATCAGAAGAATGGTGTGAATGTTTTGTGCACTGATGACAGATCTTGTGTGTCTGGATGAAAGAGATTTACAGGTGCATAGGGGACTGCAGTTAGGGCTGCACTGCCAAGCGCTTTAATATAAATAAGCCTTGTGGCTTTAATGCCTGGTAATTAGCAGTTCCAATGTCCAAGTCTTGTGATCATTCAGTCCTTCCTCCAGCTATGTATTAAACTCAGGAATAGCTGAAGTGGTTGTTACTTTTCCAGTGCATGAAGCTATTCTTTACATGTGGTAAGAGGGCTTTTATTTTAATGAGTACATAGCTGAGGCAGACTTGTATTAACTCAGTCAAAATCAAAGCCTGTCATTATAAGTAAAAAAAAGATCCTAACTAACTAACTCATATTTGATAAACAGACATAGATCTGTATTTTTAGCTCTCATTTAAAACATACCATTAACGTTCACAAGAATTGTTCAGTTCTTCAGGCCAGATGAGTGAAAAATTCTCCTCACTCCCTTTTAATAAAAGGTATAATGATCTGAAAATTACCACTGATTTGTCATGTCATTTATGCAGACGCATGAAATCATACAGCAGAAGACAAACTTGTGCTCAAAAAGATCCTTACAGGGAAACTAGTTATAGATTCAAATATTGCATCCATCTTCCTTTGAAATACTTTCATTGGTGATATTGTTTTTTTCTAGATTCTCAAAGGGGACTCTCCTCATACTGTTGTTTTTACGGGGGAAGGGGAAGTGCTTTATACAAGACAGTGGCTTCCTGAAAAGATGAACATTCTTGGACTCAATGATACATGTGAGGATGGCTTGGGGACACAAATGGCAGGTCCTACTTCATGTTCCCTTGACGTTTTCTGCCCCTGCAGCAGCTCTTCCTTGAACAGTAAGGAGCTCCCACTGCAAAATAGTATAGTATTTCATACACCGGGGTATACTAAATTATGGAGGTGGATATGATGTCATGTAGGAGGTTCATTCTCCACAGAGGCTCACATCCAGTCCCAGACACAAAATCCTCACAGAAGTATTTAGGCTTAATATACATTTATGTTGAAGAATGTAGATGCTATTTTAGTTCTTAAATCTTGCTTTGTGGGAAACCTTTTTGTATTCCACTTACTGTTATGGAAAACAGCTTAAGAGGCTGTCTCAACAATTCTCAAGCAATGAGCATGGGGAGAGATCTGCTACATCTCCTTAAGAGGCAACTAGGGAGTTCTTGAAGTGAGCAGGAAAAGTACTCATACCTTTGTTCAAGAGCCAAAAGTGCTGGGAGTGAACTGGCGGTAGAGTGGTACTGGAGTATATGAGAACAGCATTTTTTCCAGTCTCCCTTTAAAACAGCATGACATGAAAGGTGCAATATACTGGTGGTTTGATTTCCTAATCAATGGGGATCTTAGGCAAAAGATTGCCACCTGCAGACTTCTGATCACCAGACGAGGACATTGTAGTTTTGTTTACAAACTTATGATACCTATTTTGTTTTAAAAAAACGAGTACTGGCTCCCCACTGCTTCATCACTGCTAAACAGAGTTTACTTTGCAAACAGCTTCCCTTTTTCATTGCAGTTGGAAATGTGAGATTTCAATAGACATGAGAGGTACATACACTGGAACTGCTACTAACACATCACCCCAGCCAATTTTTTGTTGCTCAAAAGATTACTAGTATCAGTATAGCAAGACTTTTGTATATCTGGGTATGGAAATTTGTATTTGCTTTAAGTCATCTTTGAAATGTGCAGCCCATAAGTAAAATTATTAAAACTATAGAATTATTTGCATATTATCACCATTAAATGCATCTCTTTATGTCACCTAGGTGACTATGTCATTGTCATGTACTCTTGTACCTTTTCAGTCTGGTATATTGTTATGTTTTCTACAAAGGCTTTCTGTATTGTTGGATTGTATCTAAAGATATGAATGGTAATGCAGTGACTCCGGCACATAGTTTACTGCCTCGATTTCTTTCAAAGTCAAATTGCTTCTTTCCTCCAGCCATTCATCCTCTATAATTATTAGTTATTTAACAGGAGGATATTTTCCTGCCTTCAACATCACTAAATTTAGACCCCTGAAAAAGATGGAGGCTTAAAAACAGTATTTTTCTCCTCTTGTATTCAGGAGAATCATCTCATCTCATTGTGTGCTCTTGGGAGACAAATGGAAACAAACTGAAGGGAATTATATTCAAATACCATGATCCAGAAACTGCCTTTTATGTTACTGGTAGCTCACAAACTGCCTTGAAACATTTTCCTACAAATCTGCAAGCACAGAATTTTAAAAAGAAATAAAAGAAGGCTGCACAAGTGTTGCTTTCCTAAAGCTTTTAGACACCGGGCTGTCAAGGTAGATGAAATACTATATAGTTTAAGAACTATAATGATGTTCCCATAGCTGTCTAGCCCAAACCAAGATTTAAGAATTTACATGATAGCAGGGAATCACGAGTTTCCTTTTGTTAATCTGTGAACTGGGGAACAGAACAAATTCAGCATTTGTTACATTTATAGGGAGCTCTGTATAGTTGTATTTAAAATCTGCAAGCAACCTCCAGTAATTTCCAGACTAATTCACACTGATGAGATACGCAGAATAATGCAAATACCACTTCACAGCCCCTGCCAGCCTCAAACTACTAAATGAAGGTTGGGTGTTATCTCCATTTGACTGATAAGGAGACTGAGACATAGGACTTGAGTAACTTGTCCTAGACTACACAGAGGAAGCAGTATACCCCAGGATCAACTTCTAGCCCCTTGTTGTAAGTCAAACACAATGAAGAGATGGCATGGTAATTTGATGCTGGATAGCTTCATGGGAGATTTGAGCTTTAAAGAAGAATAGAGCATTGTTTTTGGTATGTGTGGAAATTTGATGGCAACGGCAAAATGTTTGAACTGCATGCAGTAAAACATGGCAGGAGCCTGGTGAAGGAATTTGGGCTGGATTTTAGCAATGGGGGTGGAGAGGAGACACTGTAAAATAATTACTTCTTCTATAATCCAATGGGAAGTGACAAAAAGGGCACAACAATCATGAGCCTGAGGAACAGTGGAACATGGTAGAATAAGCAGAACTTACCAGGAGGAGAAAAAGTTTTTCAGTTCCTTTAAATATAGCCACTACTCTCATCTTTCTCTGAGTTAGTCATAGATAATATTCTGATATTGTAGAAACAGAATGAGCCTAGCTCCAGAGCTGAAAAACTCCCCCTGCCATTGGAATGATGTACATTATATAAATCCATTTGCTTCACTTTGCAATTTGCCTTTGCATTTTTAGAAGCTTTTATTTTGTTCTTAACCAGGAAGTGATCCCTCTGGCAGAATCCATGCTTTTATATAGGCTGTTGCACATAACAGTAATTGGTGATGTCTTCTATTGTTCAGGTACTATTATCTTTTATGGATTACATGAAATTAATAGTATGTTACTCATAGAAAGCTTTAAAAAATTCAACATCAAAAGAAACCTCTTTTCTCTTGTCCCTCAGTTTGCCAACCTACAAATTCATTTTTGCTTTTTCCAAAACAAGTCAGTCATTCTCATCTCTGATTAACTGCATATTAGACAAATATGCTGACCTTTTCTAAGGTCAAGGGCTAGAATTTAAAAGTTGCCACCTGAAACCTATCTTGCTGCTATCCCTCCTACCCCACAGTAGCAGTAAAATATTTAGAAGTATCCCAGTTTTCTATATTAACCTTTTATTCCTTCCATGCCTGTATCCTCTCACTCTCTTGAATGCTTGAGTCATTTCAGTATTTGCAATTATTCTAATTAAACACAAGCTGATTATTTATTTCACAAACAAATCTTCATCTCCCTTCACTTACATAAGACTCAAGGGTTTGCTTTGTTTTCTTAAAATGAAAACACTAAGCTCTCTAGAAATTTCTTCCCACTCCATTGTTACCTCAAGTCTCACAATGTCTAATGAGTACCATAAAATACAATTTTCACAGCCAAATTGAAACCTGCAAGATCTGCCCAACACTGAAGTGTGTTGAATTCAATGCATCTGAAAGGTAGTGCTCTATATAATATGCAACACCTATTGTCTGTAGCATTAGGGTTAAATATAAAGCTACCTGGTTTACTAACTGCAGGGCTGAAACACTGAATAAAGACCCTAGATCAATTGAAATATGTACATTATCTCCCACAGAGCAAACCATATAAAAAAAAAAGAAATTCCTGCCTATACTCAGCAGTACAGAAACTACTGCCTGGTTATATTCAAAGCAGAAACTCAAAGCTTATGTTTCCTATGCATATGCATTTATATCCAAAGCTTGCTCCAGCCAACACTCTTCAGAACAGGTTTCAGCTGCCCAGAATCAATTAAACAGTGTTCTTCCCCAGGCCTTTCCTTGGATCTTTAACCTGGAGGTGCCTTCAGTACTGTCAGTGGGGCATGAGAAGGGACTTAGCTTCTCAGGGAAGAGAGGATAAACATTCTTCTACAGTCTGGCATATTATTGTAGGATCTCCCAACACACATTTACACTGGAATACCTATTTGATTTATCTAGCCAGAAATGTAATCAGCTAAACATGTTCAAAAAGAACATGGAACTATGCCTGTGGAATAAAGTATGCTCTCAATACCAAAGTTACTTTTTAACAGTAGAAAGTTCCTCTCTCTTTTCAATGCCCACCAATAGGAAAATAGCTGTGCTTGTAATATATTCCAGATACCTACTGACAGAAGAAAAATAACATCAATTATTGTACATTAAAGCTGATCTTTCCATTTTATAGTTTATAAGAGGAAATAGCAAAAGGAAATGGAGCCAAGTAACAATGAAATAAAATGTATACATGGCAAGTGGGACTAACATGTGCCATAATGCTCACAGACTAAAATGTTCATAATACTGCTACTTAGGGAGGCTACTTTTCAAAATGTTATGAATGCTAAAAAAAAAGGCTCCAAGTGCACTCTACAGGATATGTATGTGAGGAGGAAAAAACATTTGCAAAAATCCCATTAACAAGCAGACTGTCAGGAATATATAACCTTAAAATATAAGTGCCAAATGAAGCAGAGTGGGTAGATCTTCCTGTGACTTGTTTGCTTGGTTCACAAAACTCTGTGGGCCTCTTTCATTATCCTTGCCCAAATGTACACAAATATAAGAATATATATTGATATATGACTTAAAGCAAAACTGTAGAGCTATTGATCTAATTCTATGGAGATGGACTAAGAAAAAGATCATTTAAATAATAATTTAAATAATAATTTAACTAATAATTTAAATACCCACCAAGGAATGGTTGTATTTTATTACAGGGAAAAGGCCATCCATTTTAGGACATCACATGAAACCCAGATTAAAGATTAAAGGCCTAACCCTGAATATACACGTGATCTGTTAAACAAGTCCTAGAACAAAATAGCTGGTCAGTCTGTTCATATGGCATGCTGTTCTGCCTTAGCTGGTAACCATAACTAATCATCTTAACCTTAACCTTGGAGTTTAATTTTCTCAAAAGGGGCTGTCACATACTACCCTGAAAGGGTATTTTTCCTTGTTTCCAACTGAAAAGAAGAATATTATTGACCCAAAAGAGCCCAGTACACCTTTGTCACATTCTTCCTTGGACTGCCAATGATTTAAGGGTGTGGAATTTGCAGTAGGGGGACAAGTCCCAAATTCATGGTTTTCAATCAGGCCAGTAGGATACAGTAGTCATGAACAGCTGCAGTCCTGCATTTGCAAGTGATTTGGAAAGAGAGAAATCAGCCTAGATATGGAGCCCAAAAGGTTTACTTCTGTGTTTAATCTAAATATTGAGACAAGTTCAAACAAATACAGCAATTTCCCATGACAACTGCATAGAGATGAGGCAGACTAGGCAAAGCTGGAATTTAACTGATAGACCCTGGAGGGGAGGCACTATATTCACTTAGCCTCCAGTTACAAGGCCTTAATAAACAAGTCTCTTTGCACAGATCTGGCAAGCCCTGGCATAGGCCCAGTGCTGTATGCAGCAGACAAAAGCTTTCTTGTTCACACAGATATCTCCAACAGCTCTAAAGGTCAAGGTGTACTTATCTAAATAGCACGTCTTTCCATTGTGTACATATTAAAGAGTTCCATTCTTCTAAAGATCTTAACCATTTATGCTGAATCATTAAAATGTAACACTGTAAATCACTCATTTGCACTAACATGGTTATGTATCATGTCTACTTTAATGCATGACATGCCTATTTAATAAATGAGTGGTAGCAGTTCTCACTTTGTTCTTTGCCTCCTTTTCTTTATATCGAAGTCCTGTGTACATGGAAAACATTATTCCATTTCCTTCTTGTACAAGATTTGTTTAGACTAACTGTCCTTTGTTTTCTGTAGCTTCAAACTTTGAGATTGGATTTAGGGAGGGATATTTGTTTTTGAAAATGAAATACATGCTGAATTTAAGGAGAGTGGTGTATACTGATCTCTGTAGCATATTATTCACCATGCAAACACACGTCAGACCTTAAATAATCAAGCATATTTACTCATATAGAAATGTAATGACAGTTTTCAAAGGGCTTGCAGTTACAGATCTTTGTCCTTAAGGCAATGGGGTCTCCACACTGTCTAGAAAATGAGGGATCAAATAATAGGCAACTGACTAATTATTTTCTTCATAGTTCTTTGTGGCAGGACCATTCATGTCCCAGGCAAGCTCAAATATTTATCTATGACTGTATTCAATAGCTTGTTTATTCTTTCACACTTTACCTTGGATTTGGGGTGGTGATAATTTCAAGAGAAAACAGAAATGCTATTGATTTCACATATTGGTCCATGTAAAATCATGCAGTAAGAGTTGGTATTTGCTATATCTGATAATAGTATATTGATGATTGTTGCATTTTTATAGTAAACATATAAGCACCCCTATCCTTTACTATGTGCTATATCTAATATCACTGATTACAATCAGGTGTATTAAGATTTTGATATTCAGCTCTGGATGTGCCAAGCAGCTAGTGGAAAGATAGGAAATGTGCATTGAGTTGAATGAATTTTAAAAAGTGCTGCTAAACTGGCTCAGGAATGATAAAACTCTATTTGCCTTGTAATCCATCTTCATGGCTAAGTATCCTCATAGCATGATGCACCACATACAAGTCAGAGGCAAACACATGGTAGGAGGGGAGTGTAGTTTGATTTTCTAATACACACCAAGCCATAGTATCTTGAATTGCAATGCTAGCAATTGTGGAGGGGTATCCATGGTCTTCTGGCACCAAACAGAACTGAGTCCCTCTAGGAATTGATCTGTAGTGTATTGTGGGATGTTACTTCCATGGCACCAATGAAAGTGATTTTGGCCTATTTTCTCATGCAGCCTGCTGAGTAAGAATCACAGGTTTGTTGAATGAGCTTTTCCTGGACACAAGTAAACTATTTGGGATATAGGACAGTGGGTCAGAGAGTTATTGGAACTCTTTCAGGAATTACAGAAACATGAAGGTGCATTGGATACACATGGTACAAAGGGAGTGTACAAGATAGATATGAAAGACATGCTGAATTCAGTGATCACTGCCCTGTCTTAATGTGTACTCAAGTGTTTCCAAAGCAGAAGAACTAACAGAATTTGGTGGAATCATATTGTATACTTTTTGCGGATGTGAGGTATCCAATACTAGTTCTAGAACTTCTTCATTATTAGACAGCAGATCTTCATGGGCCTGTATGAGGAGTTAACCCCAACCCAACCATGCCACAGTATATGGTTGGAGTCTATACAGAGGCAGGCTGCTATTGCTCTCTGAAAACTAACTACCCCTGACTTTTACAGATCCATGGCAATGTTCACAAGCCACTTTTGTGTTCACAACCACCTATCATGCTTCTGGAGCTGGAAGCCTGTAATGCTGTTATGAAAACCATTTATCTACAGGCTGCTAGCATCAGCAAGGAGCCTGAAAAACTACCTGGATTTCTAAAAACAGAGGCTCCTACAGATGTGCAGGGAGCCTGCTCCAACTTGCTGGAAATCCAGTGTCAGTGCAGATTCCAGTGCATGGAAATTGACATGCTCCAGCAGCCTTCCACGTCACATGTATCAGCATCCCCATGCTGAAAAAATGGTGGTGGGGCACTTTGAAATAAAACAATTTGGATGAGCTTCAGTTCAAAGCACCCCACCACCATTTTTTCAGTGCAGGGACGCTGATACGCATGCTGCGCTGGCGCTTTTAATTAGCACAGCTTGCTAATTAAATTGCCCAGCACTTCATTCCAAACCACATGTAAAAATGCCCAGGGTCTTCAAATTGTTTTAGGCCAACATATGTGTCCATTATTTGCCTTCCTGAAGGAACCAGGAGATGTGTTAGCTGCTAAGGGTTCTGCTTCCTTGTTCTGCAGGACCATTGGGATACAATCATGAATAGCACTGAGGAAAGCATTAGCAACGCCTACACACGAGGCTGTAAGGAAATCTACCACCTACCACTGACATACAGGAACAAGCTGGGGTTTTATTTTTTTCCAACAGCAATGCCAAAAGTTGGGAGTGTGTGTCCCCCATGAGTTTAGGGATACCATCTATCCCTGCTTGCCACAATACGTGAAAAGAAAAACCTAAGATTGGTACAGCTGGACTTGCTGATTTCACTAGTAAACAATATAAAACAAAGTGGCCGCTAAACATGAGCAAAAACAAACAACAAACATACAAACAAAGCCAAGCAGCTTTAATAGTAGCCATAGTTTTTGCCTATAGTCCCCCTATTGTTTTTTCTTCTTTTCCCACATCTTTTTGTACATATGGTAGTTGGACATGGTTACTGAGCAAGAAACAAATGTCTCTCTTACCTTCTTATCTCACAGTTGCTAGACCTCTCCAAGTCCCAGGGAACACTGACAATTCTATCTCCTAATAGAGCAGTGGGGGAGGAAGGGGCTTGCAGAACTCCTCAGACCTAATTAAGCACTTGCAACAGGCCTTCCGTAGCAAAGGGCATGTGTGCCTGTGTTGAAACCATTACCAAGACCTACTTCTAAACAGAAAACTGCAGGGACCTGCCGGAACTCTTCAGAATCATAGGCCTGCAAAGTAGGGCTGTACGAAGCTTAGGGTGCTGATTCATTTGGAGAAGATTCAGCTCAATTCGGCAGCCAAATCTCCAAATCCAAATTGAATTGGGAGACTAATAAAAAGGTCCAAATTGATTCCAAGCGCTCTGAATTGATTCAGAAAAAATTCAGAAAGCTTTGGAGAGATTCAGAGACTTGGGCAGTCCCCACTTGCTGCCACAGTGAGCTGGACCCAGACTCCATGCTGGTAAGTGGGGAGGAGGCTGGCAGAGGGGACCATGGGAGGAATGCTGCCAGGCCCCATCCCCTGCTGCTCCCCCATCCCCTCTGAGCACCCCTCCAACCCCCGCCTGCTCTCCCAGCCCTGTCAATGACTGCCCTGCCCGGCCCCAGCATCCCAGCTCTTTAAAAGAAAAAAAAGCCCCACACTCACCAGCTTCTGCCAGTGTGGGGAAGGCAATCCCCACTGCCCCCCACTGCCCCACACTGCATGGGAGCCTCTGTCACAAGCCCCCATCTCTCGCCCACTCTCCCAGCCCTGTCAATAGCTGCCCCATCCAGCCTCAGCTCCCAGTTCTTTAAAAAAAAAAAACAAGAAAAAAAGCCCTGCACTCACTGGCTGCTGCAATGGCTGCTGTCAGGGCTTCTGGGGGCTCACTGCAGAGCCCCCCGTGCAGTGTGGGACAGTGGGGATTGCCCCTCCTGCCTTGCAGGAGCCAGACAGTGCAGGGCTTTTTCTTTCTTCTTCTTCTTTTTTTTAAGAGCCAGGATGCTGGGGCTGGGTGGGACAGTCATTAACAGGCCTGGAAGAGTGGGTGGGGGGTGGGGACTGTTTGATTCAGTGATCTGGACGATTCAGTGGTGGCCAAATCTCCGAATCAGATTCAGCCAGTCGATCTGAGATAGTGATTCAAATTACCAGATTGAATCACTGTCCCCTGAATTGGCCAAATCCGAATCTGAAGTGAATACTAGCTGCTTTGCTCAGGCCTACTGCAAAGAGACTTAGAGCTTCTCAGATATGGTGTTTGTACCATTCAGCACTCCATGAGTTCCTTGTCTTTGTCTCATTCCCAAGATCTCCGATTCCATGCATCTCTTCAAGTCAGTCTGCTCCCATTCATCCTATGCCACCAATAACACCCAGAAGCTGGCATCTCTTTTTTGCATCTCTGTGACAATGTAATTTGTGGAAGGGGCAGTGTAAGTGAATTGGCTGGCCCCTTGGCTCCCAACATACCTATAAAAGATGAGAAAAAGTGTCTATTTAGATTTTTATTATCAGAAATGTAATATATTAATTCAACACACATGCTTTCCTTGTACCAAGGGCATAGTTTATACCTTTTTTGATTTACCATTTTCCTCCCATTAGTGATCTTGGCTGTCTGGAGGTTACAGGTGAACATTTAGTGAGACAACAGCTGATTCTACCTCCCTGCCCCCTTCTTCAACCCTTATAAAACTGTTTGTTAAAATGTTCACTAGCTTTAAGTGGATATCAAATTATGTATGCATGGCATAATATGGGGTGGAAGGGAAGAGAACCTTGCGATTCAAAGACTCTTTTACCAGCCAGCTTTCTTTTCTTCTTTTTTTCCCCCCAGGCTGGACCATGTATTGAGGACAAACAATCTGGAGGTCCTGAATGGAAAAAGGAGAGAGTATTCCAGACCACTGGAGAAGCTTAAGACTGTGGTGACAGCACAGTACATTAGAAGCGATAGCAGATTAGTGATTCGTTTCCTGCCAAGCAAAGTAACTAAGTAGCTAGAATTCTTGCTGCATGAAAAACTAGGAACTAGCTTTTCAGGACCGGGGAATGTTCTTGAACAGTGGGGGCCAATCTTTTTGGTAGGTGTGCCACAAATTAGCCCCATACATTCCCTGAGTGCTACTCTGACCCCCTTTCCCTCCCCCAAGCTACTCTGCTTTCTGCTTCGTGCCCCTCCCGGTTCTGCCAAATGCAACGCAGAAAATCTCCCTGTGCCATTTTTGGCATCCATGCCACAGGTTGTCCACCCCGATTCAGAAGACCAATGATAATATGAAGAAGCAAGTGCCATTATCCTGATAGCTGTGGAATGGCCTCTCAACCTCCCTACCACCACCCCAACACAAGACTCACAACAAGAGGAGAAGGGCAAATAGTATGGCTTTTGTCATGGAGCGATTCAGTAATTTCTCTCTACAGAACACCAGCTGCTCCCTTCTCCCCCCTCCCACAATCAGCTTCCATAGGAAGAGACATGCAAAGACAGAGATGACTTTTGGTGGGTTTTAATGCTGACAAACACACATTTCAAGAATTATACACTTTGCTGGCAAAATCACTAATGCATTCATTTGAGTTTTCTTTAATTGTAATCTGGGAATAATGTCATGTCATAAATCCTGATAATATATTTGAAACCCCCCTCCCCACCCTTTGACCTTATATAGTGCCTCCTGATGTGGTACAGTTGTGTCACTGTCATAAATTATAAGGCTAAGCTGCAATGTACTTGGCCTGTGCACTTTAGCTTTCTAGTTACTCACCATCTTGGGACATGCAGGACACCATGGAAGGAATGGTCAGATGTATACGTCACTGCATATATCCCTTTAATTGAAGCCAGCCATACCAGCAGTGGGAATCCAAAATCTTTTTTAACTGTGCATTCATTGGCCACCCACCGGGAATTCCCTCCTCTTTTATTAACAATACTAGGACTTTGGGGTTTCAAGTCTAGAATGTAACATTCTTTTTGTTATTTATTATTTGTATTGCACCTACCTTCCTATTTAACCTAGAGATAGTTCTGTTGTCCTCAAAGCTGCTGTTCATACACAGAGCAAAGAGAGTTCCTACACTGATGAGTTTACAGTCTATCTATATGGGATGAAAAATATGACACAGACAGGGTGAGCACAAAGTATCAGTGAAACATAACTGATCACTAACAGCAGCAGCAGCTATAGCTCACCACAGGTCTAGCCACCGTTAAGTCATCTTGACTTTTATAATCTGAAGAGGACTCTCCTCCACTGAGGAGTTTGTTTTTAAAATGGCCATCCATAAGGTTGTCATAAGAAACAGTGAGGATGCACACTACTTATTCTGAAAACTGGATGCTATACAGAAAGCAAAAGGATAAAAGTTTTTCAGCCATGCACTAAATAGATGATCCTTGCATTCAAGGCCTGCCTTATTTTACTTGTGCACTTCCTTCATTCTGTTAATTAGCTAAACTGGATTTTTCAGGCCAAGGAACTACTAAGTCTTTAACATCTTGGTGTTGGATTTTACATTCCACAGCCACAGAGGGGCAGATTTGCAAAACAATTTATGTGCCTAAAAGTACATATATTCACTTGGTGCCAGATCCAAATCTACCTTGTAGGCACCTGCCAAGACTTAGGCAGAATGTAGGCACTGAAGTCACAAGAAGTGAACCCATTTAATGCTGCTCAGGAGTTGTAAGACTACTTAGGCACCTGGATTCATTAGGTGTGTTGACTAGGGCAACTACAAATGCTCAGAAGCAATTCTCACATAAGCTCTGCTGTAATCCAGTTCAGTTGTTTAGGAGGTGCTTACTGTCTGCATATGTCACTGATTCCTTAGTTGGAGGCAACTTGATTCCATATATGGGGACAAACAAGCAATTGTTTGACACTGAAAGCATGAATTCATTACAAAGGGAGGAGGAAGCGATTTGCCCAGTAGCTTCTTAAGGCACTTCCTTGCAAAGCAGGAGACCTGTATTCTAGGCCCTTGAAGTAGGAGCTAGAATCCAGTAGCAGGTCCAGGAACAGGGCAGAGAGGCTAATTTGTCTGTGCTGTTCATGCTCAGTGAGTTCTGAGCTCGCTGTCTTGTCAGCACCAGTTCCTGCTTGAGTTTCACATGAGCAGTGAGCTCTGAGATCATCAGCTGATTGGGGTGGGGTTTGGCTGAAACCTCTGTTTTCGTGCAGCTCTGGAACCCAGGGGTTCAATGCTGCCACTGTTTCCCCTTCCTTCTTCTTCCCTCCCTCTCTTTCCAGCTGAATTCAGCAGCAAGAGAAACAGGATAAGCAGCAACAGCAGTGCTCACTCTCTGGGGTCTGAAGCTTCACAAAAGCAGGGGCTCTAACCATACCCCACACCAAGAGCTCACAGCCAAAGGAGGGGTGCAACCACACTGCTACACCCTCTCTGGATCCTGTGAGGAACCCAGGACTCCCTTCTCCCAAGAAGTGCCAGAAGCATTAGGATACTGATACATGCTCTCTCTTGCTTGCTCTCTTGACTGCCCAGTTAGCCAGGTTCAACAGGGTGGACTAGAGAAGCATGCCCACACCAGCCCATGGCCCTTTGGTTAGGGAACTCTCCTGGGAAGTGGGAACTATGAGGTTCAGTCCTCAGAGTATAACCAAGCTCTCCCACTGCCTGGGTTAGCGCTCTAAGCACAAAGCTATTAGGTAACAGGTGGTGATCACCATAATGTGTTCAAGAGTGCTGTGCTTTATGTTGAACTCAAGGCTTCTGCCTGTACTTTCCCTTCTTAGCCTCTCTGTGTGCTCTTCTCCCAAAATGTTTGCCACATTTCTTGCAGCCCTGAGTGAGATACCTACATCTGGAGTAGTTGGAGTAGTGCAGATACTCTACTCTGCCTACTGGCTAGCTCCTGCTGAGTAACTTGGTGCTTTGGATTTCTCTTGGGAGGTCTAAAGGCATCTGAGCTGTATATTTCTTTTGAACTGAATCATCCTGGGAAAGATCCCAAAGTTGTGACACCTCAATGTATATGCTTACTTGTTTAAGCCCCCTCCCTGACCCCAGATCCCATCAGGGGTTTGCCTGGGGATTTGGGCCACACACACACACACTCAAGCCAGTGAGCCAGCCCTCACTGCTCCAGCTAGGGAGCAGAGGGGTGGCCCCATCCCTGCTCTCTGGAGCAGACAGCACAGCCCAGCCCAGGGTTGGAAAGCATGTTGGGATGCTGGGACACTCCAATTTAACTTGAACCAGGAAGGGTCTGGGACAGAAGTTTCATAAACCAATCTGACCTAAATCAGTTAAGCTTGATACTACATCCAACCAGGTTTACCTTAAACCAGTTTCAGCCATTCTGAAACTGGTTTATGTGCATTGAACTTCTATTCTGTTACAGGCTTAAACCAGTTCCTGATCACTTAAACCAGTTTATGTGCAACTTCTGTCCCCTAGACATGGTGTCTCGTGTAGACACGCTCACTGATACCTAAGTTAAATTTGCATGAGTAGACTGTAACAAGTGCTCAGACTTGTTAGCTACTGAAGCTATTGAAAAACTAGAAACATTTGCATAAGCAGGAAAAAGACTGTGGAATTACTGGTATAAGAAATTGGAGGGAGCTATACCATAGCTAAGAGGGAGCAACAGGGGAAGGAATGCAAAAATAACAGCTGCCACACAACTAGCCCGGGTGCTGCTGCTACTGCCAACAGCCATTCATCCTGCCCCATGGAGCACTGCTGCTCAGTGCCTCTGTGAAGGTGACAGTAAAATAATCCTCTTAGCAGTTATAGGTGAGGGTGAAAAAGGGAAGCATGTTTTGAATTATTCAGTTCCTCCCTCCAGCAGCCAGAAACACTATAAAATGCAGAAAAAATAAAAAAAAACATTTCTTTGAAGTACCATTGTCATTGGAAGAAAGGATTCTAGGACGTGGGCCTGCTGGAGAAAAAAAATTGGCAGAAAAGGAAAGGCTGAAATAGTCTCTGTTGGTCTGTGGCATAAAGGAATATTAGATGAGAGAGAGCCGTCATTAGTATCACTGCTTAGTAATAAACAAGTGGGCTGCTCAAGGGTAGTATACCCGATAAGAATGCCTGGGTGTATCAGTCTTAATTCTTCAGGGGAAAATTGGAACTGCTGTAATAAAGCTGCTCACCATGGTTTAAGTCCCCAGTTTTAAATCCATAATTAGTGCATAAAGCTACCCGACAGTAACTCCACAGAACTTAAGTGTTGTTCTGAGAAATAAGCCATTGCCTACTGTTTCTGGTTGTGAAATGAAAGCCCAAGATCCTCTTCTCTCTTTTTTGTATATTTCCTTCTCTCATTCTATTTCTCAGTCAGACATTTGTTTGATTTCCCAAGTGACCTGCATTAAAAAGGAAACTATGGGCAGATTTTTAGACCTTGCAATTTCAACAGTAAACATGACCTGTATTTTTCTGCAGTCTAAATTAATTCAAAAGGGCATTACTGAATCAGGTAAAATTGTATTACCGTGTAGATGTACGTTCTCTTACTATCGGTTGCTTTATTCCACCTGTAATGTGAATCACCACAAGGTGTCACAATTCCATTATATTGCTTCTCAGAGCAGGATGTGTTAGTTGTAGTGGAGAGAGGCAATTAGCTCTGAAGTCAGGCAGAAGGCAGGGTAGATTTGCACCTTATAGATTAACCAAATTAGAGATGTATCGCATACGCTTCTAATGAAGCAAACCTTGCCTGTTATAGTGCACATTCATAGGATTGTTATAGTGAGACATATTTCATTACATAACAAGCAAGCCAGGCTGATATCAAAGCTTTTTATGGAAGAGGTGCAGCACAGAGCTCTGCAGTCAAACCATTACGTGAGGAAATGTAGTGTTCAAACTAAAGCTAATTAGACTTGGCCAGCAACAAGAAACAAAAACTTCCTGAAAAGAGCATTGGTGAGACAAGAATGGAATGCGTCTCAGATTCATTACTGTCAAATGATTGGAGTCACTGTATTTTTTTCATTAACATTGTCTGAATGTTTTTGTACAAATAAACCTGGCAAAAGAGAGCTTAATGTGTGCTACTTATTCTTGTAAACCTGGAGGTCCAGTGTAAGAGAATTGTTACAGGAACTGGTAAAACCAGGAGAATTGATCTTTATATGGGAAGTAGGAGGGGAGGCAATGCTGGCTGGCTGGCCACTTTTTGCCTAAGTCAGGGTTTTCTGATACTGTATTCCCATTTTCACAGTAAATCAGCATTATCTTTTCTCACCCTCATGCTGCACCATTATCTTTTCTTGACTACAGACAGCTTCTACATGGTGTCTCAAAGGCAACTGAAGAACAAGAAATATAGGCCAATCATGAAACAGGTCAAAGTTAGAAAGCTAGAAGAAGAATAAAAGACTATTTTCTAACTCTTTCAAATGTTCCTGCCCTTTAATAAACAGACTCCCTTCCTGTGACCCTGGCAGCAGTTAATGGTATTTAGCCACAGGAGCCAGGCTTCTTGTCTTTGCTCACATGGGCCTTCCTACCAGCAAAATGCAGGTTCCTGAGGAATGGGGGAATGAGAAAATAAAACACTCTAGTGTGGGATGGGAGCACAAAAATGAAGCAGAACCAAAAGATGACTAGCAAGGAAAACAAACAAACAAACCAGACAGACAGCCGGACAAAAAAGAAAACCAGGAAAGGGGGGGAGTGGAGAAAGAGAGAAACCAGATGAAACAGGAGGGGGAGATGGAACAGGGTACAGGAACATAAAATTATGGCAGCAAGTGTATCAAGTTATGGTATTGGGACCCTGGGGGAATGGGAAAAGCAGGTTGCTCAGTTATTGATATATTGGGTTGGGCTCCAAAAAGGTTGCAAAATGCTGAATGACAGCAAGAAAAAAATACAAATGAATGTGCCCATGGATTTCTATGCTAACTTGCAGTTCTGCAACCCCAAACATAACAGCAGAACAGCAGTGAGCTTTCCAAATTCTTAAAGAAAGGGCCTTGTGAGAACAGTGAATAGAATTAAAAAGTTAAATATAAAATAATATTCCCCCATTAAAAGTTATATGAATTAGTATTCTGGCTTTGTCTCAGTTTTCTACAACTGTCCCAAACAGAGCAGTAGCAATAACTCAGATATGTACAAAAGGCAGCACACAAGACAATATTTCAAAACTTTTCCATTTCCTGTTTCATCATCTGTCACAACTCAGCAGTGGCTTTTACAGCACTCCATATCGAGTATCAAGGTTCTTCCATACATTCTGTTATTTAAAGTGACAGCCTAACAGCTGTTTTGTTGCATAAAAGAGGAGGGAGTCAGGAATATAGGAAAGATGATATGTGTTGATATAAAGCCCTCCGGAATCCTAATGCCATGGTAATCAGTAGCAGAGGGAGAAAGGAGAACAGTAGTAGAGATAAGGTGTTATTCACCTGCAGGTCTATTTTTCATGTAGGACCTTGATAGTAAATAGTGTCACAGAGGCTGGCATGCTGAAGTGATGTGATTAGTTTTTTATCAATATATCTTCACTTGCACTGAGTTGGACAGCCTCCTTTTAAACATGTATGCGTACCACAAAAACTACCATTTGTTTTGGTTTAACTGTTAGTCCTAGTTTGAGCGCACTGTAACTCAGTGGTTCTCAATCCTTCTGAATTCAGGGCATCTGTCCTTATATAACTTGTCTGAATTTGGCAACACCCTGATTGCAAATGACTGAAATATCCAACATGAGGATCTGGTCCTTACTGTCCAGTCTTGCTCAGGGCACTGACGGTGAGTCTATCCCATGTCCCTGGTTCCCCCTGGCAAGGGCTGTTCTCAAGCATGCCCCACCCTTCTGGTCCCAGCATGTGCCCTCAGCTGTGCACCAATGAAGCTATTTGGAGGAAGCCCCCCAAAGCTGCTTAGCCCACAGAGGGCACCCTCAGAACAGCTTTAATGATGAATTCCTGTGTTTGGTGTATGTGTAAGTGGGAAAGGGTGCAAGCAGGAATGCTTGAGTGTGTTCCCCTCTGGTACTGCCAAGACACGGTATAGGCCAGGGGTCAGCAATGTTTTTGGGCACAGTGCCAAAAACACCCGTGACCTCGACTGATAAGGTGTTGGCATGCCAGGGGCAGGTGGCAGGGGAGCTATGAGGGGCCCAATCCTGGTTGTGGCAATGCAGCCCCGGGCCCTTCCTGCTATCCTCCCTGAGGTGTGCATGGCAAACAAAATGCCTTTGCGTGCCACATTCTAGTACCTTGGAAGTTGAGGACTCTCAGGGTGTGTCTACACCTACATGCCCTGAGAGTCCTCAACTTCCAAGAATGCTGTGAATTCAGATAGCACCAGGACTACACCGATATCTAGTAAGAAGATAATTCAGATCCTAAACCCATAAGATAAAATATCCCCCCAAAATAACATGTAGTAGTAGACAATCTGTGTGCACCTATATTCAGAGTAACTGAGCATCTTTAGAATACTGACATTTACTTCTTTGCTGTAGTTAAAGTTACTGCATCATTTGAAATATTCACCATTCTAATTAGAGGGAACAGAGTATGTACTGTATACATACAAATATACAATTATGCTCCTGTGAATAAACCTGCAGCTATTTGGGCCATTTGGCTTCCACACCTGCACGTCGCCCACACATCTACCCCAGACATTCCATATTCCTCAGCAGCTTCCAAACAGACACATTTTCAAACTAAAATATTCTACCACAAAAATGTTTTTCTTTTTCCCTTCAAGCACGCACTCTCTAAAACTAGGGACTGACTAGAAATTACACTGGTCATATTCAATCTAAGAATCATGAGACTTAAGGTTCCATCTGGTGCCTCCTATAGCCAAGGATGCAGGTTTTACAACAGTGGAGAGGCATGATCCCAGGCCTGCCACTGAGGTACAGAATAGGTTATCCCAACACTGTGTAATGTTATATGTGGCAGGGCACTAGGTGTGCCTGCCACTTCAAGGCCCTGGAGCTGGCAGCCTTCAGGTGCCTAATGAGGGGAGCCATTTCAGGGTCAGGGCTGCCTATATAAACAAGGCAGTTTGGCTACTGGAGGGTAGGCAGTAACACCACTTGGTTAGAGGATTGCTGAGTTTCATCTGGAGGTAAAGGAGGAACTGTAGGGGATGGTAGGAGGCTCCTGGTCCTGGGGATGACCTAAAACTACACCCTGCCGGGAGTGGGTGGCCTGGTGGGGCTCCCAGTGGTGCGGGAGCCCCCAGGAAATGCCAGGCCAGTGATCACCCTGGTGAAAGGTGGGTTGGGGTGCCTTAACCCCTAGCCCTCACCTTTGGGTGGGTTGTGTACACCCGAGGTAGTTGTGGGGGTGCAAGCCCTGAGGAGGAGAGTTGGAGGCCAGGTGTGGCCAAGGCCGCCTGAGCCCTGTGGGGGTTCGAGACCCCGAGGAGGAGAGTTGGGGCCAGGCATAGCTATGACCACCTGAGCCCACCTGTGGAGGGAAGCCTGGAGACCCTGAGTAAAGGGGGTGTTATGAGCAGTGTGGAGCCCCCAGTGTGAGGGGGGGACAGCGTGTGGAGCCCCCAGTGTGTGGGGGGGGGGCTCAGCCAGAGAGAGAGAGAGCTGAGTTCTGACCCCAGTAAGTCCTCCAATGTGGGGAGGCAGAGTTTGGGTCAAATACAACACCAGTAGTAGCACCATGACCTGCTGCCCAGGGGGGAAGTGAAAGTCCCCTGTGAGACTCTGAGGCACCAGTTGTGGTGTAAGGTACCCCAGCTCCCCACCTCCATAAAGGAGGACCCAGAGAGGGGGACTCCAGGAAAAGAGTACAGGTCATACAGCGAGGCCTGCCAGAGCTTTCCCTGACTGGCCCAGGAGGGTCAGAAGGGCAAGGAGGCTGATGGAGAGGGATGCCCAAGAGCCAGGGGCTTGGGGTCCTGACTGGCCTGGAGGTGGGCTGGGGCTAGTGTGAGCCAAAGGTCCCACTGACGGGACCACACCTGAAGGGCAACCGGTGGCAGGAAGATATATGGCCCAGTATGACAGCGGCAGAGCTCGCCTGAAAGGAGGAACTCAGCTGAGGGTCCTACAGCAGGATTCTGGGCCCCATTGTGGGGGACTGGCGCGTATGAGAACATCATGATGTCATCTGCAAGGCTTGGGCTACGGTGTAGGGGAGGAATGGAGCTGCAGATAGCGCCCCTTAGCAGCGGGGCAGTAGATGGGCAGCCTCCTGCCTAATTACATCTATTAATTAATCAATTAAGACCAAGGCATGGCAGGTGAGAAGGCAGTCAGTTAGCCCAAGAACAGGGGGGGTGGGCCATGCAGAGATTGGCCCTGGTAGGCTCCCTTTTACATTATAGAAAAGCTATGTTAAAGTTTTTGGGGGTTTTTTTTTTCCTTTTGAGACTGAAAGAACATTTTGCTTTCTACACCTGTAGAGTTGAAGCAAAGCTTTCCAGGTGGAGGAATTTGAAAAATGGCTCCAGAGGAAATGTTAAACAATGTTAAAAATGCTAAACTCTCCTAAAGAGTGAAAACACTGTGCTGCAATTACCATCCTAAAGTGAGAGCCATCATACTGGCCTCCTTTCTAGGCTTTCCCCCAAGAATAAAGCTCTGATTTTGGTAAGCCAGATAACACTTGTGGCACATGGGTTCCCTGTCTAGCAGATGGGGATAATAACAATGATACTTTGGGTTTTAATTAGCTAATAATAACAGTGAAAGGTACCAAGTGTTATTATTTGTAATAATTCTTAAAATTGCTTACCTTAAAAATACATTATGTAAACAAAAGGCAGATGGACTGCAAAGCGTATAAAGGCTTAATTGCAATGAGTCTGGGATGACCTGAATAACTTGCCCATGGCTTTAATGTTTATGAGTATTGCAAACATCTCAGACTGGGAATAATAAAACCTTTATTATACCATATGCTACGGTATAATCTCTCTGTACAGAAACACAAAAATGCATGGAAGTCACTTCAACCCTCATTCAAATACAGCCATATTTGGTAAGCAGTGAAACACAGGGACTATTCACACACAGCAAGGCTAAGCAGTTTGAAAAATAACAATTTCCCTCTTGTGAGGTTAATTCTTTTTTATTAAAAAGAAAAAGAAGAATGACTTACAAAATACCACAAAAAGGAACTGCAGATGTTCAAGATGTATTCTGGATGTATACTTTTTTCTTTGTTTTGAGGTCCAATCTCTTGTTTCAAAAATGTTTTTCAAGGATTTAAAGATTCATGATATGAACCTGAACATCTAGATTCCCAGGCCTCAATTTATACATTAATATCAAGCCTGAGCAGGGTGCAGGACCTGGGGCAAATCAGTCTGTGCAGGGTCCTGCCCCTGCCCTGATCCCATGAGCCCTGGATGAGAAGAAGCTGCTGCCAGTAGGGGGGGAGGGAAGGGTAGCAAGTGGCCAGATGTGAAGCTGTCAGTGGCAGCATGCAGTTGCCATGATCATTCTGCCTGGCTCTGCAGGGCCCCCGCAAAGCATAGGGCCCTAGGCGCTCACCCTGATTTGCAGGAGATGGCCCTGCCTGCAGCTATGTGCCATCCTGATTTGGGGTTTCAATCTGGGAATAAGAATTTGGCAGGATAAGGCTCTAGTTAATGCAAGGTGTTATGGGATGCAGCATTATGAGTACGGGTCAGTCAGTATGAATTATCCATAGCCCTATGTTAGGATGGAACCACTTCTCAGAAGGAGTCCTTTACTGGAAGTCCTTCCTCATGGTGGGAATTCCATATTGTCTTTGTTGGCTGGGGAAGTGGGAAGCTTGTTTCATGAAATCGTATCCCATGCATAGGGGTCATATTTGTATCAAACTCATTAGGGGAAATGTAAGGAAAGGAAGTTTATTACCTCTGCTCTCACCTGCACATCACTTAGGCGAACTACAATTGTATATTTGATCAGCCAATTGGTATTCAGTGACTTGTGATTGTTTTACATTTGGAGGTAGTTGTGGGGGTACAAGCCCCAAGGAGGACAGTTGGAGGCCAGGTGTGGCCAAGGCCGCCTGAGCCCTGTGGGGGCTTGCACCCCCACAACTACCTCCAAAAAAAGGTAAAGTTGTGACTGCAAACACCTATGCACATGCCAGATGTCTGCTCCAACATGTGCTAATTAGCACGTATGTGAGCAGACTCAATTAATCACTCTCCAGCAGCCTCCACATCATATCTATTCAGCATCCCCACACTTCAAAATGTCAGTGGGAGTGCTTGAACTAAAGTTCTTTGAATGAGCTTAGGTTCAAGAGCCCCCACCACCATTTTGAAGCACAGGATGCTGAATATACATGATACTGCTGGGGCTTTAACTAGAGAAGCCCTCAAAGCTACTCTAATTAAACGATCCCCCATCTACTCCAGAGCATGTGTATAGACCCTGCTTATGTGCAACAACAGGATACCTGCTCTGATATCTTGGTTAATGTCCACTTAGACAACTATGACATGCTTGATAGGGTTACTGTTTTCCTCTGGAATCATTGCTATATTACACTGAAATCAATCAGGTGCATACACACACACACTACCAACTCAGGCACATACACATCCAAACTAGCCTAGGCACATGCATATCTATCACCAATTCAAGCACATACACTATACACCCCAAAGTTAGACAAAAATCAAGCAGAAGCAGGAAAGGGAGAAATGAGACAGAAGTTAGAGGGGTGAGGAGCAGAAATTGGAGCAAGGCTGGACTGTAGTAAAGCAAACCCAACTCAGGGGTCCAAATAACAGTTTTATTAAACAGACAACACACTACACAGCCCCATGAAGTTATTGCAGGGGCAGGCAATCATTTTGAACGGAGGGCTGCTTACTCAGTTTTGGCAGGCTGTCGAGGGCTGCATGGGTAGCCATTGTCCCTTGACAGATGCCCTGCCCCCTGGTCACCAGCTTGGGACCAACATCTCAATGTCTTGGGACCAATGTCCCAGGGTCAGCACCGGAGGGGCCCGAAGTGGGGCACAGGCTGGCAGGGGTCTGTGAAGCTGGGCTGGGCTGCCCCAGCAGGGAGGTGGGAGCTGGCCCGGCTCCATAGAGCCCCTGCCAGCTGGAACCCCGCACTCCTGCCACCCGGCTCTGGGCCCCACCGGCACTAGCCCTGGGATACTGGTGGGGGCCCTATGCTCCCACTGGCTCCCCGCCCACTCACTCCCAGTGCCCTCCAGCCCCACGGTACAGGTGTGGGGCAGCGCACAGCCCTGACCACCCTGTTCATCAGCAGGGATGAAGCTGGTGCTGAGTGTGGGGAAAAGTGGCCCCTCACCTGCCCCAATGCTAGCACCCCATGTTGCAGGCACTTGCAGCCCATGCAGGGCTGTCTGGAGCAGGCACAGGCAGCCCCAGGCAGGCTATGAGTGGCTGCAGCATGGGGCACTGGCCATGGAGTGGGCAAGGGGCCACTTTTGCCCATGCTCAGCACCAGCTTGTAACCCACCCCACTACCAGCCTGGCAGTGAGGCCAGGTTACAATAAGGTGCTAAGTGTGGGTGGGGAGAAAGCAGCCCCTGCCCACCCCATGCCCAGTGCCCTGCGCTGCAGCTGCTTGCATACTGCATGGGGCTGCCTGTGCCTACTCCGGACAGCCCTGCATGGGCTGCGAGCGCCTGCAGCACAGGGCACTGGGCATGGGGCAGGGAGGGGCCACTTTTCTCTGTGCAGGTTAAGAGCCCAGGGAAAAGCTGAGCATGGGGGGAAGCAGCCCTTCCCCCGCCCTACGCCTGGTGCCCCACGCTGCAGGTGCTTGTAGCCCACTTGGGACTGTCTGCAGCTGTAGCGTGGGGCACCGGGTGTGGGCGGGGAAGGGCTACTTCCCTCCCCCCCATGCTCCTTCCCTGCCTGGGTTTCCCCCCACCCCACTTACCTGAGCTTCCCGTGTCAGGGCAATCATGTGCTCCCAGCCCAGAAACTGCACTGGGGCTTCTGGCTGGGAGGCAGAGCCGGGTGGGCCCCACTGTTGTTGGAGTCCACTGGGCTTCCCCTGGGTCCTACTGCCCTCGGCTCCTGTCATTTTTGACAGGAACCAAGGGCAAAGAAATATTAATTTTCCAAATTTTTTAGAGGCCCTGTGGGCCAGATAGAATGGCCCACAGGTAGTATTTTTGCCCACCCCTGAGTTATTGGTTCGCACACACACAAGCACTCACCATGGCAGCAGAAAAAACACTCAGTGGAAGGGTTGGAGTCCAGGTAGGAAAGAGAAGCAGAGTCCAGGTCCTTGGTTGAAGAGGGGGTGGGGGTGGGTTGCCTTATCTTTTGTTTCTTGAATGCTGAGGGTGGTTCCAATGGTTGGGTCATTGGCCCCAGTATTGGTGTTAATGGTTCAGTCATTCAGAGGGAACTATTTTTAGACCCACTGCCATTGTCTCTCAGGTACCTGCATTCACCCCCATTCATCCAGGAACCAAGTTACATAGGAAGGGTAGGTATGAGTCATAGGTCAGGGGGCACGAGATGGAGGCTTGACATTACAAGACGGAAACTTGACATAACTTATGCTAATTTACATATGTAGGCCTGAAACAGTAATCGCACAATATAAAAGCAGTAAAAAAATCAATACAAACATAAATATCGCTTGTGAAGCAGTGGGTATCTGTATCAAAATAGCAGGGCACTTATTTGCAAAGAGGGGAGAGAAAAATAGTACTTACTACCTAAAAGAGAATGTTAAAGCTTATCCTACGTCTTAGATTACTTATACTTATCTGTAGGGAATAGAGAGGGAGAGAGCAAGTCAGAAATGGTTGGAGAAGGGGAGGGAATTCATTTTAAAATTAAAAAAAAGAAAAACTGTGGGTTTTGCTACACCGGGGTGGCAGTGAGACCCCCTAGTGGCTCTGCGACAATGCCTTGCTCTACCCCTAGGGCGCCTTCCCATATTGTCTACCATGCCTTGATGGAAATATAATAAATAGGGAGGCTGCTCACAGGTCTTTGCGTAGCCCCAGTCTGACTGAACCGCTGCTAGGGTTCCCTGGCACCCTACTGGTCCTCCCTATTCCTCCAGGCCCCCCACTGGGCCTCACTAGTTCTCAGGCCCCTCACTGGGCTGCTCAGGTCAACTGTGCCCTGTAGGGCACCCAAAGCCTTAAAGGCTAGTTGCATGGCTCCAAATCCTTCCCTACACTATGCCCTAGGCCTCAAGGGTGTTGTTATACTGTTGTTCTCTGGTTGGGGCTTCAGCCTTCTCAGCCTCCACCCCTTTACTCTTGCTAGGCCTTCTAGCCTGGGCCTACTTTGTCAGACCTGGCTTTGACTAGCTCTGGTTTGTCCCTTCCAATCACCTGGCCCCTGCCTGCCAGGCCCCTGGCCCCTGTCTCGCTGTAATCCATATGGGCACAGGCCCCTGTCTGGCTCTGCAGCCTTGCACTCTGCCTCTCTCTGGGATCAATAGTAGCTCAAGGCAATTGTGTGGCCCTTAGACACTAGTGGGACCTCCATATACTGCCCCTTACAGTCCCAACCCAAACCACTGGTGTAAACACAACCTAAGCATAAGCCCCCAGGCTATAACATAAGCAACAATAGTGAAAACAGCCTTCTATTCCTTTAAGAGGGCAAATCTTCCTTCACCTCTTGCACTGGCATAACACCTCCCAGCCTGGCTCTTTGTCAGCTCTCTGAGCCTCGGTGTTCCTGCAGGCGGAAAAGCAAGAAATCTATCTTCCCTGGGCAGGAGGTCCTAACTCTGCAGCTGGCAGGGCTAGAGTGGTTTGCCAGCCCAAGCCCCAGGCTTATATGCTCCTGGGGCTCTGCCCACTTCGGGTTAGCAGGCTGCTAGCAGGTGCCTGCAAATTGCCTCATTTGCCCTGTTGCCCTGGCAGCCAGCAGCTGCTGCCCCCCTGCCTGCTCTGAAGTGCTTCCCCCACTACAGGAACAGAGAGCCCCAGGCCCTCTGTTACAATGAAGTTAAACATTTGTTACCTTCTACCCCCTGGTTTCTATATTCCACTGAAGGCTGAAATATTTCCAAATTTGTAATGAGCTTTTAAAGATTGTTCAGCCCTTAGATTACAGTTGCATTATAAATGGCACTTTATAACCCAAAATGAACATATCAGTTACTGGGTGCATCTTCAGAATTCACTTGTATTTCCTCACATTTATGACAGGAAGTGCTGTCATTCCAGAAGCAGTCACCCTCAACTTCTAAAAGAAGAAGTGCCAGTCATTGGGCATGTCAGCACTGAAGGTGTTCATACAGTGTATCAATACTCAACCTAGCATTCAACAAGCTACCAGGAGATCAGAAGCAGTCACGCTACGATAGTACAAAGCTCCACATAGGCTAATATATACTGCTTCCCAGCTTGAAGGCAAAATAGCTAGCTCTTCTCCTTTAGTGCTGGTTCAGGCATCTCTGTGTTATACTACAGTATTCAGTAGAGACATATTTTCAGCTATCCACTGGTAAGGCGACTAGCCGATTTTTGAGAATAGTTGCTGCCATCACTCTGCTTTTTCAAATAAATCATTGTCTGAAACTCAACAACGACATTATTTTATTTTTAGAAAGTTTTGAATAGGATTACTATATCTTTTACCAGTTAAACTGGAGTCATTTGAAACCGGATTCTTTAAAGGAAGTTAATTAAATATAACACTTTTATCAGGATGCACAAAGAGGAGGGGAGGCTTCTCGCTCCACAGAACAATGAACTCTAAATTTTTTCCCTAGACCCAAGACTTGAGAATTTCAGTGAGTGAATCTGCTGGTGCTGGTACAGTACGAGAAAATGTCACCAGCTGTCACAGAGAAACAAGAGTGCATTGTAATAGCCAGTCACAGATCAATACACTGAATTATAATAACAAAACATTTTATTTTTTAAAATGCAACAGTTAAACAAAGAAATTTTTTCCATCTGTGACTTCTGGCAAAATCATAAATCAATTGTGTTTTATGAGGTCACAAGAAGCCCTCATAAGGAATATTCCCATGGGTCCCTTGGCAGTCTATCACTTATTATTTTGCAGCATAAGTGACTCAGCCTGCGTACAAATGCCACACCTTCAACAAAACAGATGAAATCTGCCTTTTGGAATGATTCACACTTCATTTGGGAATGGCTTTACTATTTCTATTGGAAATGAAAATTATTTTCTGTTGAAAAGTATATACATTTTGTTCCAAAAAGCTGATTTTGAACAAGCCCACAGGGATAGAGCCAAAAGGAAGATAAAATTCCCCTCGTATTGTCTTGATCTGAATGCCAACAGAGTACTCAGAGGCAACTGTCTAAAGAGAGGAATCTAATCTGTCTTACCTATTTATCTCTGTACCCCTGGTTCTTGAAAGGCATCCATCGCCATGTTGTCTTGGCAGGGGAGGCATGTTTTTTTCAGAGTCAGAAAAAAAAGAGGAAATCTTACACTGGAAAAATAGTGCAAACCATACCATTTGATTTTATGTGTTCTTCTGCTTGTGCTCCTTAGTGAGACAGTGGATTTTCTTTTTTTGCTTGTGGGCAAATAAATGGGTGATTCAGGGAAATAGCTAAAAAAATAGACACGGAGCAAGGGAGAAGGAATATGAGGTGGTGAGGAAATCACCTACAAAAGATGGTAAAAGCCAATTGTCCAAGTTTTTCTTTGGAAAGAAAAAACCCAAAATAAAAAACAAGGACAGACAGAATATATCAATGTGTCTTTACCTCCCATTACAAAAGCATCACATTTGTCAGAAAAATGGCATCACGGGGTACAGCCATTCACATCAATGGGTTTTGGAATGGGTCCTTAGTTCTGTCATCCTCTGCAAGCCTGGGGCAGGTGAAAATAAGCAATTTCATGTTGTTGTGTGAGGCCCCACTAAAACAAAAGGGGGCTCTATGACATCTGGTGTTTTTTACCCCCCACTCTAAATGTCTTGTGTATCCACATGGGTTGCATTATGAACAGTCTCCCTATCTCTTGGCACAGAGGGTTAATTCAGAGAAAGTATTAACATTTATTTTACTTCTCCTTTTGTAAAAATCTTTTTGGTTTGTACTTTAACTGGTAGGGAAAACCTCTGCCATATTCACATTTTTCTAAAAAGAAGAACACTTTGAAGTTAAGGTAAAACATAAGAAATTTCAGCTCTGCCTGAGATTTTTCATTTTTTCTCCAAAAAATGTACAAGTACCTGAAAGGAGCTTTATAATGGAATGAACCTGGAATGCGTAGATCCGTATCTGAGATCAGATCCTCTCAAATTTCTCCAGCTCTGCCACTGCACTGTTGATATATGTACAATGGCCACTAGAGGGCCATGTTGGATCTATGAATTCCAATAAAACATTGGAAACTTAGGTGTTCTGAAAGACACACTGCAATGTACCTTTGCACTTAAATTCAACAACTTTTTAAATGATGAGCACTGCAGTCAGCTTTAGCTGTGTGCAACACATGAGTTTACATTGAATGCAGAGCTCCCCAGTCCTCTCCAAGTTTAACCAGGTTTTGTTTTCTTGTACAGAGGCCCAAATAAAACAGCCCGTCTGGTATAATGCCCAATATGGGATGTTCTTCTACCACAGCCAGATTACTCCTCATTACATGGTCATCCTTTACCCTTGTGCATGCTTCACATTCATCAAAACCTATCGATCATTTAATCTTTCCATCTGATTTTTGCAATTATAGCAGACTGTACTTGCATGGAGCTTTCTAGTTGTTTCAGGAAGTGGCCACTGATGTTTCAGTCTGTGACTTACTTTATGTATCTGTCATGAATCAGTGGCTCAATTTGGTACTAGGCAGTACTTTAGAACGAAAACAGTCAATGTTGGATTAGATGTAAAAAACTAAGGTTTTCCTGTTCCACATCTTGAAGAATTCAAGGTTTTTTACAAAACTAAGAAAACATCAATTCAGACTAATCAAAACAGAATTTTGAAACATGTCCATTTGATAGCAACCATTTTGAATTTCTTTTTACCATAATTACCTTAATTTTGAAAATGTTCAAAAAATGGAGTCCTTTCAAAAATGGAAATACCCAATTATTTTGTATTTAGAAAACATCAAAATTAAATACTTCCACTGTATCAAAGGCTTATAAAAATGATATACTGAATTTGAAAAAATGATTCAGAACAGCTTCTATTCTTGAGAAGTTTCAATTTTGGCAAAATGACATTTTCAAATGAAAAACATGGCTTTGTCAAAAAAAGGAAAAAGAAGAAAAGAAAATGTGACCAACTCATAAAGCTTGACTTCTTGTTACTTGTTATTAGGGCTAAGTACAGCCACTCAAAAAGCCCAAGGCTGAATTGATTCAATCTTTGCAGGTTAGTTTAAGTTACAAAGATTTAATTGATAAGCAAGTGAACATACATTTATGTTTGATACCAGAAATGCAGCCACATGCCTGCAATGGCCCAGGCCAGAAGCCAGGGGGCGCTAGAGAATGCCTCCCTGCTCAGCTGGAGCAGACAGCTTGGGCCAAGGCTAGCCCACCCACTCTGTAAAGGAGGTACAAAACATCCTGGGATGCTGGGGGAGTGTGAGTTAACTTGAATCTGGAAGGGACCTGGGACAGAAGTTCAATAAACTATTTAACCTAAGTCAGTTAAGTCTGAGACTACATCCATCCAAGTTTATCTTAAACCAGTATTGCCATTTTTGAAAGCACTTTATGTGCACCAAACTTCTGTTGTGTTACAGATCGGTTTCTGATCAGTTGTAGTGGTTTATATGTAATGTCTGTCCCTAGCCTAAAAAAGACTTTGACTCACTTTTTCCTAATAAAAAGCTGGGGTCCTATACAACGGTGTGGAATAGTCATTCAGGAATTTATAATCCAACAAGATTTTTCTGAATTGTTTTTTCCTGGTTTGATGTAAGGACCATATTTTCCAAGGTTGTGAACCATGGCCAAGTTCCAGCTGTCAGTAAAGGATTTATGAAACTTGGATTCTGCATGGTTTGAGCCTGCAACCAGACACAAACAACAGTTTCAGCAATTTTATGTTGGAATTTGGGGCTTGTTAAAACATTTCAAATTTTTTCTTGACAGGGCAAGAATGGGGACACATTCTTATAAATTGATGAACACAGCAGAGACAAAAGTTGTCTAGAGGGGTTTTGTGCAAACAGCTGCCTTTTATAGTACTCCAGTATTAATGCTGATTTTGGCTTCCTCACAAAATTTCTTCTTAAGTAAATTCTGTTTCCCTAAATTTCCCCATCAATCAATTAATGAAATATTAGATTATTCAATTGTTACCTAAAGCAACAACTCACAATTGACCAGGTAAGCCTTTCAGTCCCAAAAGTGAGTTCACATTAGGGATAGTCACTGTGACTGCAACAGTCTGAAACCTGTGCTGCCACATGGTTAACATGCAATGTTCCCCATGTTCCTTGAAAACTGGTTAAATTTCCAAAGGCCTAAGCTCCTTATTTATTACCTTAGTTGGTATCCACAAGACAGACAGGTGCAAATCAGAGATCTATATGTCTTAATTTCAGAGTTACTACACAAATGAGTAGCTGAGGGTAGAAGCTTTCCCATTTGTACTGTACCAGCAATTCATTTTAACAAGAGTAAAATACGGGAACAAAAATCACAAGCAGAAATGGCAATGCAAACAGGAAGCTGGGAAATCCTCTGGAAGATGTTAGTCCTTTGAAAACCTAGCCTAGCAGCTGCAATTTAATTATCTCTGCAGTGGGTATTTCTAGCCACACCCACTGCAAATATTTTTTCCTACTTGGATTGCATGATATTCATTAACAAACAGAGCTTGCTTCTGCGGTGTTTAAATTTTCGTGTCCTGTATACTTCTACTACAAAAGATATTAGGCCCAAAATCTCAGAAATAGTTTTTATAGTATTTAAGGATGTGAACCATATTAGCACATCTCACTGCAGGAAAATTAATACAGTCTTTTCATTCTTTCCTCTACATCTTTCTGGGCTTCATTCACTACTGTGTGCTGTATCAACAGCATGTCCTTTCCTGAATGCAAGTTTAACTGTCCTCGGCAGAATCAGCCCTGCAAGAAGTAATGGTAAATGCTTCTTCTGTGCTGGCACTTCATACCGTTGTGCCTTGCTGTTTCAGCCACTTGGGTGGGTTGCAGCTTATACAAATTAGATTCAAGACCAAAGGGCTGTTTTATGTCCAGGGACTAGTTCTGCACTGTATGGCTCCACGGGCTGGCGAGCAGGCGGGTGTGTTTTACCCTTCCTGGCTAGCACTGTGCACACTCTACCTCCCATACCTCCTCTGTGCTCTCTGACTCCTTCACCCATGTGTTTCCAGATCTGCTGGCAGCTGGAATTCATGACCTCATATTTCAAACTTCCTCCTAGGCTATACATCTAAGGTACCACAGCATCTGATGTCCCTTGGATATAATGTGCTGAGGGTTGCTTCACTCTCTAGCTCGGGCAGGACCACTGCAAAGAACTGAATGCTGGTGGGAACTGGGGGAAAACAACAAAAAATGTGCAATAACTGGCTCATTCTTACCACACTATTAATTGAGTGTGTGCTGATGGGACTCCCAGCCACAGTGGTGTACCACCTGTTGCTTTGGGGAGCTTGCTGCAGATTGGATCTGATACTGAATCCTACAATTACACCCACATGGCAAGGCAGAAGCATGATTGTATGGATTGTGCATTAGATCCTATCATGCCTTTACCTAGACATTGGTCTAGAGGGGCACCCTGGGGCACTTACCTGTGCACACTAATAACTGTCCTGCCAAACAGTCTCTGGCCAGCCAGTCAAATTCAAGTTCAGAAGAATTCTGTGTAATGCTTTTAAAACTAGCATGAATTTCTCCCTAAATTGTAATGCAGTTCCCTCTGCTTTCATAGGCACTAATACTATACAGAGGATAGGGATAGACATTACAAATAAACCAGTTTAAGCAATCAGAAACTGGTTTAAACCAGTCACAGAACCAGTCAAAATGGATGAAACTGGTTTAAGATAAACTCGGTTGAATGTAGTATCAGACTTGATTTGTGTCAAACTGGTTCATGCCACCTCTATCTCACACCCCTTCCTGTTTTAAGTTAAACCAGAGTCCCCCAGCATCCCAGATGCTTTACAGCCTTGGGCTGTGCTGTCTGTTCCAGAGAGCAGGCCTGGCCCCAACCCCTCTGCTCCCTAGCCAGAGTTTGGCAGAGACTGCAGGCACAGCAGGGTTTGTCTGGGTTCCCCTTGCCACACTTCCCTTTTGCTGCTCAAGCAGGAATCCCAGCCCCACGGACCCTAGCTGGCATGTGGTATGCTAGTTAATGCTGAGAGGTGTGTGTCTCCAATATCACTAGGATGGGCAGATAGAACAGTGTCTGCTTAGGGCTTTGCGGAGCTAATCAACACCTTGGCTGGTAATGTCCCTCCATTTCTTCCTTGAAAAAAGCTGTTTAGGAGCTTGAACTAATAAAAGAGGCTTTTGTTTTCTTGATTGGCTGATAAAAGCTGTGTTAGCAGTTCCCTGCTGGCTCCTCACCCATCAGGTCTGCACACAGTATGAAGAAGCAGGGAGAGGGAAATTGAAAAGCTCAGTATCATCAACAGATGCATGAACTACACACCCCTGCCTTTTCCTCAGACTGCTAGCTGGGGTCTGGCAACACTCCTACCCCTTTAGCAGCAAGCAGGGAAAAGCGTGGGACTATGCAGGCCAGGGTGATGGTTTAAACCCCTCCCTAATCAGAGCTTCCTGCCAGGGTCTGGCAACACCCCCACTCAGCTCAGCATTGTTGAAGGAAAGGGAGGGCTACTTTAGCACCCCCCCCCCCAGCTTCTAGCCGGAGCAACTGAAGGCATGTGCCTGCATTTCTTCAGTACAGAGGGAATGTCTGTACACTTGCAAACTGATTCAATCTAGGCAGGTTAAATTAACCTACAAAGATTGAATCAATCAGGCTCAGGCTTTTTTGAATGTCTGTCCCTAGCTAACGAGTCTGTGCTGTGGTTCTGTTCTCATCTTGCCTGGTCTAGTTTCCACCCATGATCCCACACAAAGTCCCAACTGTACAGACCAATGGAGGTGTACAAAGAGGAGTTTTGTATGCAGATCTAGTCACACTTAACTTGCAGCATTTTGAAACCAGCAAACATTCTGTGTCACACTGTATTTTTAGTCTCATAGGACTGAGTGAAACCAGTGATGAGGGAAATTGAGACTTAATGAAACCTAATGAAATCCCATTAGTTGACTTTCTAGTGGGTGGCTAAGATCAAATATTGAACAGTACCAGACTCCAATTTATCTCTGCAATATAGGGCATAATTGAAAAAAAGTATACATTTCTTCTTCCTCTGCCTGAATGCTATCTTTATACTTAGTCTGAACCCATCAGGAATACCAGCAAGGTATTTTGGCTGACAGACCACAGCCAGAAGGTACAGCTCCAAGGCTGACCAGGAGTGCAGTAGGAAGTCACGGTGCTTTACCCAGCTCCACAACTGGCCTTCCTCCTTGTGCTATATGGACACTGGGCACGGTAGAAAATTTGCCCAATTACTTGTAAAGTAAAAAAGAATCTAATTGACCAGGAGGGTGTTCACACAGTCACAATACCTGAGTATGCATTTAAAAGCCTAATATGGTGATCCACAAAAATGTTTACGTGCTTATTTCCAGGGAGCTTCTGAGCATTTTACTTGAAGATATAGAGGGCAGTATGTTTTTAACAATGCAAGTTAGGTTCCTTTCCAAGCTTAATGTCTGTGGCCTACTTTACAGTCCAAGAATGAGGCAAACAGGAGAGATGGGTGTCATTTCTCTAATATAAGTGAATGTGATCATTAGGAAACATCTTCACCCTCAAGCGTATTTTCATAATTATTGTTATTTTCATTGCTATTTGGTAGCAATGTCACAAGAATATAAGAATTATCATACTAAATCAGAGTCCTGATCCACCTAATCTAGCACTATGTTTTCCTTGCAACACCTCCCCCCACCCCAATAAGATATGTCCCTTGCTTTTGAAAGGCAGAAAAAAGAAAAGAAGAACTTTCTTTAAAAATACTGGTAAGTACACAATTTGCAGCAACTGATTTTTTGTGGGGAAAAAAAAGCTGTGCATTGTATATGAAAAAAGATACTGTCTCTAATAGTGGCCAGCATCATAAGCTTCTGAGAAAGGTGTAAGAACTCCAAAGGAAATCAAAGATTTTATTTCACTGTTACTACCTGTGAAGCAGAGTCCATTTTTAGACAGTGTTCCTCAACCTGTTATGAGCACCCACCTAAATACTAGCTGGGCACACTACACATGTACATATTCATTAATGTGCCTTAGATACTGCAAGCAGGGCTCATAGTAGAGATGATATCTTTTAGTAGGCCAACAATATTTTTGCAAAAAAAATTCTTTATACTTATATACTGCACATTTAGTTTAGTACTTGGTTAATAACTGCTAACTAAATGTGCAGTACCTAGAATTACTGCTCAGTAGTGCTGGCACATGTTATTTAGTGACGCTTACTGTGCATTAGCCTAATAATACAGTGCGGTAGGCTATTAGCATGGTTTTTGCCATGACACGCTACCGTGCCATATTATTAAGTTAATGTGTAGTAAGTGTCTTGTGTAGATGTGCCCACTGTGACCTGTGTTTGGCAGCCAAAACTAGTTCTCCTCTATCCTTGGACCGTCCCACATCAGTATACATTTCTATTATCTAATTTCATTTATAATTAGTAAATGTTTACAGCAGAAATAAAGACGCACAATCTACAGAGATAAAAAGGACTCATGCACTGCAGCTACAGCAACTTTATCTGCATATTTTAAAATGAACTGCAGAGCTCAACGTTGACTCTTTTATGACTTAGCATTTGACAAGGCAGGCTGTCACCTATGAAAGTTTCTAAACAAGATAGTTTCTCAAGTGCCTGCCTTCTGCATAACTTCAGTTAAACAAGGCTAACTGTCTTTTTCTCATATGATTTATAAAGAGATCTTTCAAAATGTTTTATTTCAATGCAGTGCTTTAAAAAAAAAATTAAAATATTGGGTTCTATTTGGACTCATCTGTTTTTTCTGGAGACATTTTTGGAGAACTACTGGAATAGTAATGTCCCAGGAGGCAAACACGTCTGTTATTACTTTACCAGCCCTTGTCTTTGGCCATGTTTGCACTGAGAAACATCAGAATAGATTTAAGTAACAAAAGGTTTGGCATGCCCGCTTTCTATTTGATAGTTCATGTCTTGACCAATTCCTGTTTTGCTCTGTGTCAGCATCTGAAGTGTTCCCTTTGCATGGGTATCTGTCATGGAGTTTTGACATGGCTCCCTAGTAGGGAAATTGTTTCAACTACTTATACTATTTCCCTAACCGCTTTCATCTGAACTGTCACTGAAGGAGTTGCAACTGAAACAGCTTTAAGCTAAAAGTACTAATATCTGGCATACATGCTAACTGTTGGGAACATTTCTGTGTGTGGATACAAGGTGTTTTACAAGCACTCTGGAAGGGGACCAAGAGTTCTTCAAATAGTATATTTCTCCAGCACAGACAAAGCTTCAGACTGTCAACTTTTTTTGTTTTTGCTTTGCAGTTCATTTCTAATACAATGTCTCAGTAGGAGAATAAATTTTCATCATCTGTTACAAGACATTGCAGTAGTCTCAATCAAAATGGAAACATAGATTCTGTATTTGCAAAGAAATCAAAGCCCTGATTTAAAGGGCCACTGAAGCTTCCCCTTGGGTGCTGTAGAAAGTCTGTAGTAGCTTTACACCACCTTTTTCACATGGTCCCAGGGGGAAACGGGAAGCAGGATATGGCCCTGAGCTACTTTTGTGTAAACCTCAGGACACACTAAATTAATCCAAGAGTTGAACCTGATTCCATCTGGCTCCAGGGTCATGGGAATGCAGACACAGCATAAATCCACCTTTCCCCACACTCATAGTAATCTTTTTAGACCAAATGATTATTACAATGTTGATGTAGATTCCAGTGAGGCTGTAGATGTTTTGGGTAACTGAACAGCTGATATATCTGATGGTAAAACAACTGTTAGAGATTCTGGCTTTAAATCCCATTGGATTTTCTCTATTTTTGTTCCTAATGAGTCATGTCCCAACAAGTGTGCACATGTAGTTTGCAGTACCTCAGACCCATCTGAGGTGCTACAAACCACACATGGTGCACATGCACCTGTTCACTACACTGCTAATTTGCAGCACGATGGATTGTTTTTAACACCAGGAGATACCAGTGTAAAAAAACATGCCACTAAAAAAGTGGTGCAGAGCATGTGGCAGAAATGAAACCTGGCTGGCCAGAGTCGCACTCTGGCTGCCAGTCAGATTCTGAGGCTAAGTACAGAGTCAAAAAGCAGGAGGCTGAATCAATTCAGTCTTTGCAGATTAGTTTAAGTTGCAAAGATTAAACTGAGAAACAGCTGGACACGCATTTACTTTTGATTCAGAAAATGCAGCCACAAGCCTGCACTGGCTCAAGGCAGAAAATGGGGGGCACTAGAGCAGGGCTCTGTGGCACTTTGTCTTCCTGCTGCCCCTGAGGTCTCTGGGATTTGCTGTCTGTATCACAACAGCAGGACTCTGCAGGGTTACTCATCACTTCCTCTTCCTGCTTCCAGGTGCTTCTGGGATATATAGTCCACAGTCACAGCCTGATGCAATTTTCAGTAAGTTTAGCAGGGCAGGGCAGCTCTGTACTGGGGGGAAGGATGTTTAATCTCCCCTCCCTGGCCCCAGATCCCAGCCAGGGTTTGCCTGAGGGAGGGAAGGTAGGTAGTCCTTGCCTCTCTTTCTTCCCACTTCCCCAACCCTTCTCTGCTGGAGCAGACAGCGCAGCACAACCCAGGGCTGGAAAGCATGCTGGGATGCTGGGGGACTCTGATTTAACTTGAACCAGGAGAGGCCACTACAGCCCCAAAAGGCTACCAGGTAAGGCTGCTGGGGGCAGCCCAGGTGTTGGCCCCAGCCTCCTCTACCCCTCCTGGGTCACTTTGCTGCATGCTGACCTCCTGGACCCACTGTCAACCAGGACTGCTCAGAATTTATACATGCGCCCAGGAACAATAAACTCTGGTGCAATAAACATCAGAGTTTATTGCATTACATTAATATGCACATATTAATGCATGCAGTACCTTGTAAGTTATGCCCTCCATAAGGCAGGCTACATTTGTCGAGCCGGCTGATACTTGCAAAGCACTGGATGCCTTTTAGCTTTTCTTGGCTCGGACCAGGACAATCTGCCATTTCATTTTCCATAACAATTTTCTATTCTGGCAATGAGAATATAACCAAACCAGAATGCAAAACCAAAATCTTTGACTGTTTTACTCCATCATAATCATCTAATTCTTATGAAACAATCACTGAATTTTTGCAGTAAGAAGCTGCACATTAAGAAATCATCTGTGTAATCACAGAGATCTCATACAGTGAACCAGAGTGCACACAGGGTGTATTCCAAATTTTTGTAATGTAACGTTTATTCATTAAAAGTAAAAAAGCGGTCTGTACTGTGTCTTAATGTGACATACATCTTATGATCACCTGAAAATGGATAACTACTGATGATGAATCACTTACTAATAGTCATTATGACGGATCCTGGTTTGCTCTGTTTAAAAATCCCAAATTCTCCAATTAAAAACCCCCAAATCCACATTTTTCTGCAATGAAAGTGAAACACCACTATATATATAGATATCAATTGGACATGTTTTATTGATATACAGACAGCCTCGACTTACAACATTTTGAGTTGCAACATTTTGCACTTACAACATTTATAAATTGACATTTTGTTTCAACTTTCTGACATCAGTTTCTACTTTACAACATTGGATCCGATGCCATGCCACATAAGCGAACAAGTTTGCTGTGCCACTCATCTCCGTGGAGAACATCTATCCAAATTCCTGTGACACTTTCTTTAAGAAAGTGTTGAAGAAATAGTCTAAGTATGGGTGCTGCCAATGCAAGAACCTGCTGGCTGAGAGTGGAAAACTCCATACAGGGTCAAAGCTGCCCTTTTCATGACCTTTGGGCTTGTCAATCAAGCATGACCCAGTTTCTGTGTTACTCATGCGCAGAAACAATCAAGCCCCAATCTGACGCATGCTCAGTTTCCCTGAAACATGACATAATCTGGCTAGAACATTCTGTC
>NW_017728951.1:929957-943556 GCF_001723895.1 Crocodylus porosus
GAAAGGATAAATACCAGCTGAAAAATTCCTCAGGGGTTCGGAGTAATCTGAGTCTTTGACTCTGCTCTGACCCTATTTGCAAATACACCTTTTGTGCTACTAATAAGTGTGTGTCTGTGATTTTGGTGGCCTCCAGAGAAACGAACCGCATTTTGCATCACCACTGCGACTTCACCTCAGCATTCTGGCATCTTGACCTCAGCATTACTCTCCGGCTACCCGATTGTCCACCAATTGGGACTGGCGTCACACCACAGCTTTCAACGCATTACAGTTTTGTTTGTTCAGTTTCCCAGTTCATGAGCTGTTGACCAGCCCTGGGACTAGGTCTTCGGACCGAACCTTGTGGGCCAACAGACCCCTTTGTTGTATTTGTGATTACTGTAACTGAAGACATCATTTTCCTACGCACCTAAGCATAAGTCAAATAAATTCCACCTTGTTTAAGAAACCACTACGCTTCCTGTGCCTCAGTTCTCCATAGCCAAAAGAACTCAGCCTGTTTCCATGCCTAACTGCCACGCCGGCCCACCGTGACACTGGGGTTTGGTTCACCCCCCCCGGGGACAGAAAGAAGACAAAAATCCAGAAAAACCTACAGCCAAGACTCCTGAGAAGGCTCCAGCTAAGAACCCTTTAAAAAGTCCAACCAAGAGCCCTTCAAAAAGTCCAGCAAAGTCACCTCAAAGAAGTCCTTCCAAATCAATATGATTGCTATTTACAATATAAATATATTATTGTAGCTATGTACAAAATTCTGAGTTAATTTTTTATGAACATACGGTATCGGGCCTTGGTTCAGGAACCAATCCCCCATTTATAATATTGTTTCCTATGGAAAAATCAGTTCCCAGTTACAACATTTTGACTTAAGATGTGGTTTTCAGGAACCAATTGTGTCATAAGTCTGAGGACTGCCTGTAGTTACAATATTGAAGCGATTAGGAAGCCTACCAGTGCCTCAACCATCATGGACAATCAGAACTTCCCCTGCCCCTGTCATTCACCAGGATGACACAGCTGTGGCTGTGGTGCCAAGCAGTCCTGATATGCCAGTATCCCTCACTTCCAGGCCACAGTCCCCCCAGCCCTGCCAGTGCCCCTTACTTCTGACCCACAGTCTCCTGGCCCTGCTGGTGCCCCTCACTCTCAATCTGCAGCTCACTGTCCCTGCCAGTGCCTCTCTTTCCTTACCCACTGCCTCCCATTCCCAGGTCCTAGCCCACAAGTGTGTGAGGCAGGGCAGGGTCTGTGGGGCAGGAGGCTGCCCGACCATAGGCAACATGTCGGGGTGGAATAGGGGAGCACATGCCCCATCAGATTTCTGCACCCACAGTGGGGCACAGGGCTGCAGCCTGGCCAGATCAGTATGGACAGGAGCTGCCTCCATGGCTGCAATGGGAGCCAGGCTGTGGCAGCAAGGTAAAGCTGTGACCCAGTGCACAATCAGCTGATGGCAGGAGGAGGTGAGGGCAGTGCAGACTCCTACTCTGTTATTCCTCATGTTGCTAATGGTGCAGCTGATGTGTGGGTCCTGGAGGCAGCAGCAATGAGTCTCACTGTGGCGCTCCACCATCCTGGGCTAGGTCCCACCTGCTGGGCCATGTAGGCAGCTCTTGGACATGTTAGTCCAGCCAGGCTGCAGACCCATGACCACTGTGAGTACAGAAATCTCAGTGGAAACATGCTCCCAGATGCATTGCCTATGCTTCTCCTGCCCCTCCATACATCACCTATATTCCCCCCACCCACATGCCTTGCTTTTGTCCTTTTTCACACCTCATACCTTGCCTATTCCCCACCCCCCATACACTTACCTGCAGGGACCTGTGGAAGCAGCTCTCCACCACGCTGCCTGGCTGGCACATGTATGTGCATGGGCACACATCCACGTGGTGCCCCCTGCCATTGTTGCTCTCCTTCTACTTCCCCAGCCCCAGTTCCTTTCAGGCTAGAAATCTGCCAGCCTGCAGTGGAAACCCATGGTTTCTTACATTTTTCTCCCTGAAAGAGAAAATCCATATTTTTGGCAGCAGATGGAAAACCTGGATCCCTGAGCATTACCAATACCTTTAGAGTGATAAATTAACCAGGATTGATTATATATTTACCATCGACTAGAAAAGAGTCATGGGCTTGAAATCTCTGTGCAGCATTTTAAAAAATATACCCCTGAAAAGCCAAGCCAATACTTGCCATTGTTAGTATTCTGTATTTATCTGAAATTATCCTTATACCAAAGAGAACCTAAATGTATGCAGTTGATAGGCTGTGAGCCCAGCACAAGAGGTTTAGGTTCTATGATCATGCATAAAGGCTCATAGCCACTTGATGGGAAACAAACCAAATCTTCAGATCTAATTTTTCCAGTTCATCAACAAATCTTGATTTGTCTTCTGGTGGAAAAGATGTATAGACAGCAGCACTTCACTGAGTGGCAACTCCCATGCACAACACATATCACACAGTGTACACAAGATGTTCCTGAACTGCCTGCTGCATCCTGTGTAACTTCATGGAGGCGGGAAGATCCTAAGTGAATTTACAGGGGTCTACATGTGGCACCATTTGTATGAGCATAGTGAAGTGGGGAAGGTTCTGTTGAAGGACAATGACTGTCTGCTGCTTCTGCTGACTGCCAGAGTTTTTCAAGGACCTATTCAAACCATACCACTCCTCCTCATGGATCTTTTTTTTAGGTTTTCTCATCATAATAGCCTCAAAGAGAGCAAAACAAACCCTGGGAACCCTTGGCCTCTGGGAACTCTTTAGATGACTCTAACCTACTGAGACTATTTTGGATTCTGAATTTACTTAATGCACTTTAAGGCTCAAGTAGTCTTGTGCATTTAGTTTTTTGCTTATCCATTCTAGGTTAAAGTTGTAAGTTATCCTGAATAAAAGACACAAAGATGCAGTATGTGCAGAAGACATGCTCTCCAAATTAGTAACCTTACCCTCAAGATGTTGCACTCTGTAGGTCATATATTTGATCTTATTTCCATCTACAGAAAGAGCTCTGTACCATTTCCAATCTTTTATCCCACAAGTATTTTGATACCTTTCAAGAGCTTTAGAATTGCAAGTTACTGGAAGTTGTTAGAATAACAGCCAGTCCGAGAAAGGGATTCTGCACAGTCTCAGAAGAATCAGTCTTTAATAGTGATATTGAGAACCACCTGGCCAGGATTGTGGGAAAAGAATAACTTAATAGAGTAATTGAATCTTCACGAAATGTGGCGTAATATATGATAAACCAGAACAGGAAAATATGACTAGTACACATAAAAATGTCCTTTTCTTCTCTCACTCTTTTTGAAAGTATTTTAAATTTTATTTATATTCATCAACAGCTCAGCTCACAGGTTAAAACCTTGTATTTTAGTCATATAAAGCATAGATCCTTTAAAAGCTAAATTCAAATTTGTTTTTAAAGTCTTTTTAAGGGATGACCTCAATGACAGAAGTGAATCATGAGAAACCTTTGCAGTTCCTGAAACAGAAGCATACTGTATAGGCATATTTTATAATCTTAAAAGCTTTATAAAAAGGTACGTGTTCAATATTTTCTGCATTGCAAGCCAAAGACATTTTCCTTGTGGAATTCTGCAGAAAACACAGTTGCTGCTCTTTTTAGATTTTTCAAAACCTATTTTATTCAGTTACCTAGGGAAGTAGGAGTTAGTTAGGTAATGGCATCATCTCCTATGATTCAGGTTTTTGTAGGTACCTAAAGCCAGTCTTGGAGATTTATGGTATGTGGTTTCAGAAGTGCTCTTTGCATACTGCAGTTCTAATGTACCCAACAACCTGCATTTTAAATTAAGTATGCAATTTGTCAGTATTGAAATGATTAACTGCTATTCTCTTTAAGAAAATTGAGGATAACATTTAGGTCCTGATTTTGCTGACCCACATAGCTCTCCCCAGAGTTGAATCACAGATGTGTTATCCAATTTGGGAATTATTCTGCTGGGAGATGAATTTTTATTGTTTTTCTAATGTATATATTTAAGCATATTATACAACAGTATAATGATTTTATAATGAAATAAGCCAAATTAATTCAGAGATGTTCAGGTACTTTCACATGTGTGCTCTACCTGCCAGAACCTAGGATATATATTTTGTAACTACCTGTCTCTAGATAGCTAAGATATTCTACCCAGATGTATTATCACAGGTTAGAATATAGAAGCTCACAGGTGTTTCTCAAGGATTTGGAAGTTCCTGAGTTACATCTCCAGGCTCATGACTGAGAGCAGTGGTTTTGTTTGGCTCTGATCATGCTAAACTAGGCAAAACTTCCTGCAGGAAAACATACAGCGTTGTTTATGTTGCTATTTAGGGCCAACCCTGACAGTCATCTCTAAGTAGACCAAGACTCATGACCCCCTTCTCCCTTCCCATTATATTATCTCACTACAGCTACACCCTAAACAGAGGAGGAGAAGCAAACAGTGGGTTGACTGATTGCTAGAAGGACTGATCTTCTTCTGAGACTTGGCATTATCATAGCCAGCAGAGACAGGACATGGGTAGAGAGGACCAGGAGTCAAGAATTCCTGTATTTATAGCTTTCAGTCCCAAGGTAATTTCTGGACACATTGTAAACAGGGGTGTTAAATGAAGATGTTTCCAGGGGTGGACCAGAATGCTGTTTGGGAGCGAGCTAAAGGTTTTTAAATGTAGATCACTAGAGAGTTTAAATGGGTTGACAGCCTATGGCCCCTGGGATGGATCTCCATCCAACCTCTTTGCAGGCCAATATGGGAATCAGGTGGCATGGGGGATCAGGCAGCAGAGCTGTGCTATGTCACCTGCAGCACCTCTGCAGCACCTTCCCTGCTGCTCTCTCATGCCCTCACTGCAGATGGGTCAGGTATCTACTATGACAGAAGTACAGGCAGCTTGAGCTATTTGGTGGGAGGAGATCTGCAGCCCACGGCAGGGAGCTGTGTCAAACTCCATGCCACAGTAACAAAAGGTTGCCAACAAATCCCTAATTTAAACTAGAAGGCAGGGCAAGGGATGAAACTAATTAGCAGTAATGATATAGCTGAGGAAAACAAACCACTCTCAAGGTATACATAATAGCAATAATATGGCTTTGTTACTATATATGTTATATTTCATTGGGTAAAATGGACTTTTACCCAACAGGAGTTGTACATTATTATGACCTGAATAAGAAACTGAGGTTAACCAATGTATTTAAGCATTAATGTTATTGCAGCAAGTTTCTCAGCTGATGCATACTGCCATACTACTACTGAAGTCTAGGTAAGTCCTGCCAAGCACTGAGAACAATTGAGTTATGCTGATTTACATCACCTGCAGACTGAACCTATTGTATTTTGAAAAGGTGGATAGCTTTGTTCTCATGAAGAAAAACAAGACCAACTCTGACTTGAATGCTGCTAGCTGGCCCCTGAAAGTGAGACTCGGAGAGGGTCAAGAGGAATAAACAAACTAAAAAATCTCTAAACTCTATCTTTTTCTGTCTGTCTCTCATCCTGTTATTACAACAAGCAGCACAACATAGAAGAGACTAAAAAGCACCTTCTCCATATTCCTTCTGTGAATTGAGTGCAAAGGGATTTTTTATTTCACTGATAGCGCCATAACAGAAATGGCAGTGATACCATCTTTACCTACGATATAGCAGCACATGCAGAATACCCACTCAGACCACTGATTCAAATCCATTTTTCCTACTTCTTCCAAAACAGATCTTAAGCAGTGCCAATGACTGGACAAATAAAAGGGTACCCATCCCTCACTGAAAACCATTAGGGCAAGTGCTGCTGTCTTTTGTTTTGAAGCCGATGACTTAAATTAAGAAATGTTTACCTTCGCAGCAAGAGATCAGCTGCTTAGCCATGCTCACTATGAACAGCTCAGTATCCAAATAAAAGGAAGAAAATGGAGTGCTGTTAATTTATTTATTTGCTGATCAGCTCAGCTTGCTTCAGATGCAATTAAAATTTTTTAAAAATGAAAGAAAGACTAGGTTGGTGGGGTACGGGATCAGGTACTACATTCACCATCCTATAGGCCCATCTGCTCACTTGATTCCTCTCATAGTCAAAGAGTCAGCAAAGAGAGATTAACCATTTTGTTCCTATTGGTTCAGTTTTTAGACCCCTCCTTCAAGGATTAGTTTGCTTGCAAGTCAAGGCTACAATCATGCAAGATGTTGAACACCTGCAGGGGTTCAGGCAGCTCGGAACCTCCTGCTCAGACTGGGCCTTCCTCCAAGACACAAAAATGTTATGCAATTAATATATTATGGCAGTCCTTTATATGTAGGCTTATAACTACAACCCAACTGTAATTCATATCTTTCAGTAAATGAGTGCTGCACCTTAGTTTCTAAATTCTTGAATTTTACAAGTGGCTGATACTATAATTGCAAACAATATAATTCAACAATCAAGACATTTGTTTAGCACTGCTGTGAGAACACAACATACCACATACAAGCAAGGGAAATTTAGTTCTCTCTGCATTATCTTTAGCAGTTTGGTCCTTTTTTTGTGCAGCAGTAATTGCCTAGTGCAGGGATTTTCAACCTTTTTTAGTCTAAGTTCCCTTGGTGGCCAGCAGGCAGGGGAGGGGGGAGGACAGGGGGTAGCACACGACCAAACACCGAGCGGGGGGACGTAGCACATGGCCAAATGCCAAGCTGGGGGGTGGCACATGGCCAGATACAGAGCAGGGAGGTGGGGACAGTGCATGGACAGGCAGGGATAGAGTGCTGCCACCTCCCAGGAGCAGGGCTGGGGCAAGGCGGGGAAGCTCACTAAGCTGGTGTGTGACGGTGGCCACGTGCGAGCTTTCCTGCCCTGCAAAGGGATGTCACTGCCCTCACCCCACCCCAGGCCTGCTCCTGGGAGGCGGTGGCGCTCTGTCCCCACCCGCACATACCCCGTAGAACCGGTCCAAGTCCCCCCCAGGGGTATTCATACCCCCGGTTGACAATCCCTGGCTTAGTGTAACAACTGTTCCTCTCTCTGCACATGTTGCTTTTTTCAGTTTTCTTTTCCTTTTCTTTTTTTAACATTGAAGACTTTTTGTCTATCCTGAGCATGCAAAGAAGAGAGAACGATGCAATGAGAAGACATGTATGACCATGATTTTGAAAAGTGTCTTCCTATCTGTCTGCATATTCTTCCCTCCAGCTTCAAGACCTGATGTTTCTGAGATCTCTGACCTGATATCTGTATGTGCAACTAACAGGCATGAATGCAACAGCTTGCATTCTGAATACTTCAGCACCCAAAATGTGACTGCTCCGAATTTTGAATGTGAATTTGATTTAGAAACTATGCTCATTTATTTGGCTTGATAAAGTTCCACCATTTGAAATGCTGTCTGAGGAAAATGAAGTCAGGTCAGGCTGAATTCTTTTCTGAAGGGTTTACTCAAACTGGTGTTGTGGGTGGGCTCAGAGTGATATTTATCAACCTTCAGAATACAGGCAATAACTTTATTTGAGCATCAGAAAGGGAAGAAGCCTGGCTGTTGACTTTCTGCCTGCCCACCTTCCAGGAACGTACACGAAGAAATTTCAGTGCTCCTTGTCTTCTGAGAGTCCAGCTGGCTCCATCTAGGTTGGCTGTCAGGCTTATGAAACCCTTTTAACTTTGCAAAGGAAATACTTCTCAAAACCTGTTTAATTTATCCAGCCCTTAACCAGGTGGGATAAGCTAAATTGTATTTGTCTAGCTGCCTTTGGTATGTTAAACTTATCAGTTTAGTGTCTGAGAACTGACATGTCAAAATTAGGCAGCTCTGTTAGAACCTAATTCAAAGCTGGATACAAAACTGTGTCTACTCAGGCCTTTCTCCCTGAAATTTTCCTGTGTGGCTATAACCACTGCAGCAGGATTAAAAGACTTGGTGGCAAAAATACCTGCATCTGGTCTATACTAGAGCTAGTATAGAGGTGGGGCTATACCTCAACAATAAAGGGTAAAAAAGTGCTAGTACAGAATCCTTTCACTGGTCAGTCAGCAAATGTTAGCGAAAGTAAAATAGTATAGTGAGGACAGGAGAGTGCACTGCTTGACACCATGGGTATAACAGAAAGTCATACTTACACAATTCAAAATCAGATGTTTCAAGGCAACTTGCCTCCTGGTTAAAAATTTTGGATCCAAGTGGATGAGGAAATTTGTGGGGTTTTGGGGTCCTTCAATCTGCCTGCATACCGGCAAGTATCTTAAGTCCACTTGATCCTGCAAACACATGCATAAATTAATTTATCAGCCCCACTCAAGTCAGTGGCACAACTTATGTGAGTAAATCAGCTAAATGCTTAAGTCTTAGCAGGATTGTTCCCCTAGTCCAAAAGGCATGTAAAATCCCATGAATTTCACAGATTCAGATCAGATGCATGCCTGGCATATGTCACTCCCAAATCCCTTGCTCATGCTGGAATAATGAGAAAACTCTTCCTCCTGAAATGTCTAATGTCTCCAGGCAGAATACAAACACCATGGGAACAGAGGTTTTTGCAATAGGTTAACATTTCTAAAGAAACCTGGATTGTCAAGACACGTGGGAATGAAAAACAATAGGATAAAAATATAATGTGAACATTTTTAGAACTAAAAATGATGTTATCAAGTAAATTTGGGGGCAGTTTGGATCAGTTCCTGTTTGAATCATTAAAAAAAAAATCAAAAAGCTATTCAAGAGTTAAAAAATACATAAATGCCACAATAAATAAGTGCAGGTGTTTATTATGGTGACATTTCAACAAGGAAATCCTCTTCACTCTGTAGCACAGGAAACAGGCCTCCTGTGGAATAAGTAAATACAATAAATACAGCCAGAGAATATTTCATAACAGGAACACCTTTTCCTTTCTCCTTGAGGGCTCATCAACCTGGTGCACTGGGAGATGCTCGTGGTTTGAATGAGATGCTTTCATGAACAATGGCATCCCGTGTGGAGCAGAATTCTAAAGAGCTGGTGTGCCGTAATGCATTAGCTGTGTAATGAGTTTTACTGGGGCATTATTAACTTGCAGGATAATCACAATTCTGACCACATCATTGTCTACTTCACACATCTAGGCCTGGAGGAAAAACTCAATCCCTCAGAGGTTTAGTTATAGATGTTCTCAGGAACAGCATGCACTCTTCTCTCTGGAGGTTTTTCTGGCTGTTATGACACTACACTGTGTTTACATAACTGAAGATACAGTATTGGTCATTGTTACTGGAATTATTACCTATTATTCTTAGAAATGAGCCCTCTATAAATCACAAGGTGTGGCTAATAAACTTGGCAGCAATAAGGTTACCAGTACTGCAGCTCTGCACAATTCCCTTTATCTTTCTGCTGACTTGCCCATTTTCACCCCCACCTTGTAAACACACACTCATAAACCATCTTTCCCCCGGGCTATAAAATGCTATCCTGCACAGCTGATTCCAAAGGAGTTTCTCCTGAAAGGCCATTTTACTTCAGGCAGTTTTTACATTCAGTGAATAAATACTGACATGAATCGGCTAATGATTTAGGAAAGAAGAAAGTGAGGCTCCTGCACAGTGAATGAATTAGAGTTGGCATACAGAACAGACAACTGAAATCTAAACCTTGACTTGATCTTCCCTATTTTGGTCAAAATATATTGCAACACTGCTTAAATCAATGGACTTACTTCAGTATAAAAAACAATGGAAGTCAGATCAGACTTTACATCTCTGACACTGGCAAAATACCAGATTCAAAGAAGGAAAAAGTAGGAGAGCCTTGTAAGACTCATAATTGGACATTAGTGTGGAAAATATTCCTTCCTGACCATTCTGGTGATCAGTACATGCCCTGACATATGAGATTTCACAGTCGTGATAATCATTGTTTTGGCTTGTGTAAAAGCAAATATTATTCTTTTCCTATAAATGCTTAATCATTGTGGTAAGGTACTAAGCAACTTGTAAACTTTTTAAAATATATTATATCTGTCTGCTATGTACAGTGAGACTCAGCTAGGATGGTATACTTACACAATTAGTTTAGTAGTTGTGTATTATGAATCGAGTTGGTCAGTTTATATGTTGCAAACATAGACTACAAAAGCACTCCTTTTTCTTTGTGTAAATCAGTCGTAAAATAATTCTGTATTTATTTCTCATAAATATTTGATAAATAAGGCAATACATATTTTTCATCCTGTGTTTTCATAAGCTGCTCATTTATACTATCATTTGTGATGGCAGGAGATGTTGTCCAACTGCAGTAAACCTGGTTTTATTTTAGAACCAGATAGGGGAGTGGGAGTTAAGAGAGCTGGGTTCTATTCATCTCTGTCCCACTGACTTACTACTTGACATCGGGCAAATCACTTTTTGTCTCTCAGTGGGCATGGCTAAACAAGACATTTACTGTGGAGTTGCCTAATTAGTTCCACAGTAAATGGCTCAGCATCTACACGTGTGACCCTATTAGGTCACAGGAAACTAATGAACTCCACAGCAGGGTAGTACTTGTTTTTTAGCAGCTGGAGTTTTTTAGTGCTCATCAATGCACATGTAGATGCTGACAAAGATGACTAGGGCATGATGATGCTTCAGTACAGGAGCTGCCTACTGGCTAGCCCTGCACTGGAGCAGCCTCGTACCCCATCCAGCCTTTCTGCAGCACCTTGAGCCGAGAGAAAGCAGCTGCAGGCCACCAGGCTGGACCCCAGACCCCTGCCAGCTGAGGCTGCTCTGACTTGGTTCAACATGCTATTGTCCCAGGCATACATGAACACACAGTGCCCGGAAACAATGAACTCTGGCATGATACGTACCAGAGTTTATTGCTCCAAATTAATTGCCTGCGTATGTGTGCCCAGTGTCCCATAAAGTGTTGAAAGCTACAGATGCAAGAGATAAGTGTCATCCTTCCTATTGTTTTCTGCTCACTGATAGTCTAATGTCTAGAGTTAGTAACAACTACGGGATTAATAATAAATTTCTATCTTCTAGGAATTTATTATTTCAGCCTTTGATTTTATCACAAATTGTGATATGCCAGAATATTAAATATTTATCTAAGAAATGTACAAGTGAACAGTTGGACATTTTTAAATGAATGTCAAAACAAAATATTCATTTGAAACCTTTCATTTCAAAATGCCACTTCAGAAAATAAAGAAAAAATATTTCAAAGTCGTAGTTTTCAATTATAACAATCTTCATTGGAAATTTTCAACCAACTTCACTAGTGGGATAAAGAAATGAGAATCAGTGCAAGTAGCCTCAAGAAGAAGGGCTATCCCCAGCCCTTCAACTCTTATATCTGTGAGTAACATCACTGAAATTGTAACCGAGAAAGAACAAGGAGCATATTTTATAAAAAAGAGATTTAGCATCAGGTCCTTCATTGAAAATGAAGATCATTATCACTAGGGCTGTGCGAAATGGCATCATTTCATTTTAACTTCTGTTTCATTGTTTCGATGGGACAGTGTTTCGGTTGGAGTTTCATTTCATTTTCAAGCACTGTTCCGTTTTGTTTTGCCAAAACTGTTTCTCTGTTTTGATGCTGTTTCAGCGTTTCGCCCGTAGGCTATAATGGGGAAGCATGACACTGTCTATAACTTCGCCATTTTTTGGAAGATTTGGATGCAAACAGCAGGGATGGTAGCCCCTTCTTTGGGCATAAAGCCAGCCAGCCAAGTTTCAAGGTAATAGGTTCAGGACTTTCTGGTAAACTGCACCTCAAAGTCTTGAAAGCAGAACTCATGTCACTTGTAAGTGTGAAGGCACAGGGGGTTAAAAACAGCAGACATGGTAACCCCTGCTGAGACCTGCCAAGCCTGCCAAGTTCCAAGGACATAGGTGCAGGGTTTTCTAGGTAACTGCACCTCAGGCTGCTGACAAGCAAAACTCGTGACATGTGTGACTTCATGTGTATGTGTTAAGGTGTGCACTCACTGGTGTTGAGGCCTCTACATGACACAGTAGTGTGCCCCAGTGAGGTCTCCTCCTCCCCTACAGCCTCATCCTAGTCTACCACTTTAAATAACAACAGTAAGTAGGCAGCACAGTAGGACTAGCATCTCAGGCAGCCAAACTGTCAGAGCCTTTCTTTCTTTCTTTGCTTCCCTGCAGGAGCTTCTTCTCCAGCAGCTGCCAGAAAACTCTCCCAGATCACAGTCACTGGCCAGCCACACAGTTGATATTAAAGCAGTCCTTCCCCCCTCTTTCCCTTCCCGCTCTTTACTTTCTGTTTCCCTGCAAGCAAGGCCAGCTTCAAAACTCAAATGTTTCATTTTGAGGCGGTTTTAAAGCCTTTCATTTCATTTCGATTTTGCTGTTTTGAGCTCGAAAACAAAACACCCAGTGAAATTTTGCACAGCCTTAATTATCACTAAGTTTAAATAAATTAATATGGGAGTAAGAGCAAAAGCATAACAGGGCAGTTGAATGCAGTAGTGGTTTCTAACTGCTGGTGCAGCTGTGGTGGCAGTTGTTATTTTTCCACCAGTTCCTGCCACCCCCGGACACGCAAGACCCCAGGGCAGCTTCCCTGGTTAACCTGCCTTAGTTATGCTACCAAGTAACAGTATTATGGAAAACTGACATTTAGTCAGTGCATAGCAACAAAAGAATCATAGAATCATAGATAATCAGGGTGGAAACTGACCCTAGGAGATCATCTAATCCAACGCCCTGCTCAAAGCAGGACCAGCCTCAACTAGATCATTCCAGCTAGGGATTTGCTGAGCTGGGACTTAAAAAGTAACCACCCTTCAAGGTAGTTAAAGACTGCTATCAAATCCCACCTCAGTCTTCTCTTCTGCAGACTAAACAAACCCAGTTCCCTCAGCCTCTCCTTATAAGTCATGTGCCCCAGCCCCCAAACCATCTTCATTGCTCTCCACTGGACTCTCTCCAACTTGTCCACACTCTTTCTACAGTGGGGAGGGAGGTGGCAAAACTGAACACAGTACTCCAGATGTGACCTAACCAGTGCAGAATAGAGCGGAATAATCACTTCACTCAATCTGCTGACAATGGTCCTACTAATGCAGCCCAGTAAGCCATTATCCTTCTTGGCAACAAGGGCACACAGCTGACTCATGTCCAGCTTATTGTCCACTGTAACCCCCAGGTCCTTTTCTGCAGAACTGCTACTTAGCCAGTTGGTCCCAAGCCTGTAGCACTGAATGGGATTCTTCCATCCTAAGTGCAAGACTTTGCACTTGTCCTTGTTGAACCTCATAAGATTTCTTTTGGCCCAGTCCTCCAATTTATTTAGGCTCTACCTTCCAGTTTATCTACTACACCCCAAGCTTGGTGTCATCTGCAAACTTGCTGAGAGTGCAATACATCTCATCTTCCAGATCGTTAATGAAGATAGTGAACAAAACTGGCCCCAGGACCAACTCCACTTGATACCAGCTGCCAACTGGACACAGAGCCATTGATTGCTGCTTGTTGAGTCCAATGCTCCAGCCAGCTTTCTATCCACCTTAAAGTCCATTCATCCAACCCATACCCAGTAGTAGCTAGAGTCGGAAGGGACCTAGGTAGATCATCTAGTCCGACCCCCTGCCTTGGCAGGAAAGAGCACCGGGGTCAGATGACCCCG
>NW_017728951.1:943567-948759 GCF_001723895.1 Crocodylus porosus
CGCTCTCCTCCGCTCCGGGTCCAGAAAGGAGGCACACGTGCGGGAAGGGCACACGTGCGCCTGTGTCCCTCCTCTCCCCACTGCTCCTGGCCTCCTTAGCTTGATTGCAAGAATGCTGTGAGAGACAGTAAGAAATAAAGAATTAAACTGTATTAACAGAGGGATCAGAACATCATTCCATAAAAGTGTTTTTCCATGGTCAGTGCAGTAAAAGAAAGCAAATATGAAACCAGGTTTGAAAAAGGAAGTGGAAAAATTGTTCATATTCAGATGGGTAAGAAGGAGGCTTTGTGGTTAAAGTATTTGCAGTTCTCATCCAGTGTATTTGTTTACTTCCTGTTTCATGTGGGGATTTCAAAAGGTATTTAAACAAGCAAGGAAATCTCAGTATCTGCAGGAGAAGTGAAGTACATTATCACTGGCAGCATACACAGGGGTTAAATGACTCACTGAAGGCCATACAGCTTCAGAGTCAAAAACGAAGTTAGGAATTACAGTAGTTCTGAGAGCTCTTTTTTTTCTCCAGATGAATGAGAGGGTTCAGAAGTTCAGTTAAACCAAAGCTACTTTCTGAGAAGCAAGAAGCAAGGCAGGGAGATTGTTGCTGATCATCTTGATTGTTTCTTCAGGGCCATCACGTTGCGAATTTTTATCAGAGGACCCCCATAGAAAATCCAAATACTACAAGAAGTGATTCAGGATGTGGCTTTGTTCCAACTTAGTCATTACTGAACCAGCAACCCCAAAGATCATTTGAGAGCTATGGGTTACTAGAGGTTGAGAAAATGTAGGCATAAGGGCCTACTTAAGGTCATTAAATTCCCTACCATTGCTACCTGTAAAATTAGGAAAATTAACTCCAGTGAGTAGGCCAATTCAGGATACTACATTCTGCTGTCTGCCTCAAATTCTGCTGCCCCCTAGACTCAATTAATCAAGTTAGACTTCACTTCCCTTCCTAAAAATGGATGCTCAGTGTTACTGACACAGAAGAGCTGCTGCATTCTGCACCATAACTTGCTGCATTTTAGCAAGAGATGAGTACTCTATACAGTTACAGGCATCTGCAAAAATATAGGTATACTTATAGATGAAATATAGAGACTCCGTTTACATCAGTTAGCTCTTATTGAAACTTAGTTCTTTCAAAAACTAAAAGAAGTCAGGAATGACCTCGGGTAATTTTACTTTTATTTCCCCAACCTTCTAACAAGTGACTGAAGTAAAAACTGCAGCGTGGCAGCTTATCCCCATTTAAGATTTTGGATCCAGACAGTCAACAGCTGGCAAGAATCAGTGTTTACACAACAAATGTCATCATATCCAATATTCTGGACCATAAATTAAGGAGAGACAGATAGAGGATTATCGATGTTACTAAAGAAAGCATTCTTTTGCCTGGAGTCCTTACCAGATTTTTTAAAGCAAAATGTTCTATATTCAAAGAGAAGACATAGTTCAATTAAAGTGTAGGAAGAAGTGTTTTGATGAAAGAGAAAGGGCAATTTGTCAACAGACAGAAGAGAATACCATGTACCTTAGTGGACTAGCATAGGACTGGAAGCAAGGAACTTACACCTTCTAATGCCATCTTGCTACTGAATCAATGCAAAACCTTCACTAGAAAGAGCACAGCTTTCCTCTGTTCTCATCATACAGGTAGCCTTCAGTAGCAATGAATCCAACAAAGTCCTCCTTCAGAACCTGATGAATCCTGCTCTTGGCAAAATCATGTCAGCACCCCCAGACTACAGTATCAACTCAGGTCACCATTTTGGCTCGACAGACAAATAACAGGAAGTAATCTAGTTTCTTTATCATTTACCAATCCTGGTGTAACCACCCACAGCTCACACCAGTGTCAAAGGCACAGCTAAGGCTAAGAACCCATTAATAAAGCTGTTAGTTCCTTGGTACACTGAAACAGATGTTCTGCCCAATACGGTAGCCCTTTTCACCAGTGGGGGTTGTAGGCCACATGAGAACAGAATAAAGTGTAGCCTTCATTTCTTCTGGTTCCAAAGTAAAACTTGCAACTTGTCACAGTTTGCTATTCTTCAGCACTTATCAGCTTGGCTCTAAGCAATTTAAAAATGCAGTTCTCAGCTACAAACTGTATTCTGCCATTTTGCTTCTGGGTCAACAACATGTAATCTAGTCTTAGGCAAGAAAGGGGCTGATGCTCCCCACCTAACTGGTTTGTAACTGGCATAGCAAGTTGTCCAATGTTTTCTTTCAGATATCCTCAACTGGTCTCTTGAGTAAATAAGAGTAAATAATGCTATGGATGTTTGCTTTTGTTTCGCTTCTCAAATACCATCATTACCCTTCTCTACCCTAAATCAGGAAAAGAAGGAAATTGGACTAAATAAACCCAAACAATTAAACCATGAAAACTTGTGTTACACTAATGGTCAGAGCAACTGTCATTGCATTCACTTCATTTTTATGGGGATTTTCCAGTTACAATATTTGTCAGAGCTGGTTTTGTAATCACAGGGTTTGCTTTAAATCAGGTGTCTTGTTCTGTCAGAAGCAGAGGAATGAATGGTCTTTCTGGTCACTAAGCCTCAAAGCTAATGGCTAGACCCATTTGTCCAGTATCATGCAATACTGGAGAACAGAGGCTACTTTTCCTTTGTATTACCTTTAGATTGCTAGATGCTAAGCTAGTCTGCACAGTGATATGCAACAGCTTGAAGACTGATTGATCCCATGCTAGCAACTTCTGATCCAGGCATCTAAGAATCACTGGGGCATAGGAATAACCAGTGAACCTCCCTTTGGTGCCAACTCATGCCCCTTTACTGGAAATAAAGAAAAAAAGGATAACATAACAATATAAGGGGTAGTACAAGAACCATGACAGCAAGTTTATGCCACCTGAGGATTCCCCCAAAAGTTCAGAATTCTTTATGGACCATTTCAAGTATGTTTAAGATGCTTTGTACCATCAGAGTGAAATCTCTCTCTCAGGTTTGAAAATGATAGCATGTGTATGGCAGAAGAACATCTGATATGGATATTTTGGCTATGGTCATTCCAAGGATAGAAGAAGTCACTCTGAGCATGGACTTCTATGGATCACAGGAGCCATGTTTTCTTTTGCTCAGGTACATCTCAAAGACCAAGAGCCAGATCCCAAATGGAATGTAGGATCCTAACATGGGACTTAAATTACACCTAAATCCAAAGTTGCAATCCAGAAAACCCCTAACCGGGTGTCTGACCCCCACAGAACCACAACTTTTAAGTGCAGATTCCCTGGGCTCCTGAAAACTCAACTTTGGCACATGTAAAACATACATAAATAGCCCTGGGTTCAAGAATCCAGGCCTCCCCCTCCCTCTGTAGGCAAGTGAACAAATCACTAGGCTATAGAATCAGGCTCCTCTTGTGCTTGCTCAAATCCTTTTCTACATAGTTTCAACAGGAGAGGCCGAGAATATCCCAAAGGAAAAATAGCCTGTCAGCTGGTAATTAGGTCACTCTCTTGGGATGTAGAACATGTGGATTTGAATCCCTTCCAGCAAAAGAAAGAAACAAAATTGGGTGCTATAATCACTACACTGTTATATAACAGTATGCCACCACCTCCCCCTTCTTCTCCAGCTGTATTTTGAAAGAAAACAGTGAGACCTGCTCAGTTTTTTTTTAAAGAAACCCGCAGAAGCAGGTTGATGACTATTGAACCTGAATGGATCAGGCATCTCCTTGCCCCCCTAATTACAGTATCTGCTTGAGGGGTGGGGGCAAGATTTAACCTTATCTTTTGGTAGCCCAAAGTCCATCATTTGTATCAGCAAGCATATTTTTGCATTAAACAACAGTAAACTAATGCTATCAAATATGTTGTTATCTTTACCACATGTACCACAGGCCAGAAATCACCATTTGCTGAGAGATACATTGCCCTTTTCACTACTACTAATCAGCAAGAAATGTAAGGAGTTCCTGAAACACTGAAAGGCCCACATCTTTAGAAACTGTCTAAACAACTAATACTACTTTGTACTATATACAGTATTTAAAAAGAAAGGCCCTGCTAAACATTCTTCAAAATAGTCACTCTGCACATTTAATTCAGTTGATAAATCTTACTATAGCATTTTTAACCTATACATCCTTATCTTTAGTCCTTATCAGGAAGCCCTGCAGAGTACTGCAGTACTGTAATCTGGTGGTCTCCAGGGCATGGAATACGTACCACCACTAAATCAGTGCAGGATCATTATGATCGTGTCCACTGATGCTCATCCTAAACTGTGAAGGAAAGATTCAGTTACAACACTGCTACATTTTTCTGAGTACAACGGGGCTCAATTTTTTGCTCTCTCTAATTATAGAATCATCTCTGAAAAGGTGAAAATATTTTGATATTGCCGTTACAGGCAAAATACTAGTTTCAGACAAAGATTTCTCAGAAAAGAGTCAGTCAATAAGCACCAAAACTGAATTGTGCTTGAATCTTTTGGCATTTTCAGGAGTAGAGAGAAAATGGAGCTGAGGTCATTGCAAGACCCCAGGCACGGCTTTATGAGCACTCATGGTGCTCTGGTGTGGTGCCAGAGGACTGGAAAAGGGCCAATGTGGGTCCCATTTTCAAAAAAGGGAGGAAGGAGGACCCAGGAAACTATAGCCCAGTTAGTCTTACCTCGATCCTGGGTAAGCTTTTTGCGAGAATTATCCTGGCGCACGTCCATGAGGGGCCAGCGGGGGAGATTATGCTTAAGGGCAACCAACATGGGTTCATTAGAGGCAGGTCCTGTCAGACCAGCCTGGTGGCCTTCTATGATGAGGTCACAAAATCATTAGACACGGGGGTAGCAGTGGACGTACTCTTTCTGGATTTTAAGAAGGCCTTTTCTCATTAAAAAACTAGGGGACTGTGGTGTTGACACCTACACAGTCAAATGGGTCGCTAATTGGCTGGAGGGCTGCACCCAGAGACAGGTGGTGGACGGGTCATTTTCGACCTGGAGGGATGCGGGCAGTGGGGTCCCCCAGGGCTCGGTCCTCGGGCCCGCACTGTTCAGCATCTTCATCAGTGACTTGGACGAGGGGGTAAAAGGCACCCTGTTCAAATTTGCTGATAACACTAAGATGTGGGGGGATGTGGACATGCTAGAAGGGAGGAATAGGCTGCAATCGGACCTAGACAGGTTACAGGGGTGGGCGGATGAGAACAGGAT
>NW_017728951.1:949204-959493 GCF_001723895.1 Crocodylus porosus
CTGGCTCCTACCCTAGGGGTCTTTAAGAGGAGGTTAGATGAACACCTTGCTGGGGTCGTTTGACCCCAGTACTCTTTCCTGCCATGGCAGGGGGTTGGACTAGATGACCTACTCAGGTCCCTTCCGACCCTACCAGCTATGAAACTATGAATTTCATAAGAATAGCTGCAATAAATGTGAGACCTTGGAAACACGGAAATTTTGATGGGTGTTGAATGCCATGGGCAGATTAAATATGCAAAAAGACTGACATTTTAATGCTATAAGGGTCTTTGAGTTAGGGAAACCCTGTGTACAGCCAACTAATGCAAAACTCCCTGGGAGGACCAACAAGTCTGAAAGCCTTGCCATCAGTTTGCAAAACTGCATACTATCAGTTTGTTCTAGTACAAGAGACCTGCCAAATAAAGATGATGAAATGGTTAAAAAGGACAGCTGGTAAGAGACTTATTTGGAGACTGGAACAAAGAACTGACGAACTGTTTTTGTACCTACCAGGATGCCAAATACTTGATGGGTACTGGTAATAGCTGGCAAGCTAGAATACAAGTACATCACCTATTGTTTATTATATGGTTTCTCTATAATATTTTAGCATTAATATAAAGCATACTGGACTTTGTGAAGTCTGGCTAGCCATTAGTTAACTGCCATCATCCCTCACTGTCAGGGAGCAGAACTGTAAGGGCAGAGCTAACCCCAGTCTTATTAAAGGTAGTATCAGTTAAAAATCAAGATTACAGCCCTAAACCATTGTTTGCCAGGAGAGCAATGTGGTTCTTTTCCAAGAAAGTAAGAAGGCAGAGCAGGGTGGCACTTCGGGACTAACTGGTTCAGAGGCATAGGCAACAGCATATTTTATCAGATTATATGAATGGACTTGCAGGAAGCCATGGGTCTGAAGAGAAGGGAGTATAAATACTTAAGATAGGGGTAGTGCCACTGCAGTGAGAGGCAAAGGTGAGTTGAACAAGGTCAGTAGGAATAAACCAAGCAGTTAACCCACTGCGGGACACAGGGGTTATAAAAGCTAGTCCAGGTAACAGGAGAAGAATCCATAGCCTCTGCTGAAAACCATACTTAAGACAGTCCAGTCAGTGGATGATTTATTGTTCCAAGAAAGGGAACTGACCAAGACTCACAAGGGATGCCCTGAAGGCAAACACAGCAGTGTGAAAAGCGTAGTTAACCCCCAGATTACAACAAACAGTTTTCCTTGCAACAATTTGACCCATACTGTTCTTGCCTATGAGCAGCTGCAACAGGTGTGTTGGAAATTAAAGATTATTGCATGGAAAGTTAACCAAGCTATCATAACCCTTGATAAAGATTTGACTCCAGTTAGAGTCATTTGATATTTTATACAAACAGGGTTGCTCCTTCCTGATTGTTTCACCCAAAGGAGATAATTTCAGACTCACCAGACTTGTACATGGGAGGAGTTTAAAGAAATATTCAAGTAAACAAAGGTGTAACTCAAGGAGATAAGGAGTAGCTAAGCACTGCAGTAAAACAAGAGATTCTTTCAGAGAAAAGTAATACATTTTTAATTGCATAACACACCCAGATTCCTCAGGGTTGGGTGCTCTGGAAATTACTGCAAAAATGAATTTAACTAACAATAAAATAAAAATATAGATGAGCTGATTGTTCTTGATTATGTAATGTATTTTATTTGCCTGATTGTACCATCCAGTCTTTAATGGATCTGAGCCATCTAGTCTTTTATTTCTATCAGGCTGTTCAACACTGAGTTGACTGCAAAAAGATGCTCAGGACAAGAGTGAAACCCTACATGCAATAGTCTACAAAAATGGAAGTGAGGAAGAAAAAGCGCAAATCACAGAAACCCACATCAATAATGAAAAGACTGGGGCCAAACACAAAACCCTTGACAACTCAGTAACTCGCAGAAACAAAATTGAAAAAATATTTAGCATAAGCAATGTACTTGCATCTAAGGAAATTTAAATGGAGGATACACAGCAAGCATTTGCTGTTTCAATTCACTTTGGTATTTTTATTGCAGCCCTCACAGTGACTATTCTCACCACAACACTGATTTTTAAAATTCCCTTTATTTAAAGGACTCCACATATTCAGAATCTAGTAAAACATTCCAAAATCCTTTATTCAGCATCAATTCATATTCCAATCAAATGAAGTTTCCCAAAAAGTCAATAGGGGATTTCTTTGTGTGTTGGGGGGGAGGGGGGGAGGGGTGTGGATTTCTATATTGTATTACAAAGAAATCCTCTATCAATCTATATATTAATTTATGGATTGATGTTGCTTTGTAAATTGCTAAAGATGTCACTATACTTCATATGTTTGAGACTGTAGCTTTGGTTCCATTCTGAATGCTAAAAAAGTTTCTGTCTTGACATGTAAAAATAATATTACTAGCAAGCTTCTATTGCCTATGTATAAATAAACTGCTACAGGAATATAGAATCATAAAACACTAGGGTTGGAAGGGACCTCAGGAGGTCATCTAGTCCAACCCCATATACACATGTTTATGTGTAACAGTTTATAAATTACCTATTTACCACAATGATATCCAGAAGTTGGAAGCCCTATTTTATCATCTGTCAAATGATAAGCCTAAAGGAGCTGTAAGAGAAATCAAACTTAGATTTGAGAAGCAGTTTTGTACGTATCACATTTGGCAGTTTTTTTGGGTAAGGGATCAGTGTTTCAGGAAACAAATGCAATGTCACAGCATGAATCATTAGTAAGACATTGTCTGTTTACCCAGTCAACTCATTCACCTTTGTCATACAACAACATGCTTCTGAGAGCTGGCTGAGCACCAGTGTGCCACCTTACACCTCACCTTCAGCCTGGGTGAAGATCTGAATAGGCTACTGAAATACATAAACAGTGATGGTATGCCCACAAACTGCTGTACAAAATATACTTGTTGAGGCAAACAATTTAACAGATGTTTGGGGAATTTAGCTGCCTATGTGGTTGAGCAGCTGAGCAGGGCATTTGAGCTGCTGAACTAAGGTAAACTAACATAAATGTAAATTCTGAGCCATAAATTTTGAGCAAATGGGAACAACACAACAAAGGATATAGAACAAGGGTCAAGTCAGAATGAGGCCACCAGCAGCATAACTGCCCCAACAAATGAAGATCAAGTTAAAAGAGTCCTTGAAATGTTAAATTATGCAGGAACATTGCTACATAATCTAGTTGTCCAGATCAACAGAGTTCTGTTTTGCAAACACATAACATGGACGTGGGGTGGAAACTGTAATAGTTTGAGACACTTATGGAGTTAGAAGCCTTAGTACTAAAGGCAAAATCAATGTAAAACTAAGTTGTCCAAGAAGGCCTTTAAAGAGGGTTATTGTCACAACCTCCTTAAAACAGGGAAGTCAATTTGGAGAGTAATGGCTTGATGAATTACATACACAAACAAAACTGGTATGTCACTATGCTTAAATAACAGAAAGAAACTTTGTCCTTTGTCCATGGGGGTAAAAAGTGTCATGTCTTTATTTATGGGAGGCCAGTTTCAGTTTCAAGTAATCAAAAGCTACTTAGTACCATTGCCAAAGCAAGCCAGGGAAACTCCAGTCACTGAAGAATACAGTAGTCATGGTTTCAGTCAAAATGTATGAGTTGCATGTTGTATAGTAATGTGGGAGAGATTTAATGGTTGCAGACACACTTTTTATGGCCTTTGACAAAAGTTCAGGGGATCAAAGTCCACAGCAATATTACATACGTGTCAATCAAATGAAGACTGTCCCTCTTCACTCCCCCCTACCCCCAGCTCTATCTCACATGCAATATGGACCAGGATAGCCAGAACTACTGGTAAGGATAAGGCACTTTAGGAAGTGATAAGTACTGTTATTACAGAGTGGCTAGGATGGTATCCATCTTTCCAGTCCCTATTAACAATTTAAGAAGAAACTCCCAGTACAAGATGAGATTTTATTTAAAGCCTTCAGGAGAGTGAAGGCTTCAAATCTGTTGCCTGAGGCTTAATCTCTAATAGGTTTAAAAAGATGCTTGGGTACTGTGGGGGGTGAGGGTGGGCAATGGCAGCAACAGGGTCCCAAGAAGCTGTTGTAAAACAGTGGTGTCTGACTTGTTTGGTCCTCTGGACTAGAAAAGTGGCATAGGACCAATCTGCAGGCTGGTTCTGGAGCACAGAAACAGGCCACTGGCCAGATCTGGAGCATAGAGCCATGTCCTCTATCCTGCAGGGATACAATTTTGCAACAGATACTGTAATTGCTGCAAGTCCTGGAGCTGCAGGACCCACCACTTCTCCCACTGCCCAAATTTCAAGCCTTGAGGGCAGGATGACATGGTTCTGTGCTCCAGATTCAGTCTGAGGGATGCCCCACAGGTCCAGAAATTTGATGGTAGGCTGAACAGCAACAGTGTATGCTACAGTAATGCTACTACTCACCAAACCACAAAATTTGCAGACCCTTGGGGAGCCCTTGTGGGCCAGATGCCATGGCTCTGTGGGCCAGACTTGGCACGCAGGCCCTATCTTGGTCACTCCTGTTCTAAAAGGTTGCCAGAATCAACCTCCAATCTGTATTTAGCAGTGTTAAATTACAGAAAGTAACGTCTGAAGCCCGGGTTGTTACCTGCTGATATTCTTTCAACAAAAAGAACGTCAGCTTGTATGCTACATACTGGGCGTGTCTACACGATACATTTATTGTGCAGTGGACTAATTAGCTGCACAGTAAACATCTCATTGTCTACACATGCACCCCTATTAGGCTGGAATAAACTAATTTACTCCACAATAAGCTCTGCAGTTTATTCATGTGCCTTAATTACACATGCAGACATGCCCACTGTCAGAATTATTGGAGTCTTGAAGATCTCTAAAGAGACAGATAAAGCAACCAAAACACTTGATAAGACTTGAAGTCCTGGAAGCAGACACCACTTACTGAAAATTATGGTGTGTGCTGCGGGAAACAATAGGAATTTGTCCCACAAGACAGGAAGATTCCCACAGAAAACTGGCAACACCTGCTCCAAATTTTAGAGGAGGAAGATAAAGAGCACAGTCAGCTATTTTAACCAAGAAAGGTCTCACACAATCAAACACCAAAACAGGCTAAGACAACTGACCTCCACAATGTGGGCATAACGGGAACAAATAGATTTAATTGTTGTCTGAAAACAGTGCATGGATCTCTTGGGAACACCTGTCAGTCCAAGCAACAATGCAAAACACATCACTACTGACCAGCTATTACTAGTTAGTTCAGGTAATATACTGTTTATAAGTTTTTTAAATTCTCAGCTATAATAATGTTGATTATTAAACTGTTATGGCTGTGCTTGGCTGAGAAAGATGAGGGAATTACATCCTTAAGAGGCTTTGGTATATTTGGTATACAGGCCAACAACATGCAATGCTGAGTAGTTAGAACTCAGACCATTATCAGGCTCTTTGGCTGTTTAAGGTGCCTTAGGATTTGGCTTATTTAAATTTGCTTGTAACACTGGGAAGCTGGTGCCTTTCCTTGAAATGCTTCCTCTAGTGGAAAGTACTGGAAGGATTTTTAGGGCTTAGCAAGCAATATTGTGTAACACAAAGATGCTGTTTTTCAGGAATACTTTAAGAGTTGGTGAGTCTACAAGCAAGGATATCAAGATGGCTGTATGCCCCTCTATTGAAAAATATAGTAGGTTGGGGAGAAACCCTAACCTGAACATGGACCCCCTCATCCCACGCCAGCCACGGAGGGAACTTTCAGCTCTCATCTCGTCTGCCCTCTTTCAGCAGCATGACCAACAGTAACTCAGGAGGGATCCTGTCTGGTCCACAGCAACAGGAGAGTGTAGGTGCTCACCATTTTGGACTAGCAAATGGTCCATGAACATTCATTGCTGAGTACTTCTGCTCTGCTATTATTTCTTTTGTTTCAGTGGGATATTAGAAGCTATTTCAGCTGCTCCATTTTCCTTTTCAGGATAGGAGAGATTTCAGGTAGGACTGGTAAAATATTTTACATCAGATGAGTTCTTCAGTGCAAAATTGAAGTTTTAAATAAAATATTTTTTTCTCTTCAAGTGTATGTTCTCCACAAAATGCTTTGACTTTTTTGTCTGGAAAATCCATCAAGTATCTTAAACCTAAAAGCTCTGGCAGACAGAAAGTTCAATTAAAAAACAATGGAGTGGTGTTAGAGCTCAGGTAGTGCACACCTTCCTTCTTTCTAGGCTGTCTCCCATGTTGGCCTGTCTCTCAGGAGGGTCTATAACCCAGTCTAGTTACTCTTCCTCAGACTCCCTGCCGTCTACTAGGCCTGTACAAAGCTTTAGTCGCTTACTCGATTCAGAGGAGATTTGGCCCAATTTGGGGACCAAATCTCTGAATCCGAATTGAATCGGGAGACCAATTAAAAGCTCCAAATCAATTCAAGCCGCTTCAGAGATTCAGCCACAGACTAAACAGGCAGCTGACACAGCTGCCTCTAGCTGGCAAGACAGTTGGGGTTGGGAGGAATCGGGGCTGGGACAAGTTGCCCAGCTGGGGCGGCAGGGTGCATTACTTGGAGAGTGGGGTGGGAGGGTATCGGATGCAGGTGCGGTAGTGCTGGGAGCAGGGGCAGGTGAGGTGGGATGCGGGCACAGTTCGTTCCAGGTGAAAGGAGGCAAGTGGCAGCAGAGCATAGCCCCCACTCCCAGAGCTGCCATTCCCACATCCTGTGCTTGCCTGCACTGGCTGGCAAGCAGTGACAGGGCAGAGGCCCTACTCCCAGCACTGATCCAGGCACAGCAGTGCTGGGAACGGGGGTTATGCCCTGCTACCACCCAGAGCAAGCCGCACCTCCATCGTGCCATGCCTCCCCCATGCCAGCTGGGCAAGCGGCAGCAGGGCAGAGCCCTGCAGCTCCCCCCACTGGGACAGAGGCAGGCACAGCTGGAGGAGCCACAGGAGAATCCCCCATGGCTGCCCTGCCCAGCCCCAGCCCCTGCCCAGCCTAGTCCCCAAGCCCCACACTCACCAACTGGACCATTGGCAATTGGGGCCTCTGGGCACCCATGGCAGAGCCCCTCCATGCAGTGTGCGGATTGCCTCCCCCCCTCACCTGGCACCCATGAGGCAGCTACTCCGTGGTGCAGGTGCAGCGTGGTGCAGCATGGTGCCGCACACTGTCTGGGAGCTGGGGCCTCTCTGGGGCTGAGCGGTGCTGGGCTCCAGCACATGGACACATGGAGCTACCAGGACTACATGCCAGGACTAGGTTGGGGCTGGGCAGGGGCTGGGTGAGGCAGCCATGGGGGCTTCTCCTGTGGCTCCCCCTACCTGGGTAGAGGCAGGCACAGCCAGGAGGAACTGCAGGAGAACCTGCAGCCGCCCAACTGTGCCTGCCTCTCCCTGGCTGGTCTGAATCACTGAATTTCTCCGAATCAGTGCCAAATCTTCGAAAGCCGATTCAATTCAGGACAGTGATCTGAATCTCTGAATTGAATCACTGTCCTCCGAATCAGCTGAATCCAATCAAATACTTCCCAAACTCACGTAGGCCTACTGTCTACCTTCCTTGGGTGAGAAGCTGTTCTCTCTGCATGGTCTACCACGGAAGAAGATATAGATTAGTGCTGGGAAGGGTTACAGCAGGGTTACAGCATATGTCACTCTTGCTCCATGGGCAAAGTAAAAATATTAAAATATTATTTAAGAAGAAAGTGATACCACACTCCTTCACAGTAACATGCTAATCCTACTTCTCAGAAGCAATTCAACTGGATACTAATACATACTGAAGTAATTAGAAAAGATAGGATTTAGCCCTAAAAGGAACTGTCATCCTAGCTGTTTTCCCCTGTGCTTTCCTCTCTCTGAACAAATTTGCCTGAAAAAGAATTGAGTGATCTTAATTATTTCCTTGTTAAAAAGGAATGTAGCCCTGCTTATTTGTTCTTCAGATGAAGAACAGCATGATATGAGTAGAGAGCAAAGGGTTTTGTTTTTTTTATTTATTTTTTATAACCTGCTTGGGAACTTCTATTTGCGCTAGTCTTCCACGGAAACAAAGGCACAGGTGCATGGAGCTTTTAAGAAGGAAGAATAATTTGGTCACCTCTGGCTCAGAACTCCCTTGTATGAGCTAGTGCAGGGTTAGATTTAACTATGTTTCATTAAAAAAAAAAAAACCTAAGATGAGATCAACCTAAAAATGAGGTACTAAAGTACCTCATTTTTATGTGCCTGCCCCCAAAGTGAAACCTACTTGGGGCAGCCAGACCCCTTACATGGTGCAAAATTAAGGTATCCGCAGCTCTGTTCCACCCCTACACTGAGGCCCAAGCCTCACAGATGGCACCCCAGCAGCTAAACTCAGCTGTTTCCTTCACCCATTAGCTGTGGTCCCCACTCTGGCTCCCCTTTGAGTCCTGGCCCCATCTCAGGCCAGTCGGAATCCCAAGCTTCTTGCTCTGCGGGCATCCCTTGCAGTGGACCCCTGGCCCTTTCGACCCCTCTCTGGGTCCTGGCCCCAGCATGGACCAGTCGGGTACCTTAGGTCAGGTCTAAGATGCTTGCCTGCTCACAGAGTTCGGGGGTCCCCCATTCCTGGCTCAGGTGCTTTGCAAAGTGTGCCTGGCCCTGCAGGATCACTCACCCCAGCAGGCTCAGGCACTTCAAGAAGCTTACCTGGCCTTTCCTGCATTTTATAACTCACCCAAAGGTGGTGGCTGAGGTTAAGGCACTGTGACCTGCCTTACACCTGGGAGGTGCTCACTCCCTGCATTTACATGGGGGCTGCCATGCCACCAGCAGCCCCACCAGGCCTTCCTGTCCCAGCAGGGTGCAGTTTTAGGTCATGCTCAGGACCATTGAGGCATCCAAGCCATCCCCATAGCCTCACCTGTACCTCCAAGGTGTTCCTGGCAGAGCTCAGCAGAGAGGTGTGTCTCCTTTGCTGGCTGATCATGAACTGCCCTCAGATCAGGGAGCTGGGCCTTCATATGGCTGCCTTCATCAGTCACCTGCCTTTCCCTGGCCCAGTCCTTAAAATGAAAGGTACTGCCAGTGTCCTGCCACAGTATCTAAGGGCTTTGTTACACCTTATGCTGTGAGCTGGACAAATGGTGATCGATATTAATACTATCTTGGAGCAGCCACATACACCTTTGGTCTAGAAACCTCGGAGGGTGCATCTACACAAGACATTTACTGTGGAGCTGCCTAATTAGCTCAGCAGTAAAGTCTCAGTGTCTACATGTGTAGTCCCATTAGGCCCTAGGAAACTAATTCACTCCACCATAGGTTAGTACTTGTAAAAAGAAGTACTGTCCTACAGTGGCATTCTTTAGTGTGCAGCAACACGTGTATAGACCCTGACAGGGCTAACTGGGGCATGAGGGTGCTTCACTGTGGGGGCCACCTGCCAGCTAGCCCCACACTGGAAGACTCTCATGCCCCAGACAACCCCTCTACAGCTCCTCAAGCTGGATTAAAGCAGCTCTGGACTTGCAGGCTGACCCTCTAGACCCCCTGCCAGCCAGACCTTCTCTAACCCAGCTCAACGTGCTGCAGTCCTAGGTGCACATGTAGACATGGCACCTGGGAGCAATAAACTCTGGAAGATATTGCTTCACATTAATTGGATGTGTAGATGTACTCTGACTATCTCCCACCTGCATAAGCTGTGACTTGCTACTAGAGGCCTGGTGAACAGAGGCAAGACTAGGAGTTGTAGCTGTGAGTTGCCACTAGAGGCCTGTGGGGCCAGGATAGGCTTCTATCCCTGTTTTATGGGTGTGGATCTGAGAAATCCTAGGATACTGGAGGACTTCAATTTGGGCAGCACATCTGTGGAGAGTGGTCACACCTTAATAGAACAGGAGTGACAAGAGAAGGAGTGGGGTACTCACCAGTCCCCCTCCTGTAGGGCAGGGCCCCCCAAATCCTGGGCAGGGCCCCCCCAAACCCGAGAAACTAGTGTTCCCCGACGGCAGGCCCACTGCGCATGCGTGCAGTTTAAAAGGGCCCGCCAAACGGGGGGGGGGAGGGGGGAAAGCTCAGTTAGGCTGCGGAGCAGTAAAAGACGTGCGGGTGAAGCCTGCAGCGCCCCTGCTCCCCCGAAGCCCCCCAGACAACCCCTCAGCAGCCACAGAGCCCCCTGCCAACCCCCAGCACAGCCAGAGGTAAGCGGGCTCGGGGTGGGAAGGGGTTAACTCCTCGCTTGCTCGGAGGAGGCCGCTGCCTGGTGCCTGGTCGGCCGGGTCAAGCCCCTGCCCAGGCCCCTACTTGGCCCAGCCCCCCAGGGAGCCACGCG
>NW_017728951.1:959504-965791 GCF_001723895.1 Crocodylus porosus
CTTCAAGAGTAAATTGGATGCTTATCTTGCTGGGATCCTATGACCCCAGCTGACTTCCTGCCCTTTGGGCAGGGGTCTGGACTCGATGATCTCCCGAGGTCCCTTCCAGCCCTGATGTCTATGAAATCTATGAAATCTATGAAATAATGCTAATCAGAGATAATCCTGCCCTGGAGTGGTGCAACTTTGAGCTCCATAACTAGTGGTGAAAACCACTTTAAAGTGGTAACGTGTGCACATTCCAGGGATGAAGAGCTCTAGGAGCAGCTAAACATTACTATGTAATAAGGCTCTTACAAGTACATGGTAATTTTGGGTGGCTCCTGGAGCTCTGAGGCCAGGGTTCAATTCTTGGATTGTCCGCATATTAACGTTTGAATTGATTTTAAGCACTTGTTATGGGGCTCAAAGTTATGCCACTCCAGGGCAGGATTATCTCTGATTTACACTATCCAGCTGCTATTCCATTAAGATGTGGCCACTCCTCACTGATGTGCTACCCAACTGAAGTCCTCCAGTATCCCAAAATCTCTCACACCCACATCCATACAGCCAGGATAGAAGTCTATCCTGGCTCACCAGCCCTGTAGTGGAAACTCCTAGCTACAGCTCCTAGCCCTGCCCCTGCTCGCTAGGCCTCTAGTGGCAAGTCACAGCTGTGCAGGTGGGGGGCAGTCAGATAAGTTTCTAGAGCTAGTGAGTGAGTACTCCAAAGTAGCACTAACACCGATCAACATTTGTGAGTTCACAGCATAAGGTGTAACAAAGTTTTAACCATGCCCTGAGAATGGGATGCAAAGTAGTCAGCACAAGGACCCAGGAGTCATATGAACTGAGTCCATGCAACCTACAGCTGCCTAATTGTGCACCATGGAGAAATGCTGGGAACAGGAACAAGTCCCATACCCCAAGTCTCCACTCAGGACTGCAGGAAGATGCTCAATTCCACTTAGGATTCATAGCCCCAACTTTCTTATGAAGGTAAGTGCCTCCACCTTTCCCTTCAAGGAACCAAGCATGGCTTATTCTTTCCTTTTAAAATACAACTGGAGTGGGGAGAAGGAAATAAAGGGGGTGTACTGATACATATTTCTGCCAGGAAATTGCAGGCCAGGGTTCAATTCCTTCCACTGCCCAGGGCAATTCAAACCCATACGTCACCTTTCAGGAGATAGGCTAATTCAAGACAAGGGAACCCTCCACTTGAAACTGCAGAAAACAATTCAAGATACAGTGGGCCAGAAAGGAAGCAAATGTGGGAGCCTGACTATGCACCCAAAAGTGGACACCTGAGAAAGAGGGAGATTTGGGACCCAGCCTCTGTTTATGTTGTTTACCTGAAACAGCCAGTGGATAAAATTAAGGGGCTTTTAAACACTTGTTCCGGGATTGAGGGGTTGGGGTGCTTTAAATAGAGTGGCTCTGAAAGCACCTCTAATTAAGAGTGTCTTGCATATCAGTGTCCCTGCACTTCAAAATGGCAGCAGGAGTGTTTGATCTAAAGTTTGTTCAATGAACTGAGTTCAAGTGATCCCACTGCCATTTTGAAGCACGGGGATGTTGATACATGAGACAGGGGAGGCTGCTGGAGTGTGGTAACTGCCATGCTCCAGCAGACTCAGTTAATCAAGTCTGCTCCAATGTGCTGGAATTATAGCACATTGGAGCAGCCTCCCTAATATTGTGTAGGCATCCGAGGATTTTAAAACAAAAGTATACAAACTCACAGATCCCCTTCTTAAGTCCTTTTTTTAAACTGAGCATCCTAATACACTTTGCTAGAAGTGGCAGCATCCGAAAAAACATCGCTTTTCATAAACTACGATGCATTTCAGAGTTGAATTTCTTTGTCACTGCATCTCCGTTTCCTCTAATTAATCCCCCAGAAAGACACCTTGCGTGAAGTGCTGCATATGTACGACTTTCATATTAGTATGACAGTGATGCTCACAAATGCCAACCAGGATTGCGACCCATTGTATAATGTACTGCTTAAACACATGCACACGCAGTCTCTTCCCTGAAGACCCTGCAACTTAAGGCTAATGGCATATGGAAGGAGAGGGAGAGCAGAACAGTCACATTTATACATGTAGCTCTATACTTGACATTTTTATCATCACCTTCCAAATTTATAAAGTAACTGCTAGATCATAAACTATAAAAAGAGAATAGTGGCCTTGTTTTTCCTGAACTATGGAAATTGGTTAGACCAGGGTCTCTGAAAAAAAGAAGAGGAGAATGATTTTGCACTAAAACTTTTCAGGCCCAATGCAACCAAATTAATGCACTACACTCAACAGCTGAAGATGACATTGCAGCCCACCAAAATAAGAATTCCCAGTGTATTGATTTACTTGTAAAGGCAACCATACAACAATGTCAAGGCAAATGGTCCTCCTGTGAAGCCAGTAATTTTCCAACAACTGCAGCAAATGGAAATGCATAAAGGAATCACAAGGGAGTAGCTATTATGTGAAGCAATCATTTCTCAGCCTGAAAAGAAAGACAGTAATAGCATCCCATAATGTCTTTCCTAAAGCATAATTCAATAATTAATATTTGCTCTTCGTCATTTGTATGGTATAATAAAGGCATCTTAAAATGGGGATCCCAGAACAGTCCTGGGTTCTCCTTAATTGAAAACATATATAATATAACAGTTTTTAACAAAGAAATGATGAAATCGTGGTTTCTTTTTTTTTTTTTTTTTTTTTTTTTTTTTTAAGGATTTCCCAATTCCTCATTGTCATGTGAAGGTCTAATTCAGTTTAAAGTTTTCACTGTAAAAAAACTGTTTATTGGTTTGACTTGTGGCTGCTCTTTGTGGGGGAGGGAAGAAAAGAGAAAGGAGAAAAAATGCTCTTTTGAGCAGTGCCTGTCAGCGGTTTCAAAATGCTGCAGTCAGTTGTGCCTTTTTTGCTGCAGTTAGATTAGGTGCATATTCTTGTATCAGGTCTTTGTAGTTTATTTTTAAAACTAGAAAATGACCATGACCTTTGGCACTGAACCAGAAGCTCTCTGATTATGTCTTTGTAAAGCCACAGCAAGCTGTATATGTATGTCAGCTACTATTGAACAGTATGTACTGTCTCTGCCAGCATTTCACAAAATGTCCTCAACACACAGGATGCAAGACTCAAAGAATCAGTCAAAACATGTTTCCTTTTTCTTTTCTGACATATTATTTTTCTGCAGCCTCTCCTTCCTAACCCATTTTCTGCCAAATCCTATATCAACATCCAGTGATAACAACATGGTTACAAACAGTTGCATGGGAGAAGTGAAGAATTGCCATTTAGTGGGTTAGACCATAGGTCCATCTAGGCCAGTACCTCTTTCACATAGTTGCAAAAAGTAGATGTCAAGAGAACGGGTGAATGGCACATGTCTATGCACACTACACTTTTACCAGAAAACCAAAAAATATTTGATCTTCACAATGAAGTACGAGATGCTAGCTGTTGAGATCCCTTCCTCTAAATTCCATTGATGAGTTTCATATTCTCGTCCCTGCGACAGGCACTAGATTGAACAACAGCATTTCTAAAATGAAGCCTCCTCCATGATACCACGACCAGTGAGTGCATAAGGTCTCCTCAGTCACAGATTTCCCTTCATTAGTTCAACTAGTCAGTGTTAGACTGTCCTCTTTCTTTCTTTTTCTTTATTTTAGTAGTTCTTCACCTGATTTTTTTTGCACTAAAACTTTATGCATTGGGGGGCAAGGGGAGGAACTTCTGGTGGCAAAGTTTAGGGGTTAAGGGTGGGACTTCTGGTCCCAAGATGTTGACCGGGGGCAGGACATCTATCAAGGGGCAGGGCTACTCACGCAGCCCTTGAAAGCTCACCAAACCTCGATAAGAAGCCCTCCAACCCAAAATAATTGCCCACCCCTAGCTTAGCTAAAACTACCAAGTGAATAGTAAACTGTTTAATTTCAGGTGACTAAGCCAAAACCAAGACCATCCCAACCTCAGTCACTGAGCTCCAGTATACTGACAATACTGTAGTCTGTGCTTGCTTGGAAGCAGATCTTCAGGCAATCATTGATGTCTTTACCAAGATGTACAAGAAAATGGGACTGACACTCAACATTCGGAAGACTATGGCCCTCTATCAACAAGCTCTTACTAAGCAGTCCTGAGCTCTGATCATTCAGATTCACAGTGAGAATCTGGAGAATGTGGAGTATTTCCCATACCTCAGAACCCATCTCTTGCAGAAAGCTGACATCAATGAAGAAACCCAATGTCACCTCGAATGTGCAAGTGCAGCTTTCAGACACCTGAGGAAACAGATGTTTGAAGATCATGACATTGTATCTGAAACCAGGCTCATGGTTTATCATGCAGTTGTATTCCCCACCTTACTGTACAGAGCTGAAATGTGGACAATGTACAGGAGACATCTCAAATTACTGGAGAAGTACCATCAACACTGTCTGTGGAAGATCCTTCAAGCCAGTGAGAAGAAAAATGCACCATCATTAGCATCATCTTGCAAGCAAACACCATGAGCATCAAGGCAATGATCATCCAACATCAACTTCATTGGGCCAGTCGCATCATATAGATGTCCAGCTTCAGACTATGGAAGCTAGTTTTATTCTCCCAACTCAGTCAAGGCATATGCTCAAGAGGAGGGCAGAGAAAGAGCCTCAAGGACGTCCTCAAAGCCATCTTGAAAAAATGCAACATCAAAATCAACTCATAGGAGGCTACTGCCCAGGACCACCCCAAATGGAGGAAGAGTTTGTTGCAAGGATCTCAATACTCTAAAACCTTATGATGGCAACATGAGATGGAAAGGCAGGAGTGGCAGAAATAGTGTGCAGACCAAATTAAGAATGAAGAGCCACTCACCCCACATGGTAACACGTGCCCAAGTTGCAACAGAGTCTGCCGATCCTGGATTGACCACATCAGCCATCTTCAGAACCACAGAAGACACTCATCCTCGACTGTGAGGGACTGCAGAAGAAAAACATCAGTCAATGAAGAATATTTTTAAAAAACCCCAAATGGAATATGAACTCATCCCATGAGAACAATATTCAGATCTGTGATTTTAACCAGGCTGCCTTGAGTTCCTTTCAGGGGTGCTGCAGCATGCCACACAATGTTAGCACAGTTAGGTATGCAAACATAATTCACAAGATAAATCAAATTCAAATAAGAATCTATAGTGTTAAAATAAGTATGACCTGTTGTCGTTTTTTTCTGTGTTGCTGTATTATTTTTTCATAGTCAATAAATGAGTGAAAACTAAAAGTAGACATTTTCCAAGGGTACCTTGAGTCTAATGGAGGGGTACCCTGAGACTTAAAAAGTTGAAAACCACTGCCATAGACAGAAAAAGAAAATTTAAGTTGTAGATATTTCTAGGTTTAATACACTTTAGCAAGAATTCTTTACAGTTTTATAGTTCCTAGTATCTGAATATCTCAAAGTGCTTAAAAATATTAGTGCATTCAGCCTCATAAAACTATGTGAGGTACTAAAATATTACTGCCCATGAGGGCTGTGCAAAACAGCATTGTTCCATTTCAACTTGCATTTTGACATTTCACTGGAACCGCATTTCATTTCAAATTTTGTTTCAATTCAAAACTGCTGTTCTGTTTTGTTTCGTCAAAACAGTTTCGCTGCTTCAACAGTGTTTCGACATTTCGCCCATAGGCTATAATGGGGAAGCTTGAAACAGCCTATAACTTTGTCATTTCTGGCCTGATTTGGATGAAACTTGCAAGAATGCTAGCCCCTGCTGAGATCACAAAGCCTGCCATGTTTCAATGAGATAGGTGCAGGGGTTTCAGGGAAACTGCACCTCAAGCTTCTGACAAGCAAAAAACTCATGACATGGGTGACAGTGTGTGTGTTAAGGAGCAAGAGGGTGAAAACTGCAGGCTTGCTTGCCCCTGCTGACACCACAAAACCTGCCAGCTGTCAAGATAGGTGCAGGGGCTTCTGGGTTCTGGGGCCCTGCACCTGTGGCTGCTGACAGGCAAAACTCGTGACATAGGTGGGTGACACTGTGTGTGTATTAATGTGCGCCCTCACTCAGCTGACACCAAGGCAGAAAGCAGGGTAGTTCAAACAATGCTGCCTCCTTTGCAGTTTTTCCATCCCTCTCCCAGAGCACTGGGATTGGAAGGGACCTCAGAAAAGGATGACAGTCACTGGCCAGCTACACAGTCATCATTGACCACAAGATGAACATGAGCCTGCAATGCGATGCTGCGGCTAGTAAAGCGACCAAAACGCTGGCTTGCATCCATAGATGCT
>NW_017728951.1:966106-970592 GCF_001723895.1 Crocodylus porosus
GCTGACTTCCTGCCCTTTGGGCAGGGGTCTGGACTCGATGATCTTCTGAGGTCCCTTCCAGCCCTAATGTCTATGAAATCTATGAAATAATAAGAGCAGTCCTTCCCCACCTTCCCCCTCCCTCTCCTCACTTTAGTTTCTGTTTCCCTGCAGGCAAGCTCAGCTTAAGCTTCAAAACTGGAAACATTTTGAAAATTTCAAAATGTTTTGACTTGCCTCATTTTGTTTTGAGGTTGTTTTGAAGCTCTCTATCTCATTTTGATTTCACTATTTAGAGCTCAAAATGAGTTGAAACAACACTGAAACAGAACTGGTGGCAAAATTTTGCACAGCCCTATTATCCACACTTTACAGCTGCTACGCTAAGAGTGCATCAAGGCAAAGGAAAATAAGTTTTCACAGACTCCCTCCTCTATGCATCTCACTTTAAGGGGGAAAGGGGAAGAGGGAGCAATCCACTGTTCATGGACAAGCCAAATGCAGATCAATAGGTAAAGGATGCCGTTGTCTTAAACTTCATACAGCAAAAAAGTACACAGCACAGGACCTGGAAAAGGTTGTTGGTAAGAGGGACAGTCAGTCAAACACTGAGGACATGGAGGAGTGACAAGGGAAGGACCTCATCCTGAGTGATAAACTAGAAAATTAGATGCAGTAAGCAATTCTACTTCTGTTAGAATTATGTGGTCTTATAACAGGAAAGTAAAATAACACATCAGAAAGTAAATAGGAAAACTTCTAAGCTTGGGTTTAATCCAGACCAGTGACCTCTGAACCTAGAACCTAACTTTTCCTAATGCAAACACCCCTCTCCCACTAGGCTAATATTAATCACTCTTCCCCCTGAGCTATGAGCAAGCAAAGAGGATTTGGAGAAACTCCTTCTTCCTGAAAACCAAATAGTTTCCTGTCATTGCTCCTTCACTCAGCAGTGACGCAAACTGCTCCATACACCCTGTTTCCTTGGTAACCATGACTGATAGCAGAATATTGCTTCCACATTCCTATTTCTTACACCACCAAATTCAAGAAGACCTGCAGCATCTTTTAAGAGTGGTACTACCAGTGGGGAGAAGGGGAGCCTCTGAGAGGACACAACCTCTCTCACTACCTGAGCAGCTCTTTCGCAGCAGACACCACTCTGTCTTCCAAAGGCACTGCCTCCATTTTCCAGATTTGTGACATCACCCTCCTGGACTGTAGGGCTAAGTACAGACAATCAAAAAGCTGGAGGCTGAGTTGATTCAGTCTTTGCAGGTTAGTCTAAGCTGAGCAGATTGAACCAATAAGCAAACAAACACACATTCACTTCTGATTCAGGAAATGCAGCCACATGCCTGCAGCGCATGCCTGCCAGCCACTGCCAAAGGGAAGGGAAGAGAGAGGACCTCCAAGATTTCCCCCCTCCCTGCTCCAGAGGAGGGAGTGTGGCTAGGCACCAGTGCAGCCCTAGGCCTCTGGAGGGTGGGAACCCCAGCCCAAGTCTGCCTGTTGTGGGGGACAGTGCCTGGCAGTCTTCTTTCCCCACCCTCCCGGCCCCCTGCTCCCCACCTGAGGGGGGGAGGGGACAGATGATGCCAGACTGAAGAGGGAGGGTAGTGGAAAAAGTAGTGGCATTGAATTCATAAAAGCTGGAACAGAAATAGTTCTTTATCTGAGGTGAGAACTTTGCAATTTCAAGCACACGACAGAACAACCAAAAACTTTTGCCTAAGCTAAGATACAGCCCAGTAAAACACAATGGGCATGCCCACACATGCAAGCATATGCGCTTGCTACAGCTCAAATAGAAGCGGTGCAAATTTGAGCTGGGGCTTTTTGCCTCAGTGCACATGCTAAGAGATGCACTTTGTTGTGGAGCAAATTGTGCCACTTAGGGCAAAATAACCCTGCCTGGCTCCTCCCAGATCTGCAGCCAGGGGGATCTGTAGCCAGCACCTGTGCTATCCCCAGTAGTACCAAAAGCCACCCTGTCCTGGCCCCAGCAGTACAAAAACCTGCCCTGGCATGCAGCTCAGGACTACTTGCTCTCCGGAGCTTCTGGGGCTCAGCCACTTGGTACCTGGGGACATTATCCCTTGTGCCAGCTGGACTGCTGTGGCAGCATCCCAAATCCATTAAAAAAAATATCCCAAAATCCATGTTTTTCCACAATTAACACAAAAGACATACACACACACACACACATATATACCTAGAGAGAGAAAAAGAGACAGCAATCAGTTGAGCAATGATTTATTGGTATATTTACAATGTCAAAGCAATGTGGAAGCCTACCAGTGTCTCTATTGTCATGATAAAATAAAATCTAAATACATATATGTATTGATGTGTATTTTTGGTTTTCTTTGCCAATGATGGGTGTATGATGGGGGGATGTGGTGTTTGCAGGAAGGGGGTGGGAAGGGGTGTGAGGGAAGGCAGGCAGGTGTGTGGGTGTGTGTGGAGGGAGGTGGGTTGGTGTTTGGGTAGGTGTGGAGCTATTGGTGTAGGTGTGTGGGGACTGTGGGTGTGGGGGATCTTGTGGGGGAGCTGCTCGGGAGGGGTGGGTCCCCTAGCCCCCACATGGTGCAGTCCCCCCACACAGCACATGGAATGCCCCGCGCAAAGGGTCCCAGATCCCCCCTGGAGGGCCATAGCCCCTATCCCCCACAGGGTTACCCCACGGGGACCGCGTGCCAGGCCCAGCTGGGTCCTGCCAGTCCTGGGGTCCCTCTGCTGCTTGACCGGGATGGGCCCTTGGTGGCAGGACCTGGCACGGTGCACGGTCCCTGCGTGCTGGGCCCAGCTGGGTCCTGCCACCCTTGGGGCCCCTGTGCCACCTGGCTGGGCCAGGCCCATGGCAGCAGGACCCGACATGGTGTGCAGGGACCATGCACCGTGCCTGCCAGGTGCTGCTGGCCCTGGGGCTGCTCCTGCTGCCTGCCCAGGCCAGCGGACCCATCTGGACACAGTGTGCGGTCCCATGCACCGCACTGGGTCCTGCCTCCCTAGATCCAGCCTGGCCAGGTGGCACAGTGGCCCCAAGGGCAGCAGGACCCAGCTGGGCAGGGATTGGGGGGGCTGGCAGGAGGAGGGGGAGAGCCTGGCAGGGCAGGGATTGGGAAAGCTGGGGGAGCAGGCAGGGTTGGCGGGGCCCACCCCCAAGGTCCCCTGCCCCCTTCTCCAGCCCCCCCCAGCCCTTTACTCACCAGCACTGGAGCCCTGGTGCTGAACACGTGGCCTGACCGGCCATGTGTTTCAGCACCAGAGCGAGGGTATGGAGATGCTCTGGCAGCCAGAGCATCTCCCTGGAGGACCCAGCCTCCGGTTGCCCCACTTTGTTTGGTTCATTTTTTTAGATCTCTGGATATCCAGGGGTCTAATTTTCTTCCCATGCTGCAAACTTGTACTGCAGGGAACATTTTTTTGTTCCCGCATCTGCCTCTTGCCCTGCCTCAAAGGGGTTTGAGGCAGGGCAAGAGGCACATGTGCGCTCATCTGGACGTGCCCAGTGAGAGCACATATAGCTTAGTCTTACAATGGACTGTAAGAAACCAAAAAGCCAAGAGAAAGCCTCACATAATAGGGCTGTGCAAAATTTCATTGGGTGTTTCATTTCAAAACTGTTTTGACATATTTCAATCTCGAAACAGCAAAATCAAAATGAAACAAAAGGCTTTGAACCAGCTTCAAAATGAAACGAGGGCACTCAAAATGTTTTGAAAGTTTTGAAACATTTTGTTTCGAAGCTGGGCTTGTTTGCATCTAAACAGAAACTAAGGAGAGGGAGGGGGAAGAGGGGAGAAGGACTGCTCTAGTATTGACGCCTAGCTCCTGGTTTGATACCCCAGCTCTCTGATCACTTCCCTGAGCTGTCTGATTATTTCCACAGCTCTTCCTTAGGGGGGCGATCTGTGCACGGGGTTTCAGCAGGCTGCTGCTGCTGTCTGGGGCCAACAGCAGCCACTGAGCACAGCCCACACCAAGCAGTGCGGCCGCTGGCCCCAGCCAGCAGCGGCAGCCTGCTGAAACCCAGCGTGCAGATCCAGGGGCCCCCACTCCTCAGGAAGAGCTGGGGGAATGATCAGAGCACTAGGGAATTGAACCAGGAGCTGGGGGAATGTTCAGATCATTGGCACAGACCCTGGATAATGTGGATGACAGAAGGCTGCCGCTGCCAGCTGGGGATGGCAGCAGCTCTGAGCTATTTCCCCAGCTGACAGCAGCAATCTGCTGAAACCCCATGAACAGATCTGGGGCCCGCAACCCCGGAAAGAGCAAGGGGAATGATCAGAGAGCTGGGGATCAAACTGGGAGCTCCAGCTGACAGGTGGAGCTGCCCCAACTCCCAGACAGCGTGTGCTGCCATGCTGAGCCTCACTGCAGCCATGTGATAGGGCGAGTGCCAGGTAGGGGGGAATCCCTGCTGCCCACCGCTGCCATGAGCCCTCAGAGGCCCCAGTGACCACTGCAAAAGCCAGTGAGTGCAGGGCTTTTTTTTTTT
>NW_017728951.1:970692-981615 GCF_001723895.1 Crocodylus porosus
GTGCAGCCCATGCCGAGCACCGGGAAGAACCCAGTGCTGGTACTTGCCCCAGCTGGCAGCAGCAGCCTGCTGTCATCCCATGCACAGATCTGAGGTCCCACACATCCCGGGGAGGCTTTGGAGCTGTGCCAGAGTCCTCCCAGGGGGAGTGAGTCACCAGATCTGTGGATGGGATGACAGCAGGCTGTTGCTGCCAGCAAGTGATATTAGTTTTTCTTTGAACAGTTTGAGGTACAGTTTCACAGAAACCCCTGCACTGATCTCCTTGAAACTCGGTAGGCTTCATGCCCTCAGAAGGGGCTACCATCCATATGGTTTCATTTGAATCAGGAAAGAAATGACAAAGTCATAGGCATTTTTGTGATTCCCCATTATAGCCTATGTGGTGAAACGTCAAAATGCATCAAAACAGCATCAAAACAGCTAAAGAGTTTCGATGAAATGAAACAGAACAATCCTTTGAAACAAGAAAATGAAATACTGTCCCTTTGAAATGGCAAAATGGAAGTTAAAATGAAATGGTGCTGTTTCGCACAGCCCTAATACATAAGCTTTACATAATCCTGAGGGCAGAGCGTCTCCTTATAGCCAGGTATTCAGAAAGTCCTTGCTCAGGTATTCCAGTCTCCCACCTTTAAAGGTTCTGCTTTATAATGTAAATGTCATTCTCTGCTTTCTTTGGTCACACTAGGTCAACCTGTCTGGGACCCTCTCCTGTTCCTCCATCTCCAGCACATACATGTGATGGTTGTGCCAGGTCTTTGCAAACACCTCCCACCTCTCAGTCTGGTCCTGCAGAGCTTGGTTCTGTGCTCACAGGTGGCAGGGGACCAGTCCCTCCAGTCCCAGTTTCCCAGCCACTTCTCCCTCCCCTGTGGCCTGGGGGAGCCGAGGGGAATTATGCCCCCTCCTCCTGCCCTTATCAACTGCTTGCTTCAGTCTCAGCCAGAGGTGGGTGGGGGTAGAGTCTGCTGGTCTCCTTCCATTTGTAAATGTAGTTCTCTACTTTCTTGGGTTACACCAGTCCATGCAGTCCCTCTCTTGTTCCCTTAGCTCTATCTCCAACACATATATGTGATGACTGTGTCAGATTTTTCCAACCTGTCATCCTGGTCCTGCAGGGCTTGGCACCAACACACAGAGCTGGTGAAGGGGCAGTCCCTCTCAGGCTGTTGCCCACCTATGCCCCATGCCCTGCACGAGCAGAGGGCAAGGGGTGTGGGCAGTACACTGAGCTGGAGAAAGGGGGATTAAAGCCCCTCTGACACCCCAGACAGGGTTTGCCTGGGGGGCAGTCCCTCTCAGGCTACTGCCCCACCCTGCCCCATGCCCCTTCTGCTCCGCTTCAGCAGGGAAAAGTCTGGCAGGGGCTGCCTCCCCAACCTCAGGCAGACCTGGCTGCAGTTTCCAGCCAGGTTTCCAACCCCCACCCCTTGTTAACCACTCACTGCTCCAGCTAGAGAGCAGAGGGGCAGGACCAACCCTGCTCTGTGGAGTAGAAAGCACAGCCCGGGGCTGCAAAGCATTCTGGGATGCTGTAGGACTATGAGTTAACTTGAACCAGAAAGAGGTCTGGGATAGAAGTTCCATAAATTGGTTTGACCTAAATCAGTTAAGTATGATACTACATTCAACCAGGTTTATCTTAAACCAGTTTCAGCCATTTTGAAGCTGGTTTATGTACACTAAACTTCTGTTCTGTTACACTTTTAAACCAGTTTCTGATCACTTAAACCAGTTTATGCATAACTTCTGTCCCTAGGAGTTCCTCCCATCCTCACAAAGCTGGCTCTTGGAGGGGGAGACTGAAAGGGTCCTGTGTAGGAAAAAAAAAATTTCAGCTCTTTTTATTTTGTTCAGATGAGACCGCACCAAAAGACAATAGTTGGTAAACAGAAAAAAAAAATGCTGTCTCAGTCCTTGGCCTGATGTATAGATCTCTTTTCCTATGGCAGTTAGAAAGCCCATATTGCTGTTATTTAAGGCCCAGTCTGCACACAAAACATTTACCAGCATAGCAATGTTTGTTAGGGTTATGAGATTTTTATATCAGTAAAAACTCTGCATTAGTGGCAGTTATATTGCAGAGCCATCATATTTGTAAACAAATTCATTTGACAATACATTTTTTTGGTCCCTTCTATATGTTACACTTAAGGCATGATTAACTGGTTAATCATGCCTTAAGTTGTAAGCTAGCTACACGTTCAACCAATTAATGATGTGATAAAACAATAAGCTACAAAATTATTTCACAAAAAATATGAGATAACTTTGTAGCTTGTTCTAATCATACTATTAACTGAATGCGTGGCCAGGTGCTCCCTGTGGCTGGAAGCCCCATCAACTAAGGAGCCCCCAGCCACAGAGGTGCACCACTTACTGCTGACAAAGCCAACAGCTGACAAAGCTTGCAGTGGTGGCAGTGTTCCTGGCACTGGCCCCGCTGTGAGTCTCACCAGCTGCAGGGCTTGCAGTGGGGAGAACGCTGTCCCCACTGTGTGCTTTCTTGGCTGTGGGGCTTGCAGTGTGGAGAACGCTGTCCCCGCTGCAGCCCTGCATCTCATGAGGCTCATAGCGGTAGCAGCCTTCTCCCAGCTGGGCTTGCCGGGCTTGCATCCATGGGAGCTGGTGTAGGGGGAGCCTGGGATTGTAATCCTGCAGCACCTATACACGTGCCAGATGTCTGCTCTGACACATGTTAATTAACATGCGTGGGAGCAGACTTAATTAATCAAGTCTGCTGGAGCCTGCTAATTAGTGTGCTCCAGCAGCCTCCGCTTTGTATCTCTTCAGTGTCCCATGCTTCAAAATGGCAGCAGGGGTACTTTAACTAAAGATTATTTAAATGGCCTCTACCACCATTTTGCAGCATGGGAACAGAAGAATAGATGTGATGCTTCGGGAACTTTAATTAGAGTGTCTCTTGGAGCTGCTTTAATTAAAGCGCTCCCCCTCCATCCCAGAGCACATGTATAGACAGCTATAAGGCACAATGGGATCTAATATGCAATCCCACAATCACATCTCTTGCCATGCATGTGTGGCATGGCAGGAGGCATGATTACGTGGATTGCACATTAGATGCCATTGCACCTTTACCTGAATATGTAGAGGGGCTCTTTCTTTCAGGAAAGTGGTATAAAAATTACACCAACAAAAGCAGTCTTCTGTGTCTGTATTAGGAAAATTTACTTGCAGGAAAGCTTTTCTAGAATAACCTAGGCCCCAGTGTGAAGTGGAACACAGCGTGAACAAAATTCACAAGGGGATTTGAGGAACTTGGTTCTCATCTGCTCTGTGATTCCAGGCTTCTCTTACTCCTCATTCTTCTCTTTCTTGGTCTCTGTATATTCATTATCTCTATCAGATATTGGCTATGCAAATGGTGGCAATAGGAACATAAACTAGTGAGCTGGCAAAAAGTGTAAGTGAAAAGTGGTAGTAGGGAGAGTATGGGATGAGGAAGGATGACTGTTGCTGCAGAACAATTACACTGCTATTCATTGACACAGACGGGGACTAGCTTGGTGGTCTTGGTGGTATATTTCTGAGCAATACTAATAGGAGTCTTAGCTGAAGTAACGAATTCCATTCTCACCAGCCCAATAGCTCAGACAATCAGAAATAGATTAGAATAGAGCTGAACCCTAAAAGAATGTAAAGTAAAAGGGGTTTTCTACTCCAGCTTTTAAACAAATCAGTAAGATGAATCAGCCTTGGTTTTCAGTTTTATGACTTTCAAAACAGAGTTGGATTGAAAAGGAATTGATAATTTTTTAAGTATTTTCTTGAAATTGTATAATACCAATCAACACTTGCCATCTTTTATCTCTTGTTTCTTATACTTTGATGCTCATTCTTGCAAGTAATATATAGAAGACCATCTCCTATGTAACCCATGGGACAGGATACCTACAAAAGCATATCTAGGATCTGTAGTCAATTTGCTGACCTGTATTTGGCTAGTTTGAGTTATCAGAAATGCCCACTAATGCACACAGGGAAGAATGGCAATGAATTGCCTTAAATATCTATATTTCACATCAACATAGGTGTGAAGGATGCTGGAGTTTTAGTTTTGTTTTATAAATAACTAGCCAAAGTACCCAGCTTCACATGGGTTGCAGTAATCAAAATTTAATGTTTTATAAGTAAAATATTTTCATTCTGTCTTCTTTCCCTCTACTGATAAGCTGTGTGTATATGTTTAGTTTTGTACCCTATTTTACTTGGGTGATACAGCTTGAAACTGTGAGCTTTTGGTCATACCAAAAACCTATAAAAGTTGAACATTTAAATGTATTAAACAACTGAATTGTGAGGTATAATTATGTGTTTACTTTGTAAGGCTTTAGCGTAGCACTGAGAATTTCACATCACATTTTTCTATCCCAGTTTATGACAGTGTTTGACACTTTTATCCATGCAGAGCTTCAGGATAGACAAAGTTGCATGTTTTGCCATCCAGTGCCAAGATGAAATGGTTTTTGCCATTGCCAACATAGAGTTGGCCATGAGAAAAGCATGGGCTTCACAGGTTGAGGCCAACAACTTTGAGTGACTGTCCCTGTGCCTTGTTGATGCTCATGGCAAAACTGAGGTGATTCAGGAACTGGAGCCGTTTAAATTGACATGGCAGGTCAGAGGGAAAGATTGGAATGCGTGGAATGAAGACATCCTGTCCTGCTGCATGGCCAGTCATGATGGTGGCTTGAATGACATGTGGCATGAGCTTCATGACAGCCAATTTTGTTCCATTGCAGAGGGCTGGTGGGTCCAGATTCCTGAGAAGAATGATGGGTGCACACCAGGTGATTGTATGAAGTCACACCAGGAGGTTTGAGAGAGCAGGGAAATTCTGTCGGGTAGCTGACTGACTCATTGGTGTCTGGGGCAGTGTCCACTGACTTGTATTTTTGCAGTGCCAGGCAATTGAGAAAGAAGGTCTTTGTTTATGGTATTGACCGCATCATTTTTTGGTGCCAGGAAGGCTCTTTGGCATAACCACTTGTGGTCATGAAAGTGATGTGCAACATTTGGAAAGATTGCCTCTTTCAGTTCTTGAAGTGTTGTAACTCTTTTCCTAATGTTGTTCATTAAGATACTTCCATCTTGATTCTCAGATACCATGGCCCCATTTCCCAGTTTGAGCAGGATTGCAGCAAACTCTCCAGCAGATGCATCATCTGTTAGATGCACTCACATGTTGGTCATGAGGCTGAGTCGCTGAATGTTTTTCCAAATGTATGAAGCTTTGAGGCAGGCCTGCAGTTCATCAGCTTTGGTTCCATGTGGAATGACTGGCAGTGTCTGTCAAAAATCCCCAGCTAACTCCTCCCATTGTTCTGTCATTATGTCAAAGATCTTGGAGGGTGCGATCAAGAGCTTCTAAGGCAGCTTTGTGAGACATTGTGGACTCATCCCAGACACTGAGCTGGCACTGCTGCAGGACCTTTGCTTTGCCAGTACCCCTGGCAATGTTGCAGGTTGATGCCTCTGCACTTGCCAGATTTAAGGGCAACTTGAAGGCTGAGCGAGCTGTTCTTCCTCCTGTCAACAGCATGGCAGCAATGCCTGATGATGTCACTGCAAGGGCAAACCTGTTTGTCTGCCGGATTTTGGCCAAAAGAAGATTGAAGAGAAAACTTTTCCCAGTTCTACCTGGAGCATCCAGAAAGATGATGGCACTACTCCCATTGAAATCTGCTTGAGTAATCTTGTTGAAAGCTTCCCTTTGGTCTGGGACCAGACTTGGCTTATTATCCTGTATGTATTTAGTAAGCTAAATGTAAACCAATGTTGTAGTTGGTCTCTCTCAAAATTTCATTTATCAGCTCATTATCATTGTCTCATTGTGGGTCAGGAAGACCACAAGTTTGGAGGTCAGAGCCACCCAAAGCCTTGATCTTGTCCTCGGTGATGAGAGCTTGATTGAAGATGGCATTGCTGTAGTCCAGTTCAAGATTTGGATTTTGCACTCGTGCCTCATGCAAAATATCCTGTGCCAGATTCTCTTTGTGGTTGTCCCATAGTTGTTGAGGATTTGATATTGCACATGTCTGCAGTATGATGGCAAACAGGTTTTGTAGCATCCCTGGTGACTGAGTTGCAGCTGCCTTTTCCAATGTGTGGTTCCAGTGTGTATCATCCTACAGGAGTCCTCTGAGCTGGCGAGCCTGTTTGTAAGTTTCACAGATTGTTCACAAGTCCTCAAATGATGTTGGACCTGTGATCTCATGCAGAAGTAGTCTCAGGTAAAAGCATTCAAAATTGTTTGGATGTACAGTATACACATGGCCAAGTGCATCACTGGCTTTGAGGTCTGGCATATTTTGTCCTGCTTTGCGGAGGGCCCACTTCTTGACACCAACATTCCATGAGTACTACCTGGGTACCTGATGACACAACAGTGTCTGAGCGAATTCATCATCCCTGCAGAGATTGAAGAAAGCAATGAGGGTTGTGTCTTGTGGAACTTGGGTGCGCTCATGTGCATTTTCCTCTTTGAAGTACATTCTTTGGCCATTCTCAAGAGGCATACTGAGATGAAGCACTGTGGGATGTCACTCTTGTATTGGAAGATCTCCAAATGGCTTCATTGGTGCTGATGCATCTCCCCAATTCTTATTGCCGAACCTCATCATGAACAGTCCCATCCCTTCTGAGGCCAAACACAGCCATGTCAGATCCTTTGTTGACATACTTGCAGACATATATGATCAATTTCAGAGAGTGGCAGTACTCAGCATTGAAGAGTTGTGAGATGAGTGGACAGTATGGAACAATCCATCTGTTGTCAACTTGAACCTCAGAACTTTGATGGTTGTTGTGAATTCACCATCTTCTGGTTTTCTCCAATGATACAGTGGGTATCCATCTTGTCCAGTCTGTGTCTCTTTCAGAAGATCACATGGGAACCTTTTTGTGCATTTATTATCTTTCATGCATGGTGAGTTTGGATTGATGCTTCCATGGGGACCATCTGTGTTTTGACAATGATGAACAGAAGTGGATCAATTTCTGGATCTGGAAGTTCAGCACTGATGATGTCATCCACTCTGTGGACATGAAGTTCATCCTGAAGCCACAGCAGAATGTGGGCATGTGGCAGGCCACACTTTTGCCACTCAATTGTGTACACGTAGCACTGAATAGCTACAAAAATCTTTCCCTTGTTGATGAGATTCATTAATGCCTTCACTTTTGTTGGAATACTCTTGAGAGCAAATCATGCCGATCCTGTGGATTTTCGCCTGGCATCAGTTCATTAGCCACTTCCACCCAAGCTGGGTTGCAGGTGAAGGTAGTGAAGAGATCAGGGCAGTCATAGTTTTGCACATGTCAAGGCATGTCATGGCATCCTGAGTGCACTCATGTATGTAGTTAGGCCCACCTATGAAACTGGAAGGCAAGATGACCAACTGGCCAACATTGGCAGCATTTCCATCATTGTTCATGGCATCCCCGAGGTGAACATAGTTTTCAACTCTGAGTTTCTTTTGGTTCATTTGAATGAATCTCAACCTTTCTGCTTCAATTTTGGCATACGTGTCCCCAGCAAATTTGTGGAAGAGATCTTTGCACTGCAAGATGTGACTGAGACTTCAAGCTCACAGCATCATCCTGTAGGCATAAAAGTCCATGGCAAAAATCTTCTTTTGAGTTGGCAGCCCTGTTGCTGGGTTTGTCAGTCACAGTTGAAAATGGTAGCCATCATCACCCTGCCAGAAAATTAGTGGATACTGAAGTGATTGGTGTGTCTCAGCAAGTCTCTGGAGGGAGTTGTTCTTAAGTTGCAACACAATTGCCATGTTATTCACCCCCCAGAATGACAGCCACTTTTTATGTTGTGGGTGCATTAAAGTGCCGCTCATGTTCACCAGCTGAATAACAACATTATACTCTGGACTCATCTTCTCCATGGCACCCTTGAAACTGAACTCAGTTGTTTTCCTTGTGGAGCATGTCTTGCAACTGCAACACCACCTGCAGGTTGGTTTGAATGACATTGTTGCAATGCTGTTCAGCCTGCTTTGTACTGTCACCCATGAAGTAAATCTGCAAGAATTTGGGCTCTTCATTTGGGAGTGGCATCTGACTGCCAATCCGATGATAAACGTGGCCCTGAACTTTAAATGTGGCCATGTAGCCAGATTCTCTGATGTCATTTGTGGTGCCAAAAGATGTTATTTGGAAGCATGAGTTATATCTTCTAATATTGCTTTGGAAATGATGTGCATCTGGAGCGTTGCCTGTCAACAATGTATGAAGGGGCTCAGAAGCATCATTCATTTGGAGCAGCTGAACCTTGCCACTGTTGCAGCATATCCCTGGAGCTTCTCTTTTCCATCTCATTGCAAGGCAGTTGCTGCAAGAAGTCGCCATTGAACCAATTGCAACTAATGGATCAGAACTGTAATCCAAGGCTGGATTGTAGAAGAATGCAGAGTATTCTTTTTCCCTCCAGGGCCAGTTCCTGGCTGCAGCCATTGCAGCTCTGTTTGCAGCTTGCTATGCAGGAGTTTCAGTTGCTCTGGATGCAGCCATTGCTGCTCTGTTTGTTTCTCATCTTGCAACTTGCTGTTTTGGAGTCTTAGCTGCTCTGGCTGCAGCTTCTGCAAATCGATTTTTGGCAAGTTTGCTTCTTATAGATTGCCTTATAGGAAATGCCTCTCACAACCCCCTAATCAGTCCCTAAGAAGGCCCAGTATGGTTTTCTCCCTGGACCTTCCGTAAGCCCTCACTCCATCTGCAAGCGCTCCCAGGTCCTGTTAACTAGTCCCAACCACCGCCCTTAGGGGAATACTCCTAAATGCAGAGCCTTCTTCAGCTGTACTGGTTGACTTTGGCCAGGAGCTTTGAGCTTTGCTAAAGAATGTTTCGCACATGCAAATTTATTCTACTTCCTGGGCTGACCTGTCACAAGGGGGTTATGCAGTATAGATCAAAACATTGGTGAAAAATTTCTTGAGCCAAATCAAAAAAATAGCACCCAGGTGCACACCCCCAGGGTCCCCTTAGTATGCACACAAAGTTTCAGGTCTCCAGGTATCATGGTCTTGGAGCTATGGTGCTCTCTCTCTCTCTCTCTCTCTCTTTCTCTCTCTCTCTCTCTCTCTCTCTCACACACACACACACACACACTTTTATTAATATAGAAGATATGTAGTTATACATAGGGCCTATTTTGAATTGTGGGTCCAACTTGCTAATATCATGGCCCAATCGTGGTGGGGGTGACCATTTTTGTTCCCAGATTGTGGCACCCGCCCCTTCCCCTGCACACACACACCCCCCCGATTGGCTGAGAGCCTTTCCCTCTCTCCCCCACATTAGAAACTCAGCTAAGCTGCACAAAGCTGCACTGCAGGTCAGATATGGCTGGTGCCCCTGTGCTGCAGTCTCTCATTCTGGGAAACCCGCTCCCTTCAGCACCAGGATGGAGGAGGAGGAGGAGGAAGAGGAGGCACTACAGGCCAGCAGAGCCCCTCCTCCACCTTGATAAGCAGCGGCAGAAGCTGAGGGGACAGACAGAGGAATCCCCCTCCATCCCTCACAGCTGGGGCTTCTCCCTGCCTCCACAACCAGTGTGCAGCAGGGAGGGCATGGAGCCCATTCCCCCCAGCTGCCCCCCAGGGGTGGGGGAGGGGACACCAGGAGGTGTGAGGGAGGGTCCAGCTTGGCAGTACCTTTGCTTTCCTGGTTTTGGCAAAGCCACTTCACATGAAGCACTGGTAGATCACCCACAAATCCAATTCTTCACCTTGAAGCTAGGATAGCAGCACCCAGCTGCTAGCAAGCTCATGTCAGACCCCTCCACATGAGTCTGAGCTGGAGCCAGGCAGGCTGCAAGCTGGCCTCTTCCCACGGGCTGCTGCTGCCTCAAGCCACCACTGTTTCATGGGCTCCAGCTCCCTTGTGCCGCCCCCTGCCCACAGGCTGCAGAGGGTGCAGGTGGGCTGCAGAGGGTGCAGGTGCTCCCCCCTGGCATTGAACAAAACATGGGGCCAAGCCGGGCAAGGCAGGCTGGGATGGCACACAAAGATGGGGCTGGGAAGGCAGCTGCTGCCACCACCTCTACTTTATGGAGGCTAGTGGGATTGAGGAGGATTCATTAGGGTTATGGCAGTAGGGCGGGGGGACATTCTTCTCCTCCACCCTGCCACCCCAATGACTGCTGCCACCACTGCTTCCCCAGCCAGCTAGGTGCAAAGCTCCTGTCCCATTAAGTCACCCCTCCAAGGGGTTTAATGGTCCTTGCCCACCAGGCCCAAAGTGGGACAGACCAATGAGGAACACAGGGGTAGGCCCAGCCCTCCACCTCACCACCACTGGGGAAATCAGCATGAGGAAGGAGCACCAATTGGTCAGTGTGCCCATTAGTCCATGGCCTGTCACTCCAGGCTCTGAGAAGCACTCCCTACCCTCCTCCTTCCACATTTTATTGGTGGGTCCACCCATCCAACACTTGCAGCAGTCATCTTGCTGCAACACAATGCCATGATATGGCTGCTTGCTGGGGATCTCCCCTGCAAATAGCCACATCGTGGCATTGCATTTCAAATTGTGTTTCTAATGAAAATTACTTAATTTCATGATTTTCATGAAAAATGTGAAATTGTGATTTAAATCAGGCCTTAGTTATATGTGTGGTTTAGATGTGACAGACTCTCTGGAAGTCAGATAGATAATTCCAGCTGGAGCTCTCCCCATATATCCATGAATCCATCAGTGATTTTAATTTTAATTTAGTTGATATTATGATAGGCAATACAGTAAATTCATTATTGGAAAACTTCCTCCTACTCCCTCTGGAGAAATGCATGAGTCAGTCTGACCAGGTTCAGAAGACCACTTACAACTTATTAGTTAGGCTCCGGAGTGGTGAGAGACGCATGGGTGAAGCCCACTGCGCCCCCG
>NW_017728951.1:981626-1012746 GCF_001723895.1 Crocodylus porosus
GATCCTATGACCCCAGCTGACTTCCTGCCCCTTGGGCAGGGGTCTGGACTCGATGATCTCCCGAGGTCCCTTCCAGCCCTGATGTCTATGAAATCAATGAAATCCACACACACACACACACACACATAACTCTCTTTGGGAGGGAAGTCTTGAAGAAAACAACTCTCAAATGACTTACCACACAAACACACTCATGCACACAGATATGTAGGAAGTCACTGTGAGGGTAGTTAAATGGTGAGGCATAAACTGTTGAGGTATAGCCTCAGTGCTGAGTTATATAGGACCTAACTGGCAAGGAAAAGCTCTGTGTTTATATTTACACAACATGATTCTTAGGCTTGCATTATTTTTTGCTGGTTTTCCTCCTGCTTGTTATGTTCCAGGAATTACATTCTGATTTGAACAATGTTGTTATCTGTTACTGGATCTACCAACAGCCACAGCTCCTGGAAATCAAAAGCAGGATCCAAAGCCAGATGAACCTGCTGAAAGTAATATGGTTGTAAAACAGAGTGATGTAACCCAGAGATCTAGTCTGAAAGTAGAGTGTATTCTGAGATTCCACTTAGAGGTGTGCAGGTGGAGGCCTGTTACTGAAAGAGGTGCCTCGTGGAGAGACGAAGTTGTGTATGAAACCTGGTCCAGCCCAAACTCCAAAACCTGCCAACAATCCTGGGCAAATTCTCAGATACTTCATCTGTGCTGAGTTCCAGGCTGCCACAACTATACTGCCAATTTAGAGGTAGCTGAGTTCATTCACATGAGCTGCAGTCCCACCTTTACACAGATTGAATGAGAGGCCAAGCTACTGCTGTTCTTGGAACCGCGGTGGAATTCACAATGGGATTCACACACGGCTATGTGAAGCCTTATAACCATCAGTGGGTTTTATGTAGCTAAATTCCCATCAACTGCACTAGGAACATATCCCTACTATCAGGAGCAGATCCAGGGGGCTGCAGTGGCACAGCAGCACCCACACCTTCCACACTGAAGGTCACATGCTGGCAACTTCATTTCCCCATGGCCCTGGATGCATTTCCCCATGGTCCATCTGCTGCAGTGTCTGAGGCACTGGACTGGAGTGGGCTATCTGCGGGGACCAGTTAAGGAAGTTGGGATTTGCCTGCTGCCACTGCTGTCTCAAGCTGACCTATGGATGGGAGAAGCCTGCGAATTGCTCCTGCTAAGCTCTAGCCAGCAGCTACAGGAAAAAGCTGCCTAGGGTGTCAGATCTCTGCTCCCTCCTCCTCCACTTCATTTTTTCACTGGCCCAAGCACTCCAATTGGTGGGAACAGCTGTGTGAAGGGCCTGGCTGGGCTAAGGATACCAGGCACTCCTGCCCATCCCCTGGGTGTCCCCACAGTCTGGGAGCAGGCACTGGAGAGAGTGAATAGCAGCAAGCGCTGGAGCTGCTTGAAAGCAAGGACTTCAGGCAGACCTTGCATTGGTGAGCTCATAGGGTGCCTATATATGTGCTTGGTGGGGGGATCATGGGGGCAGGGGGTGCACTTTAATTAGAGCGGTTCCCGGAGAGCTGCTCTAATTAAAATGCTGCAGCATCATGTGTATTAAGCCCCCACACATTTGAAAATGGCCACAGGATGCTATCTAAAGCTCATCTCATGAGTTTTAGTTAAAATGTCCCAGCAGCTATTTTTAAAACTACAGGGGCTTATACATGGCAATGCTAGAGGGTTCTAATTAGAACATGGAGTAGACTCAATTAATTGACTCTGTTCTGACACATTCTAATTAGAAAGCATCAGAGTGCACGTGTAGGCACCCAGAGGTAGCTGTGCTGACGTGCTGATAAGTTTTGAGAGCCCAATGGCATCAGGGATTACAGCAAGGGCTGTGGCCACCCCCCTTTGGCTATGAGCAGTGAACTCTCTTTACTTCATGCACCACATAGCCAAAAAGGGGTTTGGCCCACCCTTGTTGTTGCAGTCCTGGATTGACCCTTACTGCTACTCCAAGCCATTCCCAACCCCTGGCCTAGGTGGAGGCCTTGATAATTCTTTAATTTGATCCCAGTTTTATCTTCCTTGAGAGTCATGCAATAGACATGTCCCTGAGACCTCATCTGCAGCCGACATAGCTGGAAGGAGAAGCTGGAATTCACACCAGTTAAGCTAGTCAAGTCCACTTACTGCTGACTTTGGATGCATCCCAAGTAAGGGGAAGGCCCCAGAACTGTGACCCGAAAGAGAAGTGGAGGAGTACTCCTATAGGGATCACCTCTGTTCACATAAACAGATCAAGTAGAGGGATACTGTGCACACACATGAATCATAAAAATAATTTTAGTAATGCTAATGTGATCCTTCACACACTGAAAAGTGTCCTTTAACAGGACTGCAACACACTTAGCCAAAATTATAGTAAAAGATTTGTAAAAGTTTTGATTTTGACTGGCAGTTATGTCTCCAGTGAAGGCTTCACTCATTACTCTAAATGACGTATGAAAAAGTTAGTATCTCCACTATAGTCAAAGTCCTTTCACGAATGCTTCAGCTATTTAATCTTGCAATTCAATATTTGCTAGTCACAGTACTGATACCAGCACCCTGAAGGAAGTAAGCTAGACTGTATGTCAGTGTTTTCTTCATCTGATAAAGCTAGAAGCAGAAACATTCTGAAACCTCGGACTCTTTCTTTACCATTTTACAGTTCTGCCCAGTTAGGTACAAAATGGCTACAAAACTGTCAGGCCTCAGTTACTAATAACCTTGAGATACCCTTTCATTCAAATGCAAGCAACAGTAAACATTAACACTCCACATAACCAAAGCTGTAAAAGCTGCTGAGTTTCAACAATAATAAAACAACACATCCATCCAATCACATGAACCAACACCCCCAGGCCTATATCACACTGAAATTCAAATATAGATGTTAATCTTGTCTGGTTTGGTGCAGCTTATCAGATTCACTTTAAATTTGGTTTGCCTTAGTTTTCTTTTTAAGAATGTTCAGTCTTTATCACCATCATCATCATTTAGATTTAGATCCCACCCTATCCAGAGGGGCTCAGAGCAGCTTTTCATATAAAGTAATAGATTGTTTGTCATATACACTTTTTGGATAATGAAATGTTGTATAAAGAAATGCAAACCCATCTAGCAGAGCACAGCAAATCTTTATAGAGAACTTCAGTGTTTTAAATATAGACAGACAGATAGATTGATTAAGGGAGATATTTTGCAGTTCAAAACCTACAGCTCATTTGGGATTCGATTTTCCAAGTGAAACAAATTACAGGTTATACAAAGTTACAGTTCTGCCTGGTAAGTCATTCACACATGCTGACAGCTCATTACTACAGAGATTTCATCAGTGCCACTCCTTCAGCATGAGACAGCTTGTATGGCTTATTTTCAGCTATGATTTATAATTTGCATAGAGCAGAATGAAATAATTCAATTAATACACATCTGCACACAGGATTTAGCAATCTGTAAATTAAGCCAGGCAGCATTTTCTGTTTTTTCCAAGCTTCATTTTATTTAAAAAATCTGCATGTTTTAAAGCCTCATATATTTAATCCCTGAACAATTTGCCCAGATAATTATGACTATTAATGGCCCTTATTTGTAGAGAATCTTGTATAAAACACACAGCTCGTTCTTTTTTTTCTTCCAAGGCAAATGAAGGCTCATTCCTGCGGTCCCTAAGTGCTGAATGCATTTTAAGTGTGATCCATATGAATGTCTGTATTTTTCCATCTCTTTCAGTTTCTTCTTGTTACTGGGATTTTAAAGAGTTTATCATTTAATTTTGAAGAGTTGTTGGTGAACATTCTGACCCGTTTCATCAGTAAGTTTCACCACCTAGCTTCCCGCTTGTGGTTGATGGCTCTTTTCTTCTGAGCAATACGACTACTTCAGAAGACCATGATCGTAAAAGTATTTTGTACACTAGGGATTTTTCTACACTATGAAATTCTCCTAGTGTAACTACATCATCTAGGGATGTGAAAAATACCACAGCCTCTACCTGAAGTAGTTTGGTCAGCAATCCCCCTTCCTTCTCTTCCCCACCACTTTGGACAAATCCTCGCTGAAAATCAGAGGGCTTCTGCCAGTTAAACGTTTGTTGTCTTGAGAGATGAGTTAATTATGCTGGCAGACCTGCTCTTTTGCTGCAAGATCCCCCTTCTCTGCTGACACAGCTCAAGGGGCCAACAGCCTCAAAATACAGACAAGCCCTAAGACCTAGGACCCTGATTTTTAATGCTGGTGTTGGTCTGTTCAGTGCTACAAGGCTGAATGCCCATATATTTAAAGGAATTAGTTTAAGTACGCAAAAACATTTGAGGAACTGGGATTACATGATGTAAAGGCCTCGGTTTCATTTTCAGAAGTCATGTAGGCTCCTAAGTCTCATTTATTTACAATGGGTATGTTTACCCATGAATATGAATGCAACACAATAAACCCCCGCATAGTTTATTGCTCCCAGGTGCATGTGGCAATGGGGCCAGGGGCCAGCCTGCCAGCTCGGGAATGCTCTGACCCAGCTCAACATGCTGCAGAGGAGCTGGCAGGGGCATGAGGGTGCTGCAGTACGGGGCTAGCCCAGCCAGTCCTGATCAGTGTCTACACATGCGTTGTAGAGAAGTAAATAACTCTGCTGTAGGATAGTACTTGTGTCTGGCAGTAATAACCTATGGCAAAGTTAATTAGTTTGCTCTGAACTAATAGCTCCACATGTGTAGCTAATTTGGCAGCTCCACAGTAAGCATCTCACGTAGATGCACCCAACGAGTCTTAGGCTCCTACATGCCTAAGGCCTACAGCCTCAGTATTTAGGGCATCTAACTCCCAATGACATCAGTGGGAGTTAATCTTCTAAATGCCTTTGAGCATCTGGCCTGAGTCACTTTTGAAATAAGACTTAGAGTTTTCAGTGCCAAACTCACCACTGCCTACATACCTCTAAAAATGTAGGGTTTAACTCCTTAAGTATTTCCAACATTACTTGCACATTTTGGCTAGTGCGCTTGGAAGTCGTGAGAATATTTTCTAGATATTTTTTTCAGGAAAAGGCATTTTCTTCCTGTTCACATAAAGTAGCCAATACCTCTCAGTATTGAGCCTTTTGTTTCCAGTGGGGGTTTTGGAGGAGAAGGGAGAGAAGTAGGGAAGGGCTTACTTCAAATGCACAAGATCTGGCATGCTGTTGAATTATAATTCATAATAAAATTATCACTCTTACGGTGCTAAGCACTATACCAAGGGTAGGCAACCCCTGGCATGGGTGCCAGAGTGTGGCATTTTGCTTGGCACATGCACCTTGGGACAGACAGCAGGGAAGAGTCCAGGGCTGCACTGCCACAACAAGGATTGGGCCCATAGAAGCTCCCCTGCCATCTACTCCTGGCATGCCAACATCTTACAAGCCAAGTTTGCAGATCTTTTTGGCACTCTGTCCAAAAACATTGCTGACCCCTGTACTATATACTCATAAAGGAAAACACAATTCCCACCTTAAATATCTCAGAAATTCATAGCACTGCATATTAACTATTTAGTAAAGTCAGCATTTACCTTCTGTGTAAAAACAGTCAATTGTGGAGAACCATAGAGCAAAATGTATGTCTACACAATGAATTCCTGGTGCTCCTGTCTTATTACTAGCTATTTCTTGAGTACTAACTGCTCAATGCTGCAAAACAGAAATGAACAAGGAAGTCATGACACAGTCATGCCATTCTTCAGGAGGGCAGTTGCAGGAAGGACCAGCATTGAAGCAGTTAAAGTACTCATAGTTCTGAAACAGGAATACACTGAACAAATGCATTTCCATTTCCATAAATGAAAAGCCAACATAAATACACAAATAATGTTTACATAATGGGGAAGGGAGGGGAATAACTCCATTATCAACCAGTAATTCTTCCAAACAAAGACGACTTTTCTGTGACTCAATAATCCTCTTATGTATCAACCATACTTAATTGACACTTCCCAATTCTACACCTACAGAAACAGCATATCCCTTGCCTAGCCAGTTTTCAATCCAGTGTGCTAGCTTTCCACGTTTTCCAGGATTCCACTCCTCATATTTTGCTAATGTCTTTGATAGGCAACTACGTACACTCTAATTATTGCATGCCGTGCCTGTCTGGTCTGTTCCCCCTTATTTGTCTACAGAAGCTTCAGAGTATCAGCTAAAATTCCATTGCATTATTCAGGCATGACCTTCATTTTCTTGATTTTCTCTGTCTTCATCTGTGATTTTCCATTTCCTCCATGTGAGGGTCTTACTCAGTCACTCAATGCCTCTGTCTTTGTGCTGCAATATTTATACCAGATTAAGCCCTTTAGTTTTTTATAGAAGCAAAGGAGACAACCATATTATAAACAAAACTTAAAATTTGCAGCATGTTTTAATCCCTTGTTAATCTTTTGGAAAATTAACAAACCAGCACCACATTACCATATATATGTTGTGGACTTGATAGCTGCAACCTTCCTGGAATTTCTAAGCATTTCTGTGGGTGCCGTGTGAAAAGACCAGCCTGCTGATGTGTGGTGCTCAACAGTGAAAACAAGTGGATACACAAAGACTTGGATAATAATAAAAAAACAATAGAACCTCACATTTAGATAATGATTTGGATGGTAACCAGATTCCATGAAATCCCACTATGGAAGAAGGCGGACAAGGTTCTTTGGGTAAATCTGATACCTTTTATTAGACCAACTCTAATAAAAGAGTTGGTCTAATAAAGATTGCAGTGAAACTATCTTCATTAGACCAGCTTTTTTATTAAAGTTGGTCTAATAAAAGATATCAGATTTACCCAAAGAACCTTGTCCGCCTAAGTCCTTAGACCAACATGGCTACAACCTATACCCCTGTAACTATGGAAGGTTTCCCCACCTCCAGGTGACCCACCTTATCTCTTGCCTGAAAAAATCCTCTGACTTCATCTCTCTTTCCATGCCTTCTAAGAAGCTCTGCCTATATTGTATTTTGTTACTCCATATGAGACTTCATAGCCTACATAAGGCTGTTCTGATGATATTGTGTGATTAGCCAACCTAGAATAATGTTTATCTGACCCATGTGCAAGGGATTTTGCTCTGGAGTTTCAGTTTTGTAGCAAGGCTTATATAGTCCAAATTCTTCTACCAGATAAAGATTGCCATGGAAATCAACAGAGTATGTGATCTCACACGAAGGGACTTTTAGCCTTATTCGTTTTACACAAGGTCATCCCAACAATTGTTCTGTGATTCATATTTTTCTTATATGGTGATACAAAGCCAGCAGAATGAGACTCAGTGTCCCTGCTGACTGGCACCAATTCCACAGAGGCATAACTGTGCTGCTTTTCTGCAACAGACTGCTCAGCATAACACTTTGGCTCACCTTATCAAGTTTGTATTATTACAGATCAGCAGGGATCCTGGTTTCTTCTGTATAAAAATCACAAATTTTCTGATTTAAGAAAAAACAACCCCAAATCCAGGTTTTTCTGTGATGCCACTATATATATATATATATATATATATATATATGGAAGCCTACCAGTGCCTCAATCATTTTAATACAATAAATTCTAAATACCTATGTGTTTTGGTGTTTGATTTGGGGGTTTTTTATCATGGAGAATCAGAGCCTCCCCTGTCCCCCTTGCTCACCAGGATATGGGTCCAGCTGTGGCTGTTCCCCTGCATTGCTTTGCGGCACTGAGCAACCCTGATATGCTGGTGCCCTGCCCATGCTATTACCCCTCACTGCCATCTTACAGTCCCCTGGGCCCTGCTGGTGCTCCTCACTCTGCACTCCCAGCCGCAACAGCTCTGCTGTTGCCAGGGCTAAGGGGCTAGGGACCCAGGTCCACAGCCCCCTGCTGCAGCGCCTGACCCGGGCTGCTGTCCATGGGAGGCGCTGGCCGCTGCAATGGAGAAGCGCAGAGCCCAGCTCCCCCTCCCCCACAGGTGGCACGGCTGGAGCAGAGCCTGTCAGGGTGAGGGTAGGTGTGGGATGTTCACTGCAGCTCGGGGCTCCCCACCCTGCTGGCCTCCCCCGCAGGGCCTCCCCAGCCCAGTGGGCGAGACCTGGAGCAGCAGGGCAAAGCAGGGCCAGGCAGGGAACTTCAATGCTGCCACTGGGAGCCCTGTCCTGCCATGGTGAGATGCTCCCTGCCCACCTGACAGCAATGAGTGGTACACCTCTGCGCTGACACTCATGCTGCTGCCAGGCAGGCAGGGGGCACCTCGCCCTGGTGGTGTGGGGCTTACGGTGGCAGCATCAAGTTTCCCCTCCCTGCTCCACCCTGCCACACCGGGTCTTGCCCGCTGGGCCGTGGAGGCCCCTGGGGGAGGGCAGCAAGGTGAGTGGCCCCAAGCCTGCAGCAGCCAGCCCGCACCCACTCGTGCCCAATGCACAAATCTGGGGAGCATGTGCCCCCATGCTCCCCCTGGCCTGGGAGTGTGTGCAGTAGAGGAGAGCCAGCCCTTTCATCACCCACCCCGGATGAGCCACCTGTAACCCTGTCCCGCTCCCTACCTGCAGCCACGCATTCCAGCCCTGGGCCCCATGCACCGCCCAGGCTGGGCAGAATCCCTGCGGGGAGCGGCTCTCCAGGCTGCCTGGCGGCCATATGCTTGTATAGGTGCACACATGCACATGGTGCCCCTTGCTGATCGCCTGTCTCCCACTCCCCAAAGTCCCTTGCAGGCTGGAACTCTGCCAGCCACAAGGGGTAATCCACCATTTCCCATGTTTTTCTCCTTTAAAGGAGAAAATCCAGGTTTTTCTCCTCAAAATGAGAAAATCTGGGTTTTACCATATTTTTGCATGGCAAATAGAAAACCCAGATCCCTGAAGATCAGGGTGGCGTAATATTTGTGAACGTAGGCTGCTTACTAGCTGACATCAGTACTACAACTCATACTTCCAGCAGTAAATGAATTTGATTTCATACCATTGGTGTCATTGATGGAGTCAGGATTTCACCCAAAGTCAGTGAGAAATTCACATCAACTTGAAAGTGCCAAAAGGTTGTCAAAAGGCCCCCCTCTTCCTTTTTTGGACCAATTACACAACTGTCAACTACTTGCATTATTATAACTGCACCTGCCCGTGTTCACTTCTCCAAGAATGAGAAGGTGGTAATGTGTGTGTATGCTTTTTTTCCACACAGCATTTTTCTGTTACATATTTGTATAATAAACAAAGAAAAAATAAGAGGCTAGAAGCAACCTCACTTCTTTTAGTGCAAAAACACAAACTCCACTGTTCTCCATTGGGCCTTTACCAATAAGAGAGAAGTGCACAGGGGATTGCAGAGGGGAAGGAAACTGAATTCAACTCCAATAGACTACTCTTTTACTCTATGTTACTCTGTGCTACATTTACATTTTCACAAGGTGCTTTTCAATTGCTTGGACCAGCACTGGCTATACACAGACTCACCGGGAACCATATCCAGAACAGGGGTTTCAGGACAATATTTCAAAAGCGACTGTGGTTAGAGGTTGGGTGGCAGAGTGAAACTTCTTGCTGCTGCTGATAGAGGAAAAAAATAAGTTCAAAAACAAGAAAAAATCCAAACCTATCATATGTATGTTGCCATAAGTTCAAATGAAATATTCCGGGGAGCCGAAATAGTCATCACAAGGAAATGTTCTGATTTGGTGGCTGTTAAGTAAAGCCGAGGCTTATTGACTTATCTTTGCAGCACAGTCCCCAGTCAGAGAGACAGAATTAATTCCTTGGTGAAGCAACTTCTTCTGACTAAACCTTCACTCCATATTTGGCAACGCATTTCTGATGAACAACAAAAAAGAAGGAAAAAAACCCTGCTCGGCTAAGCAAGCTGCTAAAATATGCTTCACCGTAAGGGGCGTACTCATTTCCTTTGAGCTCTTTGCCATACATAGTTTAGAGAAGAGATACTTCTCAAACATTAGACTAAGACTGAAAACACGTGAGCTGTGATTTAAAAAATTCTTTCCTGTACACACGGTGTCGGCTAGTAAAAAAGAAAAGAAAGAAAAAAAACACAACACCGTGATAATTCAGGCAATCTTGATAAATGAACCATGTGCTGTGAGTGACTTGGAAACACACTTTCTAAACATTTGAAAAACCTCTGGAGCAACTCCCTCTCTCTCGCTCTCTCACATACACCCCCACATACAAAAGCCTCTCAACCAGTGTTTATACTGCGCACAGCTTTCCTCAGAGGATTTATAAACAGCACTTCTATCATCAACAAAAATGAGGGGACTCATTACTTTTAAAGGAACTGAGTTGTACTGTGCACGAGAAATTCATACTGACAAAGAGACCTATTTTTAGTCCCATTATGGTTCTCTTACTTTAATCTCTCCTTGTTTAATCTTCCTTTGCACTTCTTTTTTTTGACACTAGTGGTAGGAGAAAATATATTTTTAAGACTACTTTTTAGTGAACAAAATAAGATAGAATGCATACACATGGAAGGAACCATTTGTAGCCAAGATACACTAAATGAAAGAATATGGAAGAAGAGATTTTACAATGACACACAGAGATGGTGAAGATTTTTGCCTCTCCTACAGCTTTAAAATAATGCATGTTGACCTATTTTCTGGCCATTAGTTATCATTCTGGTAATTAGCAAGCTCACCTGGGAACTACAACAGCTAACTTCAAGCTCCTAGTTTGAATCAATCCCACCTAAATTCCTAACTACACAGCTACTGGCCCATTACAGAGTTAGTTGTCAAGTAGAAATAATCTTGTCTTTAGACTCCCACTATGGCTGAAGCACAAATGCATTACAATGGTTTGTGGCTGCCACGGTAGCAACAGATTTGTTACGATAGTGAGTTTGTAATTTTTTGACAGAAAGGACTTTTTGCTATAAAAAGTTATGATCCATTGAAACAAACTTTCTGAAGGAACATACCTATTTTCAAGAAACTCACGTGAAGGTTGGTTTCTCTAGGCCACAACAGAATGTGTGGTCCAAATCAGAGAGCAAGAGACACAACCTTAGAACAACTAATTGCCATATGGTTAGGTACCCACCTGAGGATGTGAGAAACACAGGGTCAGGTCCCTGGACCAGATCTTTCACAAACCCAGGTTAGTTCCTATAGCCTTCACAAGCAGGCTATAAACTATCCTGGAGTTTCTCTCTCTCTTTCTCCACTTCCCCCCTCAATCTCTCCTTTTTAAGGCAAACTTTGAGAGACATTTGTTAGTTTTGCCCTCTTGAACAGTTAAATGGGACAGGAAATTATTTCTTGCCCAGCTGTATTTGTTACAGAACTCCTCTTGAATGATGACTCCTGGTATCTGCCTCAAAGGAGTAGTCTTACTCATGCAATGAAAAGCAAAGGAAAGGAGGAACAATAAAAAATAGCTTCCAAGTTAAAATAGGGGGTACTGAGGGTACTCAGTACAGACACCTGCAGGCACAAACACAGTCACTGGAACTTGAATTTACAGAAAACGTTAGCACCTGCATTTTCAAAAAAATAATGCTGCTTCCCTTCTGACTGCTAAATAAAGCCTGATCTTCTAAAGTGCCCAGCAGCCAACATACTGCTTTCTTTTTAAAGTATCCCCCAACTCCAGGGTCTGGGCACTTGATAAATCTGACTGTGGGACAGTATCTAGATGGGCTAGGCCTCCCAGACAATCATTCACTATCAGGCCAGGGATCATTAACAAGAAAAATTATGTTGATACAATTTGTTTTGGGTTTTTGTTAAGTCACCTCTAGTTAATGGCCTATTAACATACTGCTGGGTGAAGATTTTCAGAATGTAAAAAGATACAAAATAATAAACTACTGCTCACTAACTTTGAACATTCCTAAATATATTAGGTTGACCCATCCCATCTGAGTTTCCTTGACGAGAAATGTACTTTTCATCCAACAGAAGGGCTACCCGCCAAAGGTCTTAAATGTGAATTTCCTTTGGATTCCCTGTTCATATGTTTTGGCAAGACAATTTGGTTTTTAATTATGTCATCTGGTTTTGTTCTCAAAGATGCATGTTTGAGGGCAGATCCTAGCAAGACAAGAGAACCATAGACCTAACCTACTGAGAAATCCAATTTTTTCCTCCAAAATACAGGGAATTCCTGGTGGGCATACAGCCAACATCATGGCACCGCACTAACCACCTTCAGTCCCCTTCTCCCAGCACTTGAGACATGGTGCTACCTAACCAAGGAATAGCTTATGGCAGAGTACCACTGGCCTCTGTTGCAATAGTTAAGACATTTAAGAAGCTGCTTTAGCTTGCAGTCAAGAGCCAGTGAACTTTGAGCAACCTGAGGGTATGGCAAAAAGAAAAGGTGGACTGGATGAGAATAGGAGGCATTGCTGTCAACACTGGCCGCATCTACATGTGCACTTCATTTGAAGCAATAAACCCCGGAGCAGTTTGAGGTAGAGTAAACTACTCGTGGGAGCAGCATCTACATGTGCACCTGGGTTAGCAGCAATTTCGGCTGGGGCAGAGTAGTTTATGCCAGGGCCAGGGGTATGGAGGATCAGCGCTGGGCAGTGGTGAGGCTGCCTAGGGCACAAGGATGCTGAAAGTGTGAAGCCATGTGGCTAGGCAGCAGGCAGGATTACGGCCATCTACTGGCTGGGCTGACCAGGTACAATTTACACCTGTGGCCAGTCTCTACACATAAGTTTAACAGCAGCTAATTATACTCCACTGTAAGATAATACTGTCATTGACAGTACTATCTTATGGCAGTATTAATTAGTTTACTGCAGCCTAATATTGTTGCACATTTAGACAGAGATACTTTGCAGCTAACTAGTCTATTCCACAGTTAAGTGCATGTGTTGACATGGCCGCTGAGTTTTACACTAGAAAGTATCAAAAATGCACATCTCGTAAATTCCCAAACAAAACAAATCCCGGTTGATGTCAAAGCTTAGATTTTTCTGTGCCCATGGTTGACCTGTCTATTTGCTTCAGAACAAGAACTGATGCATCAGAATAAGAAGTCCTCTCACATACATTATATTTATTCTAGTCTCAGTTATGAAGTAAAAGTCAGTCAGAATTCAGCAAAGTTATCTTTAATTGTATCAATATAATATGAGCATGCATAACTCGTCCCTTGGTTAAGTGTGCAAATATAGTAATATGTGCCTGTGTGATCTTAAGTTGGCTTCCACCCAGAGCCTGGAGACTTAATTATTGTTGATGTATATGGCTATGCTTGTTTATAACTGGTTATACAATTACTTAGCCCTTTAAAAACAATCTATTCATAGTACTCATATTGAGGACCTCCTCTTATGATTTTCCATTTGATTACACGGTAAAGAAGATTTCTTTTAATGTAATAGATTTCAAACAAACAAAGTATTACAAATACTCTTTGCTTGCATATTGGCATTTTCCCTATCTGGAAACTGATGGATCTATATAAGCCAAAGGTTTAATTCCTAAATTCCAGAGACAGGGAGCAATGTCACGTCTCTTCTTTTCAATAGATTTGCTAATTTGATTTTTTTTCCCTGAGACATCAAAGCAGAAACACGCAGTGAAGAACTTCCTAATCAGCAAAAAGAAAAGGAAATTAGTTATTTAGTGGAAGGGTTATAGACATACCAAAGGAAAGCACTCTTATATGCTTTTTATAGCAATGAAAAAGCTAAGAAGAGTGATTTCCCTAAAATCTATTTTTATAGTAAGCAAATAGGGTTGTAGATATTCTGCATACTGTAGCTGTCCTGCTCCTTGGGGTATATATATATTGATTAAACCGGCAAAAAGACAAAACTGGCAGCTTAGAATATTTTATTTTATTTTATTGGGGAGGGGAATCAGCAAGAAACACCCATGCACCCAGACAATAAAAAATATATATACAAGGAAGGGGTCCAACGCAAAATCCCCATTCCAATCTTCCATCCATCAAGCCAACCTTACGTTTCTGGGTGGGCCACTTTAACATTAAGCATAACTGATTTTAGACAAGCATTACCACACCATTACATATAAGGGCAACCTGTGAATATTTCAGAAGATTAACAAGAGGGATCTCCAGGAAATACTTGATGTGAGCTAACACAAACAGCAGGTGTATGAAAGGATCTACGGGTGAATCTCATCCCCTCCATTCCCAAGTTCCTGCTGCAGAAGGAGCTGAGCTACTTGGGCTGAAGTCTGGGCATAGTTTCTATCATTTAGAAATAGCACAACTGCTGACATAAACTGATTCTAGAGACTGTCAGAAAGGCTTTATGTGCACTCTGTTGCTTTTCTATATCTTAGCATTTCTTACCACTTAATCTTCTCCTCACCACCACAGAATAATGATCTATTATTAGCCTTATGTGCAAATGGCAAAATTAAGGCTGAAGAATTAATTAACCTTACTACATCCATAAAAGAACTGATGTTAGAGCAGTTCATAAAATGCAGAAAGTAACTCTACAAAATTTCAAATTTCTTTCAATTTTACATGGCTCAAAATGGACCCAATTTCCAGGAAATGTTCTGTATTCGTTTAACAAACATTTATGCTGGCACTTTCACACAAACCTATTTTGAAGTCTTTTGTTCATTTAAAAGCTGGTTTGGCCAATAAAATCAATTTTGATCAAATAAAATTTTTCATCAATATCTTAAAACAACTATGACAAATCAGTCTGGCTAAAAAAACCCTAATATGGTGGGAAATGGACAACTGTGGGAATGCCAACCTTTGTATACCATATTTTTTTAAATAAGGCCATTGTTAATGCAATAATTCTAATTTTGACTCTCTCTTGGTAGGATACATGTTTCCTTTCAGTCCTTTAGTTAGCCCTGAAAACCAAGCTGCCTCTTGCACTGCAGTGGTGCCTTTCTTGAGGCTGCTTATGGAGAGAACAAGCAAAGATGCAGGCAGCCAGCTTGGAGAAAACTAGTGGCAGCAGGCTCATCTACAATATATACATTCTATGGCACTATACACAAGCTAAAATAATGTTGTTAGAAATTATGAAGAGGAAAAAAAGCAACTTATGCATTCTGCTTCCACAAGGCCCCAATTAGCCATAACTGTCTGGCTAGAAACACAGACCATATTGTTTCAAATTCCTCTTTGTTGCCTTTCAGACAACAAGAAATCCTTTTTTAATTGGCCAGCATACTCATCTCTGCATACCATGGTGTAATATTTAATCCTTCAGCTGACTTCAATTTTTTCCTGTATATTTATTTTGGCAATTACCAGCACTCTTACGCTGACTGAACTGTATGAGGAGCAGTTGCTCACAATTTCTGAGCCACTGCAAGAGCTGGCACAGTCCAGAAGCCTCTGGGATAAATTCTTGTTTTGGATACATGCCCTGAGACACACAATTATTCACAATGGAATTGCACATGTATCTCTGAAGTCTATATTTGGTTCATTGGTGAACTTCACGAGCTGAAGTTTCACCAATTTTTATTTTACATACCACTGTAATGTGAATGTAATGTGTGTAACAGCAGGTGGAACCAGGATAGGGTTATCATAGTCTGGATTTTCCTGGATATGTCCTCTTTTTGTGCCCTCCCATCTCTGTCTGAGCATTTTTTTTAAATCTAAACAAAGGTGCGTGATTTTGCTTTGCTCCACTGGTGGGAGCAGGGGGAGAGTGATGGGAAGCAAGGGGAATCACGGGAGAATGCATGTACACACACGGGAACAGCCTCAGCAGCTGCATACAGATAAATCTATGGGGAGCGGGGATAGGGGGGCCAGGGCTTGGGGACTGTCAGTGGGGACGAGGATGGAGGGGAAGGGTGTGTGTGTGGGGGGGTGCCTGCTGGTACTGGGGATAGTGTCTAGGCACGAGGACTGCAGCAGAACACAGGGGCAATGGGAAGCGCCTGCCCCTCCAGCGGGGGAAGGGGGTTGAGGGCCCTTTGGGGGCAGTGGGGAGCTGCAGCCAGGCTAGTGGCACCTGGGGCTAGTGCCCATGCTCGCAGGAGTGCGGCACCCAGGAGCTGCTGCCTGGGGAAGGGGGGTGCATAGCCAGCCTGGCTGGCATGGTGCAGGAGCCTCAGCCTGGTGCTACAGGCATCCCTTCCCCCTCCCTCCAGCCCATACTGGGGCCGGACTTGCTGAACCAGGTACACAAGCCGGAGCTGCTGCAGCTGCTGTATTCTGGCCCAGTCAGGGCTGAGGGGAGCAGGGGGCTACAGGTCAGGAGTGAGGGGCACCAGCTTGGCCCAAGGAGGCAGGGGACTGTGGATAGGGAGCAAGGGGCACTAGCAGGGCCAGGGGTCTGCAAGACAGGAGGGAGGGACAGCAGCAGGGACGGAGGGCTGTGGGTTGGGAATGAGGGGCACTGGCAGTGCCAGGGGGCTGTGGGTTGGGAGTGAAGCGTCCCTCCAACAGATGTCTTCTTTTTTGGAACTGGAAATATGATAACCCTAATCCAGGAGCAGTCTGCAGAGCTGCAATATCTATTAATTTGGACTGCAATTCCCAGAAACCCCTAGGGGCTGGGGACAAGGGAAAATGGAAGAGGAAGCTTGAGGATGGAGTATGGGAAGAAGAGAGAAGCATGCACAGGGGATCTGGTCAGCCCTACACAGAGGAGTGCGCGGCGGTGCTGGCGATCTCACTGGCTCAGTCACCCAGGCCTGTGGACTGAAGGAGCTGGACTCAGATGTAAGGGCAACTGCAGACTGCTGTCTGAGTGCTTTAGGGACTAAAGGCTTGTTTGGGGATACCTCTAGAGGTTGTGGATGTTTCTTTACCTTTCACCTGTTCCCTCACTGTGGCCTGTTACTCAGAGGTGAGCACTTATTTGGGCTGGAGGGCAATTTAGGGAGTTTTGGTGAACTATTGCAGGCCAGGTCCACCCTACCCTGCCAGGGCAGAACCCCAACCTCTCCCCTATCCCACCTGCAACAGCTCACCAAAACTCCCTACATGGTTCAGAGTTGCTGGATGGAGCAGGCAGGTGGGGTCTCCAGGGAGACTGGCCCAGGACCCCAGTGGGCTGGGTGCACTTGGTGGGGTGTTAGGTGTTATGGGTAAGCAGTGGAGTGGGATGGGGAGTGAGGCCAGTGCCAGCATCATGGAACAATGACAGCGTAGGGCTGGGGCCAGGGCAGAGCCATGATCTGTTCCCTGCATGGCCCCAGCTGTCAACACCCCAAAATCCCAACCCCAGCCTCACCCACTTGTCCCACTCATGGGTACCACACCCTACCTGCCTGTGGTGCCATGCCATGTGCCTGACCAAGTGCACCCTACCCACGGGGATGCCTTGCCCATCTTCATGGAGACTTCACCCACCTGCTCCATCTGGTGCCCCGGGTGGTAGACAGGGTGGCCTAGGCCAGGGGTGCCTAGGCATTGGGGCCAAGTCTGACAGCAGTGGTGGCACTAGCAGCAGCAGCCGGAAGGCACCGACTTCCTAAACAAATAACAGACATCACAACTCTGCAGACAGCCCCCTGGTTCTACCTGCTGTTACACACATCACATTCACATTACACCAGGTATTGACTCTTAAATCCCTGAACTCCATACTGAAGTGCATTGTGCACACTTCACCTCAAGCACCGTCCATGCAATTCTGACAGGGCAGATAAAGATCAGGCCAGATTATCGATCACTATGTCAGCTGATAATATATCGTGATTTTTTTTAACCTTATTTGTGAATGGATTTTCCTTTGCTTTGTTGCTTGCCTTAGCCTCCACCCTTTGGTTTCTGAGACCCTAGCTTATTTTCTCAACACCAAACTATCCCTCTTTCCTCTCTACTTCTTATAGTATCACAAATATACCAAACCTTTATTATTACTGTGTGAAAGGCACAGCTTAGTAAGGGCCTTATAAAGAAGCATAAAGTCATATGAAAGTCTTAGAATAAAGACAATAGTTGTGTCCAAATGGAAATAAATAAACTAATGCTAAGAGAAGAGCAGATTTAAGTCACTGAGGAGGAGGGGAAGGGGTGGAAGGTGTTTTGCTGCCTTTAGAACTAGATATGACCAGAGGACCTGCAGTTTTATACAATAATGCAGAGGAAACCAGGAGGTAAAGCCTGAGACATTGTTAATTAATGCCTGAAATATTCCAGTTCATCACATGTTATCTAAAGGACAAGCTGTTCTTGGCACCTTATCACCAGCCAAAGTATTTCCAACAAATAAGTTTAGAGAGTTTAAATCAGTGCTTACGCATTAGCAATGTTTAGATTTTGTGATTTAGATATAAGCAAGAAGTGGGAAGAAAGCACTTGTGTTACAAATCCATCAGTGTGAGGGCTTTCTGCTCAATCTAGTAGTGAGACTGAACAGAAACAGTCCTTTTTCTGTGGCAAACTGAGAAAGGAATAGCTGTTTAAATGATCTTAGGGCCTTTTAATGTGCAGGTCAAAGTCCTGTTGCAAAATTCATGGTCATTTTGTCATTGCATTGCATCAGCAGAAAGAGATCACTAATGTTAGAGGAAGTACAAGTAATTTCTCCACATTTGCCTTTTACTCTAAAAATGTAATGAGACAACAGACAATCCTCATGGAAAAGCTACGTAGAATTTAATAGAGAATGATGACTTTCCTATCGAGTTTTTAAAGCCACCTATATTATTATACACAGCATTATATAGCACACCTATAAATTTCTATTAAAACCAAAAGAATGATTTAAAAATGTTATGGAAAAGTACATCATTCTCTATTAAATATAATAGGTTTCAGGATTGATTTCTACAGACTCTCACTTAATTTCCATAAAACCTTATAGTTTTTGCCCATTACATATTATAAGGTTTTCCCATAAATCTATACCATAACAAAAAAGGATGCTTGCTGAAAACGTTAACTACAGCTGCAAGAAATTGCATCTTTATATTATGACTCATGAAAGAAAGTCCTAAAACTGAGAGGTGACTAAAGAAAATAAAATAACTATGGGGAAAAAAAAATCTTGAATGAAAAATAAACAAAAAGTAAGCATAAGACGTAACAGTTTTTGTTAATGTTTTGTTCACAAAATACGTAGTAACATTGCCAAACGAAAATCAACATGGTATGTATCTAGAGAGAAATTGTGTCTACTGGAACCTGTATGTCCTTATTCCAGGTCACCGGATTTACTCCCACATCACCATCTGCTGGCTGGTAAAATAGGCCATTTAAACTTTGATAGACATATCAAAATGTATTATACAGCATCCATTGTTTGGAATTTCTTCCTTGAAAGAAAAAAAGCTCAGTGGCCATGTCAAAGCTTTAAAAACTTTTACTTGTAGAAAACAGTTTCGTAATGGCCAACGAGAAAAATGACTGTGAACTTTAAGTCTTAAAAGGAGAGAGTCAATCAGGACGTGTTCAAGGATGGAAAGAAAAACAAAACAAAACAAAAAACAGTGTCCATGATATTGGTAGGAAATTTGTAAAGAGCTTTATTAAAGATCAGCCTCTTAGAGGACCCACTACACTGCCAGCTTAGTTAGACCCATAGGGCATCTATACACGTGCTCCAGGGTGGAAGGGGGGTACTTTAATTAGAGTGGTTCTGAAAGCTGCTCTAATTAAAGTGCTTGCAGTGTCACATGTATTCAGTGTCCTGAGCTTCAAAATGGCAGTGGGGGTGCTTTTATCAAAACAAATAACCTTTAAAGCACCCTGCTGCCATTTTGAAATGTGGGGGCACTGCATACATGTGATGCGGAGGCTGCTAGAGCATGCTAATTAGCATACTCCGGCAGACTCAAAGCAGACTCAATTAATCAAGTCTGTTCTGACATGTTATAGTGTCTTGGCAATATATGTGGAGGGACTCTGAAGGCCACTTAATACCTGTGACTCTCACCAGCAGATACCTTTCAGGCACACTTAAATGACTTAGTAGACCTGGAGTGTTGTTGTAGCAATGTTTCAGGAAGCAAGGATTTTTGGTGACATGTTTATTGAACCAACTGTATGGCTGGGCAAGATGTTAAACAAGCTTTTGGGCACAACATGCTGAAACTTTTCTTCTTAGCTAGCTTATACAAACACAAAAGCAAATGCTGAGTCTGTTGTGTTGCATTTCAGCTGTATTAAAACACTGCAAGAGAGCTGAACAAATGTTTTTAAACATACTAGAATAAGAAAATAAGAACTAGCTCGTAAAGTATAGAAATACCCGTGCTAGCTCTGAGATAGATGGTATATCTACCTAGCACAATGGAGGCATGTGCAGAGATACTAGCTCAGGTCCTTAAAGCAAATACAGCTGTGTCAATGAAGCACTATACCTAAGCTAATTGGGTCAGATAGCATGCAGCTGACATATTAATTGGTGAGGCGTGGGGGGGTGCATGTGGGTGCATGTGTACCCCCTGAGATTGGTGGTTCACCCTCTGAAATTGGCCACTGTCGCTGCTGCTGGCAGTGCCTGTGGATGATTGCTGCTCACTACCCCCTCCCTCCCACCGCCCTTGCTGCTGATACCTCCATGGCCACCTGCAGGAGCTCCCCACTCACTGCCACCATGCCCCCATCACTGACACCGCCACTGCCACCAGCAGGCGGTCACAGTGCCCCCCCCAGCCTTGGGAGGCACGCAACATTCATGGACATACTGTTGCTTCTGAATCTGGAGGGTAACTCATGTAGCTCTATATTGTACTGCATGCACCATATAGATCAGTTATTTTTAACCAGGATGTCATGGCACAAAGTTGCCTTGAGACCTTTTAAAAGGTGCTGAGGGGTGCCACACAATGCCAACCCTGTTAAAAGTACAGACATGATACACAAGATAAACCCAGAGATTTCAAAAAGGAATTCACCCTGTTCAAAATATTCTGACTTGTAGCCTTTCTGAGCTGTCTGCGGGGATGGCCCTGATGCCCAACCATGCAGGCATTCAGCAGATTCAATTCAGCCAAAATACTGTGCTCCCAATATAAGTTAATTCACCTTAGGAGTTCACTAACTTAGATCTAGATTCGGTTAACCTGATCTAAGAAGGGGTTAAAACCCAATCTTCCAAATGCCTGTAGACATTTGCAGTGTGGCCCTGGAGCTGGAAAAGCCCACCCACTCACCCCAGCCCTGGATTGTGCTAATCCTACTGCCCTGACTCATCTCCCCAACCAGGAAACCCTCCCTTTCTCCCCCCCACCATAGGCACACCAGCCCCCCTCCGTGATCCTGCCAGCTCCACCCTAAGCTCACCAGTCCTCACCCTGCAGACCCACAAGCCCCCTATCCACCGATTCCCTGATCTCCATTTACTTATATTGGGCTCCCTGTGCAGCTTCCGAAGTCACAAACAGCTGCACATACACTGCTCTTGGCAATAGTGCACTGCTGTACATGCTGCTTCTGGTTTAAGTCTAGGCAACTTAAAGTAAAGTGTCTAGGCCTAGACCACTTGTTCACACCCAAAGGATCTAAAGATAATGGGTGAAATCTGTGCCCCAGGAAAGTCAATGAAAATGACTTTGGAATTGGCTTTGTCAATAGAATGAGTCAATCTGGCAATGAGCTTCACTGGGGCCAAAAATTCACACACGGTGTTCTCACCCAGAGTCTGGCGATTTTAAGGTCACATTTGCAAGGCCTATTTGTTCTAAGAGTATTCTTGGAAACTCAGTCAAATCAGTTTTAGGCCTTCTGTACGACAGGGCAGAAAGCAATTACTGTTCCATTTTGCCAGGACCCTACTATAGTTTTAATCTTTCACCCACTTTGTGCTCACTGAAAGCAGTTGGAGACACGCACTGAGACTGTCTGAATTTCCTTGGTAGAAGAACTAAAAGCATTTCATGAACCAAATCGAAAAGTATTTTTAATTTAGAAAGTTTCATAATAGTCAACATAATCCTCAGCAATTATATTGCTATGTAATATGTTTTCAGAATGTCATTTAGTTCTAAGAAATCAAATATACAGGTGGCTCTGTAATTTAAATTGTGTTTATTTTAGTTTGCTGGTTTAGGGCAGGACTCAATTGGATCCTGGCCATACCAAAAAGTTTATTTAATTTCCCAAGCCTACTTTTTATTTACAAAAAAATCTTTAAGTGATAGGAAAGTCTAACCTTCCACTGGCTGTCCCAGATAAAACCAATAAGCATGAATAAAGCTTTATACAGGAATTTGAAGCTTATGATACCTGTAAGTTCTAAAAGAAAATCTGAAAAAGATTATTTTGATTTTACATTGTGCAAGTGCCTTTTATTAAATAAATGTAAAACACTATTTAAGTAACTTAAATTTGTGGCCACTTTTTTCTGAAGTTTTTGTTTGCTTGTTTGTTTGTTTTGTGTTAATCTTAGAAAACCAGAATGTTTATTTTCTCCTTGAAAAATAAAATGTAAACCTTTTCTACCTCCTTTTAATATAGGAATATCCCAAGTCTGATTGTCCTTGTTCTTATCTAGGACTTTTAGAAAGCTTCAGAGAAGTGTGAGCTTCAAATGAAGAGTTGAGGTGCTGAAACTTTGACAATGATATTTTCAATCAAGTATTCTGGAGTTAAATAGGTGTACATGCACACACACGTGTATGCACGCGCACACACACCCCATCAAAAAGCAAACCCTCCCCTTCCTAAATTCTGGCTTAGAATTCTGTTCCTTCGCCAGCTTTCAGTCACTTTTCTGTCACAGTGTCATCATTTCAACAGTATGACAGTTGTATTTATGGCTGCGTTTATACGGACATTTATTCCCCTACTGTTATGCTTAGCATTGAAGCAGAGTGCTATTGATAGGTTATTTTGCCAACACCCTATTGCAGCTTTTAATCTTTCATCCACTCTGTGCTCATTGAGAACAGCTGGTAGCAATGGTGTAGGCCAACTGCTGGTTTTTCCACCACAATCCAATCTAAATCAGCTCTGCAGAGAGACAAAGTTGCACAGCACAGAATATCTGCCATTTAGAAGCAGTTTAAGAAAGAGCTTTGATGATAAAAAGAGTTTCAGTCCTGAATGGAGAGGCTGGGAAGATGTTTGATAGGGATCAGGTGAAACAGTGCACATGGCAAAAATGAAAAACCACCAACTGAATCCAAGAGAGGTACAGAAACCAATAATGCTCATTTTGCCTTTTGCTGGTGTGTTTCTCCTCAGATACCTTTTTGTAAATAGTTACTAAAGACTGAAGGCCACATTCTGCAATACATTCACATCATCCACATGTTGTGGATCAAATGCAAACACTTATCTGCATATTGAAATACGTTGGAGAAGTAGAATCTTTTAAACCTTGTCTAACATCAGTTGTGCTCAATATTGCAACCCAAAACCAAGAAGACAGGTCTTCCTTCTTTTGCTGACCTGGATGACTTCAAATTATGCCAAACCACATGATAAGCATGCCTACCAGATGGTCCCAAGCCCACTGACTCCCTCATGTGACATCAGTTTTCCTTTCCATCCTAACCACACGATGCATCTCAGCCATTCAACATTTTAACATTCAACATCCTAGTCATCCACAATACTGTTTTCTACTGCTAACATGGGCAAGGAGAACTACTGAACTGAGGATGAAGCAGCAACAGACTAATGAGCAAGTGCAGAGGAAAAGAAAGATATGGAGGAGCAATCCCCTCCCCTAAATTTACTGTCTTTGGACAACATTTCACCCTCCCCATCCTTTAAGAGGTATGAGCCCAGACTTCAGTGGTGCCACCTGTACAGGCAGATAACAACTCAAGCAAGCAGTTTTTTGACTGATGTACCATGCCATCAATTTCTGTGCTATCATTTCTCTCAATATTTGCCATAACCATGGTCTCACCGCACTATACTGTGGATGGAATTAAAGAAGTGGTTTGAAGAGGGTGCCAGGAAAGGAATGGCTTTGTCTCTTATAGCTGCAGCTAAACTATCTTCATTAATGTCACTTTTGTTAGAATCGATGTAGATCTAAAGTGTAAATGAGGTATATGAGAGGGAATTGATTCTGCAAATGAAGGCATTTCCTATGGAAATAGGAAGCTGCTTTGTTAAGAATCTCAGGACAACAGCTGCTTTACACTGTGACACAAAACCATCATTTTAGTATTAGAAGGGGCAGAGCCAAGAACTTTCTTTATCTATTTTAATTACCCAACATCAAAACAGAGGTGGATTAGCACTGACAGTGCTTATTAAAATTTATGGGCTGTGCTGCCCACCCTTGGTGCCTCTATGTCTCACACTTTAATTCCTCTCACACCAAGAAACCCAGGAAAGTGTGGTTTCCCAGACTCGTCAGGGTTAAAGTAGTTTTCCTGGCCAGAATTCAGAAAGTGGTAGGATAGAGCACTCAATTCCTCCCACCAATTTCCAGCTCATCCACATTCCTCCTTGTCCTACTAACCTGTCTTTGTCAAGATCCCCGGCCATGCACTGTGCTACCTTATAGGCCTATGTGAAGCGGCTAGTATTCACTTCAGATTCAGCCGATTCGGAGGACAGTGATTCGATTTGGTGATTTGAATCACTGTCCCAATTTAATTCAGCCGAATCAGCCAGGCCCATCCCCTGCAGCCCACCAATGGCTGCCTCGCCCACCCCAGCTCCAGCACTTGTTAAAAAAAACACCCTGACTCACCGGGTGCTGCTGGGGGTAGGGGGGGATCCTCACTGCCCCCCCACTGCATGGGGGACTCCCCCACCCCCCCAAAGCTGCCCTGCCCACTGCAGCTCCAGCCCTTTAAGAAAAAAGAACAAAACCCTGGGACTTATCGCTCCTGCCGGCAGGAGGGTGATCCCTGCTAAGCTCGCTGCCCTGTGCCATGTTCAGGGCTCTTCACGAGCCCCCCGAAGCCCTGAAGCCGCTGCAGGAGTGGTGAGTCCTGGGCCTTTTCTTCTGGTTTTTTTTTCTTAAAGGGCTGCAGCTGCACAGGGTGGGCACCTGTGTGGGGGGGCTGGGGGAGCAGGCAGGGGATGAGGGCTGGCAGGGGTCCCTCCCCGCATGGTCCCCTCCCCCACCCCTAGTACTTACCAACTTGGAGTTCAGCTGCAGCTCCCTACTGCAGCCACCAGGGACTGTCCGAATCACCGAAGCTCTCCGAACCTTTTCTGAAGATTTGGACAGCTTTGAATTGTTTCGGACCTTTTAATTGGTCCCCTGATTTGATTCAGATTCGGAGATTCGGCCACTGAATTGGGCCGAATCTCCTCCGAATCGAATCACCACCTGAAGCTTTGTACAGCCCTACTACCTTATCTACCACATTACTCAGTTACTCTGAGATGCCTCAGACCTTCTAATGATTTCTCTCCATTCCTCATCTGCCAATGGCACAATCTTCCTATTGCCTCAGCAGTAAACCCTCAGCTCCTCAGGCCGGACCTGTCATGGCTAGACTCCTTTATTTTCCCACTGTCTATCTACAAACTGTACCATTTCTTTTACTCATTTTGTCATCAGCTCCAGAACCCTTTCTCAATGTGCTTCTCAGCCCCTTCACGTCCCTTGGCCAATATTTCTTACCTGATGCTACAGGTGACTCAGTCCTCCCACTGCATATCCCTTACAACTCACCAAATGATGATTTTCAGAATCTCATCTAGCTCCTTCATATGCAGTTACTTCACGGTTTTCTGATGAGAAACTGATAAATGTGTTACAATAGAAGCATCAGAAGTATTTCTTATGCTAATTAAGATTAGAATATAAGAAAGAGGAATTTTCATTATGTTGGCTACAGCTGAAACAAAAGTTTAACTTCCAATTACTGAGGATAGAGACATTAAACAATTACTGTGTTCCCCTCTGCCTTTGTACCTCAGCATAATCAGGCTGTCTGGCTATATCCCCTGTCTAGTTATTTACAGCCTTGCCAAGTGAATTTACATCATTTGGAACCCACTCTATCCACATAACATACAATGAGTGAAGAATCAGGCCCTAGATAAACAGAATTAAAAACAAAGGACTCAACCCTTTAATCCCAATGAAAGGGTCAGAGGTATGTCTATACATCATCTGTATGAACTTACATATAAAACAGACACCTTACATGCCACAAGAACGAGGGTGATAAATATAAGTATCTAGAGAGAGGGAGGAGGAGAAGAAGAGAGAGAGAAAGGGAAGGAGAGAGAAATGTATGTAGATGTATTATTTTGTGCACAAAATTCTTATGTAATTAGTTACATTCACAGTATACGGTACAGTATGAGTGTACCTCATTATTCTATATATTATTCAAACCTCCTCCCAAAATCCCATAAGGAGACAGACATTTATTTGCAGTATTTCCTGAGCTACCCGATGTTACCTTGGTCAGTGCAATCTTCTTTGCTCTGGATTCTATGTGTTGCTCTGCCTGGTATTTTCCATTATTTCTTGACTGGCACTCTCCCTCTCTATAGCAAAGTCTTTCCTAGTGCTATGTAGTGCTATTTATTTGAAAAGAGTGTTTTGTGGCAGCATGAGCTGCCCTATTTACTTCAATGTGTTGTGGGCCTCAGATGACTCCCTAATACTGACTTCCTATCCCTTGCTCATCACCATTGAAGCTGTAGCTTAAAACCTACCATTGCAGAGACATCAAGCCGATGCACTGTCCCCCTTTAGCTTTTCTGATGTCTGCTTTTGATAAATGCTTTATAAAAAGTCCAGATTTACAAAAGGGCATAAGAGATGCATGTGTGTCTGAGCATTCATGGACTCATTATAGGGGAAAAACTGTTCAGAAATCCTTGGAACAATCAAGCCAACATTTGTTAAGCATTAGTGTCAATTGCTTAAGTGAAAAGTAAATGTTTGAGAAAAATGGGTAAGGACAGCTTGAAGAGACGTTACTCAAAGCAATCTCTACAATGAAAGAAATGCTAAGCTAGCAGTTTTATTTGTTCAGAGTTAAGACATTCTGGCTAAAGTAATCTTGAAATGTGACCATTGTATCTGGCACCTTTTCTTTAGTGTTTAAAACATCTTTAAATCACTATTTGTTCACATATTGGTGCCATATATAATATTCTAGCCTGATAACACTGTTTTGTGCTTCTTTAGTGGCACAAACAACTCAGAGGCTGGCTTAAATTGCCATTTGACTATTCTCCTTGTATCGTGAGGGTTAGGAGTTTACCATATCGAAGTTGCTGCCATGGAAACAGAGGAGTGTCCAGGCATATCTTTTCAGGCCAGTAATCTCCAGTGGTCAAACAGCTTTTTAAGCCACTGGCAGTTGGTGTAAAGTACAAAAGCCTTTAGATTTCTCCAATTTATACTGGGGACTAACCTGATGGCAGGATGGCCAATCATGACCAAGATGGACAAACCAAAGGAGGCTTAAGGTGGCAAAGGCCCTCACCCAAAGAGATCTAGATTTATACAGTCTCAGTTACTAATTACAGAACCAAGGCAAGTTTCATTGACAAGTAAAAAAAAGATCAGACTAAATTCAAATAGATTAAATAATGGAGTCAGACTGAGATACTGGTGCAAGTTTTACAATGAGGAGGAAAACATGCATGATTTAGCAGGAAAGACAGTAAAATATAACGCTTAAGGAAAATTCCTGCAAATACTGACAGTGTTAATTGAATACAACTCCTCTAAAGTCAGTTTTGCTCATTTACAGATGTTTAAGTTTTCTCACATTTACGAGTCTTTGAAGAGGCCTTTCATCAAATGTATCAGTCTAGTTGAAGAGATGGGATCCAGTACAACTAATTACAGCTCATGTATTCCACAAGACATTTTCATTGACATTGTTGTGAGTCACAATTGTATGTATCTTTAATACACCGTACCTTTGTTGGAGAAAACAGATTTACCATCTCTGTTGGCAATGGTCTTTGGGGACAGCACATGCCTGCATTACCTCAAAGAAACCTTTTAGGACATTATTCCTCTTCGCATACTGTTCTGTTGTGGCATGTTAATGCAACAGTATGCATACCTATGTTTAGTGTGTTCCTTTAGTGTGTGCCTTTACCTTTGCATATTTGATTAATGAAAAAAGATATAGAGATGAGAATTCAAATTTGGTTTGGTTTCTCTTCCATTTCCCTTTCAAAGAAGTGATTTCAGACAGTGTTGGCCATAATAGGCTATCATTTGTTCTGGACCATCCGTAAGTGTTTACAGGTGAATAAGGAATGGAATGGACTACAAACACAGAAAGCAAATTCACTTCTCTTCTGCAACAAAAAAGGTATTCTCAGACAAGAGGTACTATGCAAAAATTTCTGTTAAGAAGGCATCGTTTACAAATCATTTATTTCCAGAGTAAAACTAAAATGGACTTACACAGCACAAGAACAAAATTCAGAAGTTGGTGAGGAGATGTCATTTTTCCAGCTGAACTTCTCCCAGCTGAGGAGTGCAAGGTCTCGTTGGCACTAAATACTGCACACACAAGCACACAAGACTTTTTTTATCCAAACTTACATCCGTCAACAACAACCTAAGAAACATAATATCCTTTCAAATGTTTTCATTCCATATGTAAACTAAAACCTTGCATCACAGACATTCTTCTCTAATTTATCTATAATCATAATCTACTATCATAGGTTACCTCATGGGCCTACTAAGCCATGGCTAGCAATGTTCAATCCTAAGGAATTGTGCACCCCACATAGTTCTAAATTACACTCAACATTAGGAGCCTACTAATAGACCAAAAAGATAGTGAGTCTTTGGCCTGGGTTCTGCTCCATTTATTAGGTAACTAAATGAGATCCAATTCTACCCCGCCTGAATACCTGAAAAACTGTTAATGTGTAACAAGTGAAGGAGAAGGAGGAAGACCCTCTCCTCATCTTCTGTACTGATGGTTTTTCAGAGACTTAAGCAGAGAAGAGCACATTCATGCTCACGTGTCTAAGGCCACATACGCGTTTAATGGATAGGGTCTAATTCGGTACACTATGGCAACACAAATAAGAGAATGTCCTTGACAAAATGGTTCAAGTCTTTTTTCCACCCCTTACAGCTGCCACAGAACTCCATAGTACATGCCATGTACTACATGGATGCCCTGTGTCTCAGGAACAGGGCTGGAAAGGGACTTAAGCACCGCTGTCAAAAACAATCTCAGGTCCTAGGGTGAAAAATCAGTTTGAAATGCAAAGATTTCCTGTAGATATTGCCTAAGACTTCATTAGAGGCAGAAGATTCTTCATGTCAACAGCATCCCTAACAATACTCCCAAAGATAAACTGTTTTATCAGTTTTGAATGCCTGAAGCCAACATCCACCATTTGCTGTCATCAGCCTTCTGGATTGAGAACATCATGGACAACCAAACATTTGCATCCTGGATTCCAGATAGGCTCTGCAGCCAATGCCAACACTGTGCTTCAGCAGTGAGAAAATTAGCTAGTTTAAACTAAGTGTAGGTATGTGAGCATGACCTGCAGGCACACCACTGACTTCAGTGTAGACATGGTATTAGAAGGACAATAAACTTCCCACACTTGTGGGCTAAGTGTGAACCTTACTTCAACAGTGCTTTGCTGATAAGCAAACAGAACATACTTCACCCCACATGCACTAGATATGCACTAGCTCTTACCCAAACTTTTAGAAAATTTGGGGGCTTATTGAGGATGCGATCAGTTTTTCAGGATATAGGAAGCATATTATCCTTAGCAGCTTCATCAGTCCTGAGCAATTTTGATAAGGTTCACCTGCCTTTTTGGGTTAAGATACAAATTAATCATGGCTTAGCAAACAGAATTTTAAACTTCATCACTCCTGCTGTTTTGATTTTGAGAGACAAATGTAGCCATAGAGAAGAGGAGAATAAACTTTGAAGATGGTATGAATTGAGACATCCATGCTATATTTTCTTCAACTAGATTTTTTCAAAATCCAATCATTATATAGGTTAGTAACATGTAGAAAATCACTCAAACTAAAAATCACAACACTTGATGGAATATAGGCATTTATGCATTTGAAATCCTCATCAGTAAGTCTAATGCACAAATATTAGAGCTTTATAATGATTTTTTGCCAATGCTGTGAGATCAGTTTGTTAAAGCCAATACTTCCTTCCCTCCTTTCTTTTTTCTGCCAGCCCACCATGAATTTCAAAAAACCTGAAAATACATACTGATGCCCTAGAAATTGAAGTTCTCTATTTTTTCTGACAAAATACATAAGAACTACCATTTACTGGGTCAGACCATAGGTCCATCTTGTCCAGTATCCTCTGTCAGCATGTAGTATATTAAATACATCAACAGTGAAAGCTTTCTCCCAACTGGTTGTCTTGCCAATGCCTTCAGCTCTAAGTCAAAGGTTCTGCCTCACTGACACTGAGGAACAGTAAAGACTCCTAACTTGGCCTGAACTGGGACTTTTTTTTCTAATATTTCTTGCTGTTACAACCACCAACTCAGCTCCACCAGCAATAGCAACAGTGGGGCTCCTAGTGTGGGCACCCTGCCAGTAATTACCATCCTTTTAAGGCTCATTGCACAAGTCTATTCTGACCAAGCTTTAGTGGCAAACAGCAGCCCAGAACTCCAACTATGTTAGCAGTCCCAATGACTGCTATTTCTGGTAAAACTGAACTACTGGAAGCAGTGGGAAATGTTAACAAAAGTTTAAATAATCACAGCCCATATTTCAGAGGTTTTCACACATGTCAACCACCTTAGCTAAGTCATTATCAGTTTTTCCAAAGTCATGGAACCCTTTCATATCACTTCTGCCGCAGAACTCCTCCCCTCTCCTAAAGGCTGATGTGGAGCCAGGCGGCCTGGCCCTGCAGTGGTGGCACACTACCTCCTGGCCCCCCCTGCCATTAATCCCAATCCCTTTGCCGAACTCCTGAAGATCTTGCACAGAACCCCAGGGTTCCACAAAACAGGTTTAAAATCCCTGCATTAGTTACATGGTGGGCATTTGACAGAGTTGGTCTGAACTTTAATTTGGTGGGACTTAAGAGGAAAAACAGGTCCTAAAATCACCAGATGCCTCTTTCCTACAACATTCCTTTCCAAACAGATGGTACTGTATTCTTGGGCTGATTCAGAGACTGAATCCCTGAATCCAAATCAAATCAGGAGATCAAATAAAAGCTCCGAATTGATTTGAAGCATCTGAGTCAAATTGAAAAAGATTCAGAAAAGATTCAGCTGATTCAGAGATTCAGCCATAGACTAAATAGGCAGCTCACAGCTGGCTCCGGCTGGTAAATCTGTTGGGGAGAGGGGAGGGAACAGGGA
>NW_017728951.1:1012846-1036878 GCF_001723895.1 Crocodylus porosus
GCTTGCCCGGCCAGGGCAGGGGGAGTGGGGGGATGCAGGTGTGGCTCACTCCAGGTGGAAGGGGGCAAGCAGCAGCAGGGCACAGCCCTGGCTCCCAGCACTTCTGCGCCCACATCCCGTACCAGCTGGCAAGTGGTGGCAGGGCAGATCTCCTGCTCCCAGCACTGATGCTGGCACAGCAGTGCTGGGAGCAGTGGCTATGTCCTGCTGCCACCTAGAGCAAGCTGCAGCTGCATCGCACCTCCTCCCCCCGCAGCACTGTCTGGGCAAGCAGCAGCAGAGCATAGTCCCTGTGGCTCCCCTGGCTGGGGCAGAGGCAGGCAAACCTGGGGAGCCGTGGGAGAAGCCCCCATGGCTGCCCTGCCAGGTCCCATCCCCCACCCTGCCCAATCTTCCACACTTTAAAAAAAATAAATAAATAAAAAAGCCCCACACTCACTGGCTCTGGCAGCAGCAATTGGGGGCCTCTGAGGGCTCATGGCAGAGCATCCCTGTGCAGAGCAGGGCAGTAGGAGGCAGCAGGGATCAACCCTCCCCTCCACCACTTGGCACCCGCGTGGCAGCTGCCCCATGGCGCGGGTGCAGTGTGGCTCAGCAGGGCGCCATACACTGTCTGGAAGCTAGGACAGCTTCCACCCATCAGCCAGAGCCCAGCAGCACTCAGCCCCAGCTCCCAGACAGTGTGCAGTGCCTTGCTGAGCTGCTCAGCACCTGGACCATGGGAAGCTGCTGTGTGGGTGCCAAGCGGCGGACAGGGTGATCCCTGCTGCCCCCTGGCCATGCTGCATGGGAGAGCTCTGCCGTGAGCCCTCAGAGGCCCTCAATCGCTGCTGCCAGAGCCTGTGAGTGCAGGGCTTCTTTTTTTTTTTTGCTTTTTTTTAAAGCTCTGCAGTCACCAGCTGCAGAAGCAGCAACTGGGGCCTCTGGGTGCACATGGCAGAGCCACCTTGTGCAGCATGGGGCAGTGAGGGGCAGCGGGGATCACCCCCTCCCCACTTGGCACCTGCATGGCAGATGCCCCATTGGTGCAGGTGCAGCACAGCTCAGCATGGTGCCACATACTGTCTGGGAGCTGAGGCAGCTCTGTGTGTCAGCCACAGCCCAGCAGCGCTCAGCCCCAGCAGCCCAGACAGCATATGGCACCCTGCCAAGCTGCTGCACATCCACACCAAGAGTGAGGGTGATCCCCACTGTGCAGGGGGACTCCACCACAAGCACCCAAAGGCCCCAGTCGCCGCTCCTGCAGCTGGTGAGTGCGGGGATTTTTTTTTTTAAGTGCTGGGATTAGGCTGGGGCCAGACAGGGGATAGGGCTGGGCAGAGCAGCCATAGGGGCTTCTCCCATAGCTCCCCCCACCCATGGAGAGGCAGGCACAACTGGAGGAGCCACCCGACTGTGCCTGCCTCTCCCCAGCCAGTCTGAATCACCGAATGTCTCCGAATCAGCACCAAATCTTCCAAAGCTGATTTGGTCTAATGAATTCAGGACAATGATCTGAATCTCCATATTGAATCACTGTCCTCCAAATTAGCCAAATCTGAATCTGAATTGAATACTTCCCTGTTCACACAGGCCTAATGAATAATGAAAAGGAAGATGCTTTAAAGTCTTGTACAACTTGCCTAAAGTATAGATCAGCACAAAGGAAAGAACCCATGACGGTCATGGAGGAGCCCATAGCTCCATAGTATCAAATGGGCATTTACTTATTCATGTATTAGTGAATGCTAGATTATTATTCTCACTATCCTGAAACTGTATTGCTTGAAAGCACAACAGCAAACCATGACGTAACTCACATCAAATTGATTTTTGCTAGGCATGGGAGTACACAAATTGTGAGAACAAACAATGAACCTCAGTTCAAGTGTCTTGATTTTAAAGAGTTTGCAAACAAATATGGATTCTGTCACAACACTTTAAGTTCTAACTACCCACAATCCAATGGTCTGCTGGAAGATGGAGTATAAATAGTGAAAAAATTGTGAAAAAAAAGTTATAGATTCAAACAACGTTTACCTGTCACTCTTAAATTACAGGGCAACTCCCATGAAACATGGATTGTCCCCAGCAGACATACTGTTTAACCGGAAACTCAAAACCAGGCTGCCAAATCTTGTGGCTGATGCTCATCAGAATAAAAAACAAAATGTGAAAACATTTAAGAAATTCAACAAACTTAAACAAAAATGGTACTATGACAGGGGTACCAGGTGTCAAAGTAAATTTTTAAATATGAGTGCTGCCAATACAAGAAGTTAAGTTTGACATGCGCAGACAGCCTAAGGGAGTGGAAAATTCCACAGTGCAGTCAGAGCTCACCCCCTGCTCAACCCTTAGAACCGTCAATCAACCGTGACCTACTTTCAGTCCTGCGCATGCCCAGTTACCACACAGAGCTCAAACTTACACATGCTCAGTTCCCTAAGAGCATGATGTCACCATCCAGAGAGTTCTAACAGCTAAGCAGCCTGATTGGCCAAGGGGCTGCAATATTAGTGTGTGAGCCCCCACCTTGGTGTGGGTTGTGTGGGCGTCGTTGGTGAGAGAGTGAAGAGAGACCGTGCTCTATCTGTAAGCGGAGGCTGCTTTCAGCAGGGACCGTGAGGCAGAGAGAGATATTGGGATTCAATCCCCCGGTTCTCTTCATAACCTCACCCAGTGATTTCACACTTTGATTTCATCTCTCCTCATACTGATTCCTTTGGTTACTGGACTGTTTTGGCTTTGACCTTGACCTTGATTTTGATCATCCCTATGGCTTCGATACTGATTCTGGTTTCTGCTTACCTGGCTTTTGACTGACCTTGGCATCCATCATCGACCACAACTTGGCTCATCCCTACTTACCCGATTGTACTTCCGCTGCATCACATCCCGGCTCTCGACCTCAGCTTCATCTATCGACCACTCGTTGTCCATCACTGGACTGGCGTCATGACACGTTACAGTTATCATTTGTCTGTTGATCCCTATATGAGCTGTTGACCAGCCCTGGGACTATCAAGTTGGGCAGCCGCACCTAGCTCCAGCTAGAAAGCAAGGGCTAACTTGAGAACCCCGTGGGCCAACAGACCCCTCCGTTGTTTATCGTTTGCAACTAATTAACTGTAACTGAAGAAAGCATCACTACCTATGCCATCAAAAGCGTAAGTCAAATAAATCTCTATCTGTTTTGAAACCATTGCACTTCCGTGCCTCAGAACTCCACGCCAAAAATCCCGCCTGTTCCATGTCCAATTGCCACCACCCAGCTGTCCCACCGTGACCAATACCATGAGCTTGGCTCACCAACTCCGGCTTGACACCAGGGAGTTATCACAACTGCACAACAAAGAGAAGGTGGTTATTTCGGAAGGACGAACATGGAAACAAAAAGCACTAGTTTCCCATCAGGTAGCTCCCAGATCCTATCAAGTAGTCACATGGCAAGGACAGGTATTAAGAAGGAACAGAGAACTCTTGCAGCTGGTGAAGGGAAGCAAAGAAGTATCATCATGAGATTCCCTAAAGGAAACAGAGCTAACAACAAAGCAACAAGAAATGACAGAGGAGACTGAAAATGACACAGAAGTAGATACATCTGAAGAAGGAACCCAAATGAGAACTAAACCAATAAGGATGGAGAATGCAGATACTGACAATATCACCGTCGGGTATCACCCTCCCCTGTGGACCTAACAGACGCCGCCTGCCAGTTGCCTAGGGTGTCATCACCTATTACCAGGGTCTCACACGCATATGTTTCGCCTGCCACGACTTGATATTAATGGAGTTGGTTCAAATGTCTTCAGCGTTGTAGCAGAGCACTAAGGTGCTCGCTACTAGTAATAGTAATAAGGACAGCTGCCAATCAACAGGGCAGCACAGGTGAGGGTTGCCAGGGCAACTAATGTGGGTCAGCTGGCTAGAAGGGGGCAGGGCCTGGCCTTTATAAGCAACCAGGCTGAGGCCAGAGCCAGTTCCTTTCTGGCAGCCTGAGGTGCAGGAGCTCTGCAGAAGAGCCCAGCAGAGCAGAGATGAGCGGTGCAGCCTGAGCACCTAAGGGGACGCAGCATGGTGAGGGCAGAGAGAATCCTGGCGGAGATGCCTTTACAGGAGGGCCAGTTTGTGCCTGGACCCTTATGCTATAGCCGGTAGGCCTATTTTGAGTTAGAGCCAGTTGGCTAGTAGTTTGCTTTGTGGTATGGCTGTTTGTGTGAATACTGGAGGACTGGGTGAGGCTGTAGGGGTGCGAGGAGGCCTCATGGGAGCTCACCAATAATTCAGGGGTTCCTGGTGCCCAGAAAGGGCACAGCAAGCTGTGCCAGGGCGGCACAGTGATTGGTGCTGGAGCTGGCACTACGGGTGAGCACCAGAGAGAGGCGCGACGTTGTGGGGTATTGTGACTCTGGCCCCATAAGGGGGCAGTATTCTGCCCAGTGGGGTATACGACCCAGAAGGTGGGTCTGGGGGCCAGGTAAGGCTAAGGCCGCCTGAGCCCCAACCACGGGAAGCCTCGAGTGCATGCAAGGAGTGCAGGCAGCATGGCATAGGCCCCAGAGAGGGCGAGAAGCATGGGCAGCATGGTATAGGCCCCAGAGAGGGCGAGAAGCATGGGCAGCGTGGTATAGGCCCCAGGGAGGGCGAGAAATGCGAGAAGCGTGGTATAGGCCCCAGGGAGGGCGAAGGGTGCGAGAAGCGCCGCATAGGCCCAGAGAGGGCGAGGAGCACTAGAAGCACGGCCGAGGACCTAGAGAGGGCAGGCATATGGGAACAGGAAGCCTGGGCAAGCGTGCGGTAAGAGTCCGGGAGAGAGGCTGGCACACGAGAACAAGCCCAGCAGGCAGGTTAAAATAAGAGGCTCCAGGGTGAGTGACTAGCACCCTACTGACACTAAGTCCCAGAGAAGGTCGAGCACGTGGTAGAAGTCCTGGAGAGGGGCAGGCGTGCAAGAGTAAGCCTGAAGAGGGGCGGACGTGCAGATAGGAGCCTGACCGATAGGAGCTCGACAGAGTCGAGTGCGCGACTAGAGGCCTGGAAAGGGCGAGAGGGTGGACAGAAGCCCAGGAGGGGCGAGTATATTGGGTGCGCGTACGGAGAAACCCCAGAGAGAGGGAGTGCGCGTATTGAGAGACCCCAGGTAGGGGCGAGCATATGACACGAGAACATCCGGTACAGCTGCGAGGCTTGGGGCGTGCTAAAGGGGAGGTTGGAGGCACGCATAGCCCTTAAGGCTGGGGTGCACCAAGTCACCCCATACAGAACGGGGAATAGTTCCAGCATAACACCGTGTACTAGGGGATCAAAGGCAGCCTCCCATATAGAACCAGATATCATCAAAGACGTGGCGGGTGAGATAAGAGGGTGCTGAATCGCCTACTTGGCATGGTAGGGGGGCGCTAGAGGGATCACGGCCGCCCCTGTGCCCCGCCCCGTGACAAGTGTGTAGTCCAATTATGAGTCTCCCCGGCGTCTCGCGAGGTCCCGAGTTTCTGAGGGCTCTGCCACCCCTACACCTTCACCCATTCCACCGGGTGGTGGCCAACTGGTTGGTCCGGCCACGTATCCTCAGTTCCTCCCAGATAATCCACAAAAGAAAGGTCAATCAAAACAAACACAACAAGTACGAAGGTTCCCCTGATCTGTGTAGCTGCTCTGTCTGTCTGCAGCCGCCTTCCAACTCAAGCTTGACCTTCGAGGGGTCAAGCACCCCTTTGTTGGCTCTAGGAGATCCCCCTTGTAGGGCTTAACGAGATTCCTTTTTAACAATTTAAGTTCCCTATTGAACTGTGTCCCTATTACAGGGACTACGGTACCCAAAGTCAATAGTGGCCCTCTATTTGGGGTTATTACGGTACCCTTCTCCCACCGGGCTCAGCCAGCTCAGGGCCAGTAAACATACAGTTCTACTCCCCCAGGGGCCAGTAAACTGGGTTCCAAAACGCTGCTGGGATTTTGCTCTCTGCCAGAGGCTCCTACCAGCACTCAACGTTGCTTTCAGCGTTCCCTGCAGCGTGCACCGGCATGGTCCACCTCCTCCTCCTCCTCTTTCCGGTCCCGCGTTGCTGCCACTTTCTGGTCCCGGCCTCTCCTTTATACCGGCGGGGGAAATATTGGCCCCTCCCTTCCCAACACACCTGGGTAAGGGGAATTTCTGCCAAGCTCCTTGGGGCTGCAGACCTGGGGCCACTGACCCTCCGCTTAGCCCAGGAGCCTTGGAGCCTGCTGGCTCCTTCTCTCTCTCACAATCACTTAGAGCTAAAAAGTGAACACAGAGACTAAGACAGACCTGTTAAAATGTGCTTCAACAATGAGTTAAACTAAACTTCCAATGTTAGTATTACATGAGCATATGTCACATGTAAAGGGGGAAGATGTGTGGATACTTCCAAGAGTGGTATATACAGGCTGCTACATTGGCTCAGGGATTGCAGGAGAGAACAGCAGATCAGGAGGCTACGAAGGAGCTCTGAATAATCAACCTTTATCATTTTAAAAGCTTAACTCCTTGGTCTTTTGAGAATAACACAAAAGGGACGTTTAGGCAGTGGATTGTGACTCTGCCCTGGGCCCCAGTCCTGTGCCGTCATGACCCTGTGGTACTGGCCCACAATCCCAGCCCCGGCCCAGTGCCGCCCATCCATCCTATTCCCAGACGCTGCTTCCTGCCTGCTCACAGCCCCATCCTATTCGCCCAACTGAGCACACCTTTCCTGCACGGGTCCTGGGCTGGTCTCCATGGAGACCCTGCCTGCCCACTCTGTTAGCTGTCCTTGGTGATGGGTGCAGGGCACAGGGGGCAGGGTGCCCAGGCAGCAGGGGTGAGTCTGGCAGCAGTGGCAGCTGGAAGGAGCCACCACTACTGGGGCTGCCAGGAAGTGGAGTCCAGCAGCTGTGCCACCCCAGACCTGCTGTGTGCCCAGAGATGATGGGACTGGCCACATGTGCCACGGCCCAGGCTGCCTCCCATACCTGGGCTGCGTGGGGTCGAGGGATCCATCACAGGCCAGAAAATCACTTGGCAGGCCATATCTGGCCCATGGGCTGTATTTCACCCCTGTTTTAAATACTCATTTCCCTTGGCTTTTAAACATAATGAATGATCTTGTTTGGAGACAGTTCTTAAGAAGAACAAAGTAAATATCACATACCATCTTGGTTAAGTATATTTATTTTGGCTCAAATGAATATGCAACTGACTGCTTTATTATTTTAGTTCAACTGAATGTGAAATAGGAGTTAATTAATTAAATCTTCATTTAATTAAATAAGCTACATTTCTCCTACAGACACAAAAATTCTAACTTATAAGTACTGGAAAGACAATCTGATCTATACTTTTTCCACAGCACATCTTTTCAAACAGTGTTTAGTACAGTTATGCCAGACAGCATGGCAGGAACATTTTGTATAACACAGCACTCTACCATCCCAGCAATCACAGGAAAGGTTATATAGTTTTGTAAGCAATTTTCTCTCCAAAATCCAATGTTGTAACTAGGTCCCTTGGAAACCTCCATAAGAACTCTAATCCCAAAAGGCACGTGTAGGAATCCCCCTTGTGGAGAAGAGGTTCAAACTGAATTAATTTGTTGGAAAATCTAAATGACCAATTTAATAAATCTTTAGTCTGTTACTATGGACAGGCAAAATCCACAGCCAGGTCTCCGTTATGCTTCTAAAAGTTTTCTTTTATTCTTAAGTTTTATGCTTATGCTTTCACTCTAAAAACTGGCTGTTTTTAGGGTTTTCTTTTGCAAGAGTTCTCTGTTATCTCTCTCTGCCCCTTTTCTTGACTTACACCTGCCATTCCTGAACTTTTAGCTAATAAACCCCACTTGGTCCACCTGCCAGAATATGTTACCAGATCAGATCTGCATTATTATCTGGCAAAATCAATTTAAAAATGGAAACACTAAAAAATGTAAGGCTTCTGTGCCACTTAGATGCTTCTGAATATTTTATCCAACATATGCCCTTATGTCTTCTTTCAGACACAATTTTATGAATGCCTTAATTTTTACCACTGTAGAACAACAGAGGAGTGGCCATAAAGGATCAAATTATCAGTATATTCCTCTCACCTAGGGTCTATAGTATCTGACAGTTCATAACCTAAGTCCTCGCATAATTCCTCTAGCTAATTGTGCAGTCTTGTATATCCTGGATCATGATATTTGATTACCACTACATAACTGGCTGCAGCTTGCATAGCTACAGATGTTATTAATGGACCTAAAATGATCCAGCCAAAGTTTCTTTTTATTATTGCCAAAGAATTTGTCTAAATCTTCTGCATAAGTGAATTCTAAAGAATGGCAATATGCTGTGAAAAGAACATTTCTTTTCACTTGTTCTAACTGTACTGACGTTTACAGTTCTATTTTGCTTCCTAAAAATACCATGATATTGATTATCATTGAATTTAAAAAATAATGTAAATTTTAAATGGTAAAATCAACTGAAAAGGTTAAGCAGACCAAAAATGGAGATAATTGTATGCATCTCCTGTATGATTTTAAATCCCTCACTTTACAAACATTATGCTGCTGTAGCAAATTCTCGTAATTTAATACAGTTGATTTATCTGATGATAACAGACTACAAAGAAAAATTGTCAATACAATGCCTACTTTTAAAGTTCCTGTGCCCTATATAGACTAATGTGAAAACAAGTCTCTCTCAGAAATACTGATCAGGTGAGCAATTTTGTTCAGTGCCATGCTACATGAAAAGGATGATTATCAGATACACTTAGAGACATGGAAAATTTACTTCTGTTATGATTAATCTTCTTCAATGGTAATACATGTGAACAAAACATAAGACACGTAAGCAAAACATAAAAGGCAACTTCAGTAAAACTGCTCTCCTAGCCATCAGTGTAATGGCTTGCTGACTTCATTGAAAACAGAACACATTCTTTGCCTATACTACATTTATAATGCAATAATAAAACCTATCCTTGAGATCTATTATCAACAGATATTTGATGGCACAAATGCTTTAGGAATCACAAAAAAAATCATGCTGAATACTCAGACTGAAAATTAGAACAGTGGTGCCAGTGGTTGGACTGCTAAAGTAGATAATTATACTGAACTTCTAAATCTTACAGTCTTGAAATTTTACAGGTAAAGCTCCTTTGAAGTGATGCCAAGACAGAAAGAAATAAGAGACAGAAAGAGAGGGAGACTACCAGTTGGCCACTTTGCTGAAATTAGATATCTGACTGACCACTGCTGAGTAGAGCTTTTGAGATCAGTGTCCTAGCTTGGCTGCCACAACAACTACTGCTACTGCACATGCAAAAAGAAGGAAAGGAAGAGAAGACTCACAAATAAAACTGTACAATGAAGTATAAAGACCCCTGTTAAATTATTAAGTTACATACATGCTGAGGTGCTACAGTCTGCAAGAATACAAGTCGTGTTTATTAATCACTTAAGGCAGTTCAGATATATTTGTGTGGCTAGTGATAAGCCAAAACCACTTTTTTCCCAAGATGACAAAAGCAGCTGGAAAAAACTAACTCTCCTGTTTTAGAAAAATTTCAGAATCAGGGCCCAAAAACAAGTGTTCACCTAAATTTACAATTTGATTTTAATCCTTTAATGGCATGTGCTAATATTACTGCAGTGGCTATGCTAGTAGGCATGAATGCTAGTGAGACTGTGCTGCAACCCTACCACTCACTGAACTCTCACTAGCTTGGAACAGGATTATATTTTTTTGCACAGACTGCTGTTTGATCTGGGAACAAAAATCCTGCATGTAGTACATATGCCTAATGGTTTTTTTAAAACTGTGCCACATAGCAGGGAATAGATGCAGATCACAGAAATGTGCTAGTTTTTCATTACTTTCACATTATCCTGAATAATTACATTAAAAGCCCTAGTTTCCCTCAGCTTTAAAAAACAAAGGAATGTCCTAAACTATAAGTCTATAAACACACACATCTTAATGTTGAATTTACTGGGATTACTCATGTGTAGTGCAAACATTTGCAGGATCAGAATCTCTGTGCATCTTATGGTTTGCTTACATATGGTATTACTACACAAGGAAATAATTAAAATTTTCCATACTTCTGAGTGAAATAACTTATTCTGGGTTTCAGTATCTTTTCATGACCTTTGAAGTTATGTTCTTTAAAATAAAACATTGTAGTTAACTCTAGAAGTCAGGTTATACTACTACAGTGAGAAAACCTGAGATTTAGCTTCATTCTTTCAGAGATCCTTCAATTGTAACCTGCATATTAATATATTAAGCAAAATATACCTGAAAAAGTATTACAAAATTGTCAATCTATAAATTTTTCTCTCCTTGTTACATTTTATTACCTCCCAAAAAGAAATGTATTTTAGAAACCCTGCTGCTGACCTGTCACACTATGATGAAAATAGATTTAACTGGGTGCTCCCCTATCACAAACACATAACTGAATATAATATGTAACTCAAAACTACATGAGAACAGATTGGCAGTTGTGTAGGTTAAAGCTGATGGAAAAACAAAGGCATTTCAAGCGACTGCTGCTTTCCCTCCCCCAAATCCCTAGTGTCAGTTCATCATTTCAAAGCTGAGTAATACTTCTATGGATTAACTGTAATATCCTGGAAGAAAAAAAGATTTCTGTGTTGTATGTTTAACAGATAGGGTTAAAATAATGTCTAAACACAACTGGGCATATTCTGTTGCATATACCAGACACGGTATTCCCATGTTTTACTACCAGGATGGAAGAGCTACTATGGTTCAAGTTAAATCAACAGGAAGTTTGCATTAACCATGTGATTTTTGGCATGTTTGTCAGTGTTAAAGGCATGATATTGCAACTGGTTCGAAACACTTGCAACTTCAAATCATTAAAGCTTGTGCAGAAATGGGAAAATGGATGTGGTGGAATCTGTACATTCCTTCCCTTAGGTTCAGGTGCTCTCAGTGGAGGAATTGCCATCTCTCATCCAGAGCCCTCAACCATCCCCTACCAGAGTTCTCCTAAAATCTACTGTATTAGAAGACACGCTTTTATATCATAATGGCCATCTTTCACACGTTCTAACTATTATACTACTTTGTGTTTCTACTGCATTTTCCTTTTGAAAAACTTCAAAGCATTTTGCATGTTAGACTGCAAGATCTTTAGTTAGACTGTCTTTTTTGTTCAGAGTTTCTACAGTGCCTTGAACAATGGTGTGCTCTGGACCAGAACTAAGGCACCTAGGCATTATGGTATTGCAGATAATCAACCAACAAATAACAAAACTAATCAAGCCTTACAATAGATCTACTCATTAGGCTTCTTTTTGGTGGGGAAAGAGAGACCTGACCCCACACAGGAAGTGCGCAGCATACTCAGGAACAGAAGTCCCTTACTCTGAGTCCAAAGCCTCAAAATTATTCTTCAGGCATTTCCTAAAACCCTAAACTTAATTCTTCTGCACTTGATGCACTTGATTAAGGTAACTCAAGATAGGCAGAGCAGGAAGCAAAGAGAACAGGCAAATATTCTGTAGTTCTGGATCTTATTACATGCAAATTATATTTGTTAAAGTTCAGTTCATGGTTTGTGGGAAGGGGATGTGGAAAAGAAAGTATTCGCTTACTTTCTCCTTGCCAAGGTCTGGGTCTCCTTCCCTGGTAAGAGACTCACTAACGAGGACATTTGCAGGTAGTGGGGTTTCTAAGAAGGTTCCTGGAGGGCTGTAGGCCACATGTATTTCAGAATACTGTTGTAGGGGAATGGTGCAGGTTCTGTGACGGGAAGACATGGTTCTCCCCAGGCAGAGAGGCTGTATTGCTCCTCACCACCTAACGAATCCTAGTTAGAAGTTCAAACTATTTTCCACCCCCATCACAGCACTCTCACCAGCAGCCAGACATTTGACAGATATAACCAACTGGTGTTAAGAGAATATGATTTCAGGGCCTGAGATGTAACAGCATCCTATTCAGGATCAGACCGACAGAAAGTAGAACATAGGGGCAGGTTTTATTTTCACTGCAGTTAGCAACTGCTTTTCCCTCCACTTCAGTGGCAACAGGGTTTGACCATTACACAAGAGGTGTACATTGAGTCAATCACCAAAATAAACAGTAAACCAAGTAAGATATTTAGCAAAATAAACCCTGAACTCCAGCAGAGGGCAAAGTTTTCTCCATTTTCAGAATGAGAGCCCTGCCATCTATACACAAGCAGAATGACTGTCCCGTTCTGCCACAGACTCACAGTCCCACAATAAATACAATTTTCCTCCCATCAAAAACTTTACATTTTTATGGTTTTGACACGCTGAAGACAGCTTGAGTTTTGAGATATTTGCTAGACTTGAACTTTGTGTTTCCAGTTATGCTATACAGATGTGATTTCTAACCCTGGCTTCCTGGTTTAATGAGAGAATTTTTATCAATGACCTATGAATGAGCCATCAGTGGTTTCAGAATAAGCACTTGTAACTGCCTTTTCCTCCCACACACTGCATAAACCAGTAGCACAAGATAACATTCGGGCTTGCTTATCATCTTTACAGCAACTTCATTTGCATGCACATCTAGCTTCCTGATGCAGTGAGAAAGTCTTCCGAGGTTCAGCTGCTGCTGTAAATCTCACGTGTCAATGACACACACATTCTGTTCGGTTGAAGCCTATTTTAAGCTCACCTGTTATGGCCGGTATCCATAACAGGTTCACAGTTAACATTTTTCAGTAGCTTCTTTAGAGTAAAAGTGGCAACAAGCCCCACGAGGCAGGGTCTGCTTCTACGGCACAGCTCCCAACTACTGCAAGGGAGTCGTAGGGCTTAAAAGCTGGCAGTTTCCTATGCCATGTCTGACAACTGGAAAGCATCTTTGAATTCTCTCCCTCAGAGAAGCCCTGTGTGAAAGCTTTGGTGAGCCACACTGACTTGCAAAAGTTCCTTCAGGAAGTGCTCACTAAAGACTATGACTTCACACTCAGGCAAGGTTCTTTGGGTGAATGTGACATCTTTTATTAGACCAACTAAATAGCTGGAAAAAATGGTCTTTCTAAGCTTTCAGGCACAAACACCCTCCTTCAGTCACAGAGCGTGTTTGTGTACTCTCCTGGGTGGAATAGAAGCTTAAACCAATATGCAAAATGCAGGTCTGTCAAAATGCAAATGCGTGGCAGAGAAAATCAGAGGGGATGGGAGGGAATAGCTGTGAAACATGTAGGTGGAGGGGTGCAGGGGAGGGAGAGGAGCATGGGCATTGACCTGGTGATAAAATGTAGCTGGTAAATGTAATGTGCCATGAATCCAGTGTCCACAGTTAGTCCATGATGTTTTGTAGCCAGTAATTTTAAGAAGTGAAGTTCATAGGCTTATCTACGAAAGGTGTTTTGTAAATTCCCTTTCAGAATTAGAACTGAGAGATTGGAGAGAGAGTGGGTGGCTTGTGAGAAATGTGCATCCCCCAGGTAACTGGGTATTTTTGTCTTTGATAGATTTTTGGTATGTGTTCATTCTGGTTCACAGTTGTTGTTTGCTTTCTCCTACATTCTAATATTATAAAAGCCATGGCCTGTCTGTCTGTCCATAACGCTTTATTCGCACTCTGATTGGCTGATGGAAAAAACAATCAGAGTGCGAATACAGTGTTCGAACAGGAGGTGGTGGTGCAGCGGAGTGCTGCCACGATGGTGGGGACACAGGGGACAGAGTAGGGGGGAGCACAGCTGGCCTCACCCCCCCTCCCCCTGCTCCCTGGACGCAGCAACAATGGAGCAGATGGAATGGGGGTTGTGAGGCCAGTGGCGGTAACAGTGACAGGGAGGGCAAGGGGGAACACTGGACCTGGCCTGGCCCCAAAACAGACGGTATGGCGCACCAGGCTCCACAACAGTGGTGGGGATGGTGGGGGTGCCAGGCCCAGCCCTGCAGCAGAGTGGGGTAAAGGGAGAGCATCCCCCCCACTGCTCCATGGAGGAGGTGGCAGCAGTGGCACAACGGGGGAGGAAATGGGGTCGGAGCTGCTGCAGCAAGGGTGAGGACAGGGGGAGCAGCCCCAAACCTGAACTGCCGGGGGGAATAGGGTCAGGCCCAAAATGATGGTGCGGGGGGCAGGGGAACAGGGTGGACATGGGGAGCAGGGTCATAGGACCAGATGCTGGGCTCTGTCCCTGCCAGCCCCCTGGGTGGGGGGAGTGGCCCTGGCCCCAAAGTGGTGGGGGCAAGGGTGAGGGAAGTGACTCTGGCCCCGGGACTCTGTCCCCACCCTCTCAGCAGGCAACAGAGCAGGCAAGGCCAGCACAGCTGGCCCCAGACCCCCCAACCCTACAGGCATCCATGACAGAGCAGACAGAGGTGGGGACAGGGCCAGCAGTGCTGGCCCCATCCCCCCTGCAGGCCACAAAAATGGAGAGGATGGGGGGCAAGGCCAGCGCTGCTGGCCATGCCCCCCAGCCCTGCAGGCAGTGGCAACGGAGCAGATGGGGAGGCAGGGCCAGCAGACAGAGGGGTGTGTGGCCCAGCCCTGAAGCAGCCAGGGGAGGGGGAAAGAGGGGGAGCGGGCTCAGTCCCGAACGTGGGGGAGGAAGCAGGTCGGATGCAGGTCACTGTCCCCAGCCACTGCCCCCCTCCCCCCAATCATTTTTGATGGGCAATTGGCTAGTATTTTCAATAAGGGCATTTGGTGCACTGGATGAGATGTATTACATTTCTGGAGGTACAGGTGTAAGATAAAGGAATATGATGATTCTGTTGTGGAGTGTATTGTGGGAGCAGTGGAAATGTGTTGGCTTCTTTCACATTTCTTGTCCGGGCACGGTCTGGATCTATTCACTGTGCTTTTAGCCACAGAAAGTTTCCTTGTGGTGAGGAGGCTGATGAGGTTTGGTGCCTATTTAAAGGCTAGGATGGGTGGTTCTGGAAAGATCTCTTTAAGAATTTGGTCTTCTAATATGGGTTGCAATTGTTTGAGGATTTCCTGTGTAAGTTTCTGTACTACAGCAATTCTTTGCATGGGCTCCAGGTAGCTGTACTTTCAAAAGTACAATCTGTTTCTTTGGAGGAATGTCCTTGTTGAGTGAAAGCCCTTTTGAGATTTGCGAGGTGACAATTGTGAATGTTCTTCTCGATGTAAATTTGGTAGTATTGGAGGGCTTGGCTGTATATTACAGATTTCTTAGTGTGTTTAGTGGGACTGCTGGTTCTGGGTAGATATGTATGTTGGCCCATGGGTTTCTTGTATTTCACTATTCTGAATATTGATCATAAGGTCTAAAAATACTATGATCAGTGACTCACACTCCATATTTAGACCCATCCTAACTCCACACATCATTCCCAGAATGTTACCAATATCCCAGAAGGAGAGACTATGAAGAGTTCAGTAAATGGATGGTGCCATTTGTCCTTTCTTCTCTTCAGTTGGATGGGCCGTATTAGTATTCCTACTCCAGTTCACGACACAGAAGGCAGCCATGGTAATCAGTGTAACTTGCACACATGGTTCATTCCTTTCTCTATTCATTGTATATTATTATGAAGCTATATTCTTCAACAGCTTCCATCCTATATACTCAGGGTGTATTTCAGTGACCGGAGAAAATGCTTTCAACCCCAATACTCCAAACTATATAGTGGGAGTGAAAAGGTCTACAGGATCACAATCATCACTTATTCATTTGTTTCCAAGTCTGTTAACTTTCTACCAAGATGCAAATGATCAAAGTATTATCAATTAAACACTTACAAATTAGAACACCTGACGGCTTTTCCTCCTAGGAGTGCAGAGCACTGTGCAAAGACTATTTGAACCCCACAAGACCCTAACCAGTGATATTATTCCCTTTTTGTAGAGGGAGATAGCCTGAAATCTAGCAGAAGGCAGGACAGGGTGGCACCGTAGAGACTAACTGGTTCAGAGATTTATGAGCTTTCCTAGGCAAGGGTGTACTTCAGTTGCTATGAAACTGAGGCCCAAAGAAATTAAATGACTGTGAAGGACCATGTGGGCATTAAGCTTCAGAGCTAAGAACAGAACCCAATATTTTTAACTTCACAGAGAGTCCAGCTAATTACCTTCACCAGAGCATTTATAAGCACCTTTCCTGAGCTCTAGTCTCTTCCTATTTAAATCCTCATACCAAATAATAAATTGCCAGTTGAACATAGTATTTTTTTAATGTACTTGTGATATTTTAAAAGTCAAAAATAAAAAGAAGAAACAATCTAGCTTCAACAAACATCTGGCTGAGGCAATTCATATCATATAACAAAAAAACCTGGAGCTAATTTTTCTGTTCAGCTCTAGATTGTGCTTGTATGTTCGTCCTAGTTTTTCCCATCAGTTACCACTCAGCTCAGAAATAACCTCAAAAGGAACTTAAAAGAATATCGAAGAAGCCAGAAGTAGCTCTGTTCTTTGGGGTCCACCTTGCCTACAATCAGTTCCTTGCCTCTGTCTTGCATATGAGCTAAATCCTCAGCTGATACGAATGTGAACAATTGTAGTGACTATACACATCTACAAAAGCAGATCGGCTGTCCCTTTCCTTAGCTGGTTTCAATCCAGCCCACAATCCTGATAAAAAAAACCAAAACAAAACAAAACAAATCAGACATTTATTTTTCTCCCCCCTACCCCATTTTTGTTGGCCAGTTGTGTCTGGCTTTACCCATTCAGTATTCTTGGCTTTTTTTTTTTTTTCCTCAAAAATAAAGCCCACCGAAACTAATCATTACAATGCACAGACTCATTCAAAGACCAGATTTCACCTCCTTCTCTCTTCTCAGCTTGAACAAGAATGAATTGTTCCTGTGAAATCACAGAACAAGTTTCTAGCATGGGGGGGGGGGGAGTCCCATTCCATGTAACAGAGCTCCAGGAAAAAGAGACAGCGAACATGCATGGAATGGCAAGGGCAAAGCAGCGCCAGAAAGAACAGAATAATAAAAAAGTAATAGCTCACCAGTCAGAGGAGAGGAAGAGATAAAACTGTACCTGCAGAGAAGCCAGTGTATCCCTTCAATAGGCGAGATAATTGTTTACCATTTTCAATTTAACTAGGCAACACAGGTGAGAGGCAAGCTCTAGCTTCTACCCAGTCAGAGGTACAGTCTTCTGCAAGTGGCCAGACTGACAAGAGTCAGATCAGAGAAGGGCAGTTAGGTAGGCTCTACAACTCGGCTTCCACCACTACTTTTCCCCATGCCAGAATGAGGACAGTGTCCACAGATGATGCGTTCCCCCATGGCAGCGTAAGAAAGCAACTGCTGCCAAAGACCCCAGATGTCAAAGCCCCATGCCCATCTGTCAGATCAAATGGCTCCATAGGCTGTAGGTTGCTGACCCTTGCCTCATGCAATGGAAGAGACACTTTCTCAGGACCCTCCTTTTAAACACAAAGAATGTGGTCTGAGCGCAGGACCAAGAACCTTTCGATTCCCTGAAACTTAGTCCATCTGTAGGCCAGGGCAAGTCACTTAATAATAATATAACGCTGTGCCTCTGCTTTTACCTCTGTGTCTATCACAGAGGGGTGTTGTACAACTTTATATTCATAAAGCACTAAAGATGAGATGCATAATATTAGTATTAGTGTTAAGCCGCTAAAGCAACTGGTCTTTAATAGAGAGAAGTGGGCACCTTCCCTAAAATCAGACTTGTTAGGTCTGCAAACCAGTTATTTTTGGCCCCAGAGCCACTGCTGAAAGGCAAAGCTCAGGCCTTAGGAGCCTGCCTGCGTCTCCCACAGCCAGGGGCTGAGCTGCTGGCAGGCTGAGCTGTGGGGGACCCCAGACCTCTCCATGGCAGCAGTGGTAGCACCCTCCAGGGCCTCCTGTGTGGGCAGCTAGTGCGTGGGTGCTGCCCCAACTCACAGGCAGCACCCAGCCCGATCCAACTGCTTCCTGAGCACCTGCCTGCTAGCAGCCCTCCCAGCCAGTCCCAGGGGGTGCTGCCACTGCGAAAGGAAGGACCAGGGCCCTCCACAGCTCGGGAAACTCAGCGCACCAGAAGCTTGCCCCTCAGCTGTGGGAGATATGGGTAGGCTCTGCAAAAAAATGAATAAAAGGATGGGGCCCCTCACTGCTTCTGCCTTCAGCCTGCCTCTCCCACAGCAGTGGGGTGAGCTATGAAAGGCTGCAAGGTTACAAATAGCTATGTTGCAAGCTAAACTACATGACATAGCAAACTCATTGAAATCATAACCCTCCCCCGCATGTCTACAGCATAATGCAATTAAACTGCAAAAATGGCCAACTTTTGTTACATGTGTACAAGCACCTATAACGATCGATGGTTTTTGGAAGCCTGCTTGCTGCTACCTTCTTTCCCCAGAAGGAGAGGACCTAAAGTAGCTGAAAGTGTAGTACAGAGAAGAGCAGGGAGAATTATAGGTATAAAACTTGCCTCAGCAGAGCTTGGAAGTCCATGAAACCTAGGGCCTTGCCAAACTTACTACTGGTACTAGAGTGAATCAGGTTCCAAGGCCACCCCTGTTTCCTTTGGCTCCAATGCACTGAAGCATTTGGGTACAAGCAGCAATTTCACTCACTTAGTAGAACAAGTAGGATTAATGTGCTTAAAATTAAATGAAGCTCTTACACCTAGTCAGTCTGGGTGACTTTGGAAGCAGCCCACAGACAAAGCCTGCCACCCTCTTGAGTCAACTGAAAGCAGGAGTAGTGGCTTTATTTGTGAAAATGAAAACAAGGTATTGAAGTGAATCATTTGTGTCATGTATTTGTTAGATCCTTTAGAAAGCAAGAGACAGGGGTAGCAATGAAGATGGGAATAGGACCATTGGGTATAGACACTGGAGAGGTAAGGAAGGTGACTTACATCACTGGAGGCTGGCATACTGAATGAGATCAGGAAGGCTGGCTTTCAGAGGGGTATTTTAAATGCATGAGAGGATTCAGACCCCAGCGATCCAGTGAACTGGTGCTTACAAGGGCATATGGACATAGTTATCCCCTTAGTAAGGAAACTGAATATAAAGCACGTGTATGAAAGAGTTCTAATGTCAGCGTCAGCATCCACAATTTAAAGTTTCTTTTTTCTTGGATGAGCACTTTAAATGAAGGGTCAAGAAGAGAGCTCATTAATACACTATATAACTGACATATGTGGTGCAGAAAATGCTTGTGAATTCACTAAGAATAAGGTTTATACTGAAAAGGGCATTTAGAGCAATTACTAATGATTCATCATTGTTAAAATCCTGAACCAAGATATAAAATAACTATCCAAATATACTGGTATCATCTGGCTATCATCAGATGACTCTCTCAGCTGCTTCAGAAAAGGGTAATCAGGAAGCCTTTAACCTCTAATGCATGCAGTCTTTGTTTTCAAAAGTAATGGAAATCACTCCTAGCATAACATTTGAAGATTAGTCTACACTGTACTGTTTTGCCATTTCTGTGACAGGCTGCAATTTCTTTATGTGTTAGGGGGATAGACTACCTTAAATTTACTTTAATGGCTGCATTAAAGACGATTATTAGGACTGATCAGAAGTGCTTTTCTTCCTGGGGAATTCTTTCAAGGAAACTGTTCTTGCTCCCCACCACTCCCTCCAAAATAAACAAACAAAAAACCCCTTGCAGAATAATTTAGACATTTTACCTGAAAAACCAATTTATTGTGTAAAATTTTTGTGGCTTATTTCCATCACACCTTAAATTGAACATGTGGCAAGGTTAATACCAAATCAGGGTCTCTAACCAGCCTGGGTGCAGCCTGTCACCAGCCCACCAGTTAACAATCAGCAGACTGTCAGCTGTCTCTAGGTACTGCACCACCTCATTTCAAGCCTTGGTGCTGTCCTGAGCCAGGTCCCAGGACCACACTAGGGACAGTTCAAGCCTCAGTGTAGTCCAGAGCCAGCTAAGGATCAGGTGATTGTCAGGCACCTGGCTTTCAACTTGCCAGTGCAGAGGGAGCCTGTGATCATGCTTCCAAGATTCCCCTGCACTAGCAAGTAGGGTACAATTGGGAGCTGATTCCAGATCCCAAAATTGCATATCCTTCCATGTTTGTGCTACATGACAGGAGGTGCAATTGTTAGGACTGGGGATCAGATCCCAGCATGCCTTTAAATGAGTCTGTCAGTGGCCCATGGAAAAAATCTCTTGTGGGAGTTAGAGCTCATGTGTTTCCTACTCCTACTTTCCTTGGTAAACTCCACTCTGGTTGGATGATATCTCCCATGGTCTCATAAGAGGGGAGAAGTGCAACATAAGACAATTATTTCAGTTGGGTAGTCTGACTCAGTGGAAAGGGATCAGAGGCAACTCTGACACCTTGCACAAAACACTATGTAGCATGTTAACATCAAAATACTTGGGGCTTTATGCATTTTCTGTAACTAAAAAGGGGGGAAAACTTGATACTCTACTAAAAGCACAGACTTCATGAAAAAAAAAAATTAGCTCTTCCAAAACCCAGTTTCGCAATGAAAACAAATAGTTTTGACAGAAATTTTTCAACCAGCTTTAGCAGTTCTTTAGGCCTTACTTAACTTGCAAAGGCTTACGTGCATGCAACTCACAGTATTTGACATTAAGCAAGCGCATAATTATTTGCAGGACTGGAGTCATAGCCAGTTTCAAATGTTTCATCAGGAAGACTATGAAAGCAAGTTAAATGGCACTAGGATTGTACAGATGGAGAAAAAACATAGTGCCAGGCTGCTTAAGTGATATGCCGAAGTCAGAGGAAAACTGTAAGAGATCCAGCTCTCTTAACATTTAGCCTAGGATTTCACTCATGGGAGTGCACAGTGGATAAGAGTGTAAGATAAACTGGGTAACATGGTAAAATGGTAAAATAGGTAGCATGCTACAACCAGAGAAGCTAAGTGGGCCAAGTTCTAGCTTGCAGCTGTGGTGGGGAACACTTTGTGGGGGATCAGTGTGAGCTTATACTGATGTAAACAGTACCTGTGAATAGCCTAGAAGTCACAGGACCTCTAGATGCCCTTTATACCCCAGGGAGAAGGTCGAGTGCCCACAGTCTTTCCCCTAATTCGTTGCTGCTGACATTATATTTAATGGCATCTCTTGACTGTTAATCCTTGCGGTGACTACTATAGTTTTGTAACAGTTTTGTTGTGAGTGTGGCTAGTTGTGCCAGAGGAAGACAGAGGCTCTAAGAGAGCTGGTGAAAGAGAGCACTCCCAGGAAAGATAGAGTGGAGGAAGTAGCTGTCCCAAAGAGGACAGAAAGGGGTCCAGTGACACCAGTGATTATCATGGCTGTGTGAAGCTTCAGTCCCCAATTTGATTCAGCAGCGATTTGGCCCTACTTGGTGGCTAAATCTCTCTGAATCAAATCAGGGAACCCTTTAAATCGCTCAGAATTGAATCAGAGATTCAGACATAGATGCAGCGTTACATGTTTTTTCTACGCATCTCTAGGTAGCAAGGGGCTTGTGAATGTTGCGATGGTGGAGCACATGGGAAGTCCCACAGGAGTGCGGGGGGCTCCCCAGTGCACCTGGCAGCATGAGGAGCATGCAGCGGGCCCCCCTATGCCTCCCTGGCTTGGTGACTGGTGCCTCCTGGGTCTGGACACCCAGGGTCCCCCCGCAGCCAATCACCAAGCTTCCAGTCCACTTCTGGGTTCGCCAACAAGTATATGGAAGACCACCCCCGCACTGTTGTGGGATGCTCCATCCGCCCCAGCATCACAGCATTCACAAGCCATGCTGGTACCTTGAGGTACGCAGAAAAAACATTTAAAGCTGCGTCTACGTCCAAATCACTGATTCTCTAAATCGGCATCGAATCTTCAAATTCGGATTTGGCCAAATCAAATCAGGGACAGTAATCCAAATCAACAAACTGAATCATGTCCCCGATTTGGGCCAAATCCAAATCTGAATTAAATAGGGCTTGCTTTGCACACCCCTACTGCTCATCTAAAAGTAGACAAGTCTATTGTACTATGTGGCATGTTGGCATTCTGACCATCCCCTACATTTGAAAAAGTAAACCCCCATCCCAGGAGATGACCAAAGAAAAAGCTCTCAGAGGCAGGGGTGCTACAGATCACCAAGGTAGCCAGGAACAAAGAGGAGCCAAGGTTTCAAGCCAGAGGCATACCCCTCAGGAAGCCATGCCAGGGCTGTCTTCAGGAGGTTCTTGGGGAAGGGAGACTGAAAGTTTTCTTCTTGGAGAGTCCTGTGACAGAGATCTTCCCAAAAGTGATGTGAGCTGCTATACATACATTTGCACAGAACTTTCAGACCTGACTCTCGTAAGTGGAAATGGGTGACTGCTTTTTTTGTTTGTTTGTTTTTTTGGGGGGGGAGAGGAAGAGCTATTCGTAACAAATAAATGGCCTTCCCTGTCCTAATTCCTCTTTTCTGAAGTGTTCTAGTGATAATTATAAAATTTTATCTATCAAAAGGAAAAGAAAGTAAATTCACATCCTCAATAATGAATGGATGTGCTATTGTCTGCACACGTGTCAGTCTCCTATAAATATCATCATTACCATCAGAACAATATGTTAACACTGAAAACTAGCCGAGTATCTCCAAATTCCCCCTCATTTCCCTAGTGAATAATTCATTTTCTTTCAGCTTCTCTGTGCCACTTTGGTCCCTTGACAGCTTCTTCCCACCCTCTGAAATTTGTTCTATTTTTAGGGACATTGGGAAAACCTCTAAAGGCCTGGTTTGTAACCAAAAAGTATGCACAAGTTCTAATGAAAGCTAGACATGGAAATCTTGGATCTCTGGTGCATTTCTGGTGGAAATACAGCAAGAACAGTCTCCTTGCTGTAAGCAAGCCAGAAACAGGCTGCACAGAAGCATGCACAACTGAAATATCATGCAACAGTTTGATTCAGATTGGATATAAAGGTTCAAGTTGTATCCATTGTGCCAGATCCTTTCATCAGGCACAATCCAGGGCCCTGTCTATACTACAATAGCATAACTAGGGCAAGGAAACAGAGCACCAGCTCCAGGCCCTGTCTATGAGGGGGCACCAGAATTGCCTTTTCCTGGAAGTCTTTGCCATGGCATAGCTGGGATGATTGGGGGGGGGAGGGAAGGGAGCCCCTCCCTCACCTCTTGAGCCTGGCCCGGCTCCCTGCAGTAGTCCCAGCTGGGGTAGCCATGGGGGCTCCATTCCATACCGCCTCCAACTCTGGCCAGGCAAAATAGCCAGCAAGTGCCTGCTGCTCCCTTCCTCTCCCTTTCCCATTAGCAACACCCGGGGCTGGTGGTGGGGCTGGAAAGTGAGGCAGTTTGACAGCCTCCTCAGAGGCTGCTGGAGTTCCCCCATAAACATCTGTTGGATCGGGGTGCAGGGAGGCAGCAATCTAACTCATGGCACTTTGTGTAAAGTGCCATGAGTTAGAGAGGGGCCCCTAAAAGTCCATAGGCACCCCAAATGATCCTGAACCCTTGGGACACCTAGGCTGGGAATAGGCAATGCATCTGTCCCAGGATAAGTTGCGTCTGTATTTGTCCTGGAACAAAAATATCCTGGGATTGTTGTATATACACATTGCCCTTCTAATCAGGTTTTAGTGAGTGGCTAAATGCAGTGCCACTTTTTTGCCATTCATTCAAAGATGCAATCCCAAAATAACTGCACACATGTATTTTTCAATATCCCACGGTAAACATACTACCTCTTTTCTGAGAAACTTTTTTAGGCTTTATTCGAGGACAGCAGGCATGGATGCCTGCACAATTGCATTTTGTCCCAGGTTTATTCCTGAATAAATGTGATGTCTGTTAAGAACATATGAATTGCCATTTACTGGGTCAGACCATAGTTTCATCTTGCCTAGTATCCTGTCACACTGTCAGACAGTGGATGCTGAAGGGGAAGAGTGAACTGCATACAACCAGGGTTTCTTCCCTCCCCCACCCCCAACACTGTTCCTCTCTCACTTGTAACCTCACTTGGGGATCTTGTGGCCTGTTATAAACTAGTCAGGGGGGATCAGCAGGCATTGGAGGAGTCACTGTTTCCCTGAGCACCACCAGGAGTGACCAGGAATAACGGTCACAAGCTGGCAGAGGGTAGGTTTAGGTTAGATATCAGGAGG
>NW_017728951.1:1036978-1056276 GCF_001723895.1 Crocodylus porosus
CCAGCTCCAGGCCCTGTCTATGAGGGGGCACCAGAATTGCCTTTTCCTGGAATCTGGCTAAACTGTCAGCTTCCACAGCATCTGGTGGCAATAAGTTTCACACTTGTATTACACGCTGTGAAAAAGAACTTCCTTTTGTTAGTTTTAAACTTACTACCTACTACCTCCATTTTGTAAACCCTAGTTCTTATATTGTGAGAGACACTAAATAACAAATCCCTTTTTACTTTCTCTTTGCTATTTAGTATTTTGTAAACCCTTATCATATCTCCCCTTAAGCATCTCTTTTTCAAACTGAATAGACCTGAATAGTCTCTTTAGTCTCTCTTCATAGGGAAGTGCCTACATACCATTAATCATCCTCACTGCCCTTCTCTGTACCTTCTCTAGTTTTTCTATATCCTTTTTTAAGGTGGGGGGACATAGAAGTACAGGCAGTCCTCAGACTTACAACACAATTGGTTCCTGAAAGCCGTGTCTTAAATCGAAATGTTATATCTAGGAACTGATTTCCCCATTGAAAACAATATTATAAATGGGGGATTGGCTCCTGCACCATATCCTATTTTCACCAAAAATAACCCAGAATTTTGTACTCAATCAATTATAGATGAATCATATAGCTACATTAATGTATTTCTATTATAAATAGCAATCATATTGATTTGGAAGGACTTCTTTGGGGTGACTTTGCTGGACTTTTTGAAGGGCTCTTGGCTGGAGTCTTGGCTGCTTTCGTAAAGAAAACATCCAAGGAAGTTTGGACGGATGTTCTCCAGGTAGATGGGCAACGCAGCAAACTTGTTCCCGGGCATGGTGTCAGGTCAGATCAAGCGTTGTAAAGTCGAAACTGATGTCAGAAAGTTGAAACGGTGTCAATTTACAAACGTTGTAAGTGCAAAACATTATAACACAAAACATTAAGTAGAGGACTGTCTGTACCTGAATTTATTAAATAATCAAGAGCCTGATGACAACAAACAAGCTCTATTGCTGTGAACTTCTCTTCATTTTCATCAACGTTTGACAAGGTAAGCCTACATTATTTTTGGATTGGATCCCTCACTGCTCTTGTTGTGCTGACAGGGTACCCAGGCACCTCCTTTCTGCCCTATGAATAGTATTGCTATATCGCCCACGATCATGTTATACTGTATTGGCTGCACACGTGTGCTGATGGACTGTTGGAACTTAACTAAAGTAAGCTGCACCAGACTTCCTAAGAACATTCTTTAAACAGATTAATACCACCAAGATATGTGCATGCCATATATCTGTAGAGGCCTGTGTGTTCACGCCAAGCAATACAACAGGATGAGCATAGTCAGCATTTGCTCTGCTTAGGGCTGCTGATTTTTTTTCCTAGAAAAGGCATGTGGAGGTCTATAATAGATTGTAGGATCTTCAGGGCATGAACTTTCTTTATTAATGCCTTGAAGAGCACTGAATACATATGCTGCTTAAAACATAATTGCTGCCACCCAAGACCCACTCTGGGCATCAAGTCAACTTGGCTGGGGGATGGAAAAAGGAGAGAATGGCCAGGCCCTCTTCACATGAGGGTAGCTGGCCAGTTTACCTTACTCCTACTAGTCATAATAGCTTAAAACATAAAAGCACTGACACAATCTCTGTTTGCTCTGCTAGGTATTAACAAGATAGTTTTAACTACAAACGGGAGATAACTCGAAGCCAAGTCATTACAACTCTGGAAAAATGTCACTATGAGATCCCCTGTTTGTCTTGGAAAGAGCTCCTGATCTCTCAGCTTTCAAGTAAAGCTTCTTCCAGTTGCCAGCCTCACCAAGCTTTGTCTGGGACACTAACTAGATCGTTTCCCTCTCACACACTGTTAACAGTAGCAATTCCCAACCACCGTGCCTCTCCACCCTGTGGTACTGCAAAATCCTTTTAAGGGTGCCACAAGGCGCTGAACAGTATTAGACTTATAAACACCTACACACAAGAGCTTTCCAATACAAATGCATGGCCTGACTATTTGTGGTCTAAACTTCCTGCAACAGAAGAATTGCTCTATTATTTTTCTGTAGTCAAAAAAATAGTGAAAATTAAGAGCTGGTATTTTCGGAGGGATGTCAAGTTTAAGAACTTTGATAGCCACTGTAATATGAGATTCTGCAGCTCACATTAGGTCTCTGTTACACCAGGCCTAATGAGATCAGACATCCCAGGGTTCTGGTCAGTCTGAGTGAAACTGGCAACCGGTTACATTTCCATGAATGCTCATGTCACATCATCCCCTCTCTCTTAGACAAAAGGCAGAGAGCACAGCAGCCCAGAAGCCACTCATTCAGTTACATAGGAGGGGGAGGGAGTGAAGAGAGAAGGGTTTTTTCTTTTTAAACAGATGTGTTCTCTGTTTATAAAAAACAGTTCAAGAGGATTGTTGTAAAAGGCATTTATTTCTACTTGATTTTTATTACAAAAATAAGAGGACTTGGTCTGGACATTCTTTACTGTTAAAGAGACGATGCAGGGTCCCAAGTCCAGGACACACACGTTTCTATTTCACGTAGCTAAAGGGGTAGAATCATTACATCTTTAACAAAGGCTTCCTTTCTCCCAAGTGTTTTTAGGCAGTGACTATATAACAGTTGTTAAACTGACAATAAATCATTTCTGATCTCAGCTCTCCTGTCACTTCAGAGTTTTGACACAGGGTTCCAACACAGACAAAACTTTAAGAACCAATGGGGAAAAGGGGGAGGAAAAATAGTAAAAAGACAATAAATACATCATGAAAAAGCCAAAACAGTACACATCCTTTTTCTTCTTCTTTGCAGACCACCTTCATCAGCCAGCTAGTTCTGAAGCTGAACACGGCTCCCTTTCTGCCACTCAGAAGGCACACTTCTTTGTCTAACTTGTCAGCATATCCTTTAACCCCTCTATCCTTTTACATGTAACAATGAATCCAACCATAGCAGACACATGACTCGAGGGGCCAGAGCTAAAAATACAGAGGAGGAGACGAAAAAGACTAAGACAACGACCTCTGCTTCCTAGTCCAATCCACTTGATTTTTACAGAAATACAAAGAAACTAGGAACTTCACCTTGGAAGAAGTATTGTTTGGCTAATGAAGGGGAGATGATAGTAGAGAGAAAGGAAGTCTATGAGAAATGCATTTAAAAAAAGGGAGATGAGGTTGATGTCATATATCATCGTCTCCCATGATGTCCTCATGGTTAAGCTGCGGAGCTGTGGACTTGACCATTACACAGTCTGATGGCTGGGGAACCAGCTCCGGGGTCGGTAGTTGATGGGAGTAAATCAACATGGTGCAAGGTGACCCGTCATGGGTCCCTCGGGGCTCGGTATTTGGCCCAGTACTCTTCAACATCTTCATTAATGATCTGGATTCAGGTGTCAGATGCAGACTGGCAAAGTTTGCGGCTGACACTATGGGGGAAAGTAGTCACACTGGAAGACAGGCTGGGGCTACAGGCTGACCTGGACACACTTGCAAGGTGGGAGGACCAACACCCGATGGCCTTAAACATAGAGAAGTGCAGAGTGCTCCACCTTGGGAGGAAGAAACAGCAGCATACTTATCGGCTCGGCAGTGCTATGCTCGCTAGCACCACGGCCGAAAGAGACAGAGTCTTGACTGACCACAAAATGAATATGAGCCACCAATGTGATGCCATAGCTGGCAAAGCAAAGCAAACTCTGGCATGCATCCACCAATCCAAAACCAGGGACATCATCCTCCCACTTTACTCAGCCCTAATAAGGCTGCAACTGTAGTACTGCTTCCAGTTTTGGGCCCCCCACTTCAAGGGGGATGTGGATAAACTTGAGAGAATCCAAAGGAGAGCCACTCGTATGATCAAAGGCCAAGAAGGCAAGCCTTATGAGGAGAGGCTGAGGAACATGGGACTCTTCAGCTTGGAAAAGAGAAGGCTCAGGGGGGATTTGGTGGCAGCCTACAAGAATAAGGGGTGTTTATCAGGACCTGGGAGAACAATTGTTCACCAGGGCTCCCCAAGGGATAAGAAGGTCTAATGGCTACAAACTCCTGGAAGGCCGATTCAGACTGGACATAAGAAAAAACTTCTTTACAGTCCATGTGCCCAGGGTCTGGAACAGACTCTCCACAGATGTGGTGCAACCACCTACTCTGCACTCATGCAAAAGGCATCTGTATGTTTATCTTGCCGGGATCGCTTGACCCCAGCAGACTTCCTGCCTATGGCAGGGGGGCTGGACTCAATGATTTCGCAAGGTCCCTTCCAGCCCGTAATGTCTATGAAATCTATGAAAATCACCAGCCACACTAATATAGAAAGATGGGCTCCATTTTGGCTGCCTGGGGGCGAGGCTAAAATCTGTAGCTTTGCGAAAGAAAAATATACTTTCCTTTTAAAGCAAATGATAAGCTGCTCATAGAAGCCTGTTAATAAGTCTTTAGGTTGTCAGTTCACTGAGGCTGAGGTTATTCTTATGCTCGTGAAATGTACTCATTGACCACTGTGTGCATAGAATAAAGTAGATCTAGTTAGAGATCTAGTTAATCTCACTTCCTGGAATGCAGTTCCACCAGCAAGTTAAATTCAAGCTGACACTGGGTCCTAGAAGTTAGCAAACCCAGATTGTATTGAAAAGGTGGAACAGATGCTTTCAGAATGGAAATGCATTGGAAATATCCAGTCCCAGAGGTACTAAACACCAAGGCCATGTCAACATATAACAGTCCTTACATCATTTTGATTAAGCTGTTACATCTTGCATAGATGGACTATTAATGCATTTTGCATGAGACAAAAAACTGAGGTAGAAAACAGTAGCAGATTATGGAAGGAACCTCAAGTTAATGATGGTATCCTGTAAACAAGCATATCCTGGCCTGTCTTCACCTTATTGTTCATTGTATTTGTTAAACCATGTTAGGTTACCTATTTTCTGTGTCTGGGAATGGCCAAACTGAGAGTGCAGTGTCGGGATTTCTGGCAATATTCATTATCATTGCCTAGCTTGCAATACAGACAAGAGTTCATCTCACCTTGCATGTAGCTGGTTAGCAAATACCAGGCTTCCACATTTATTTGAAGGATCACATAACATACACAGCAAGTCTTCAAGCCAGCATGTCATACTGTAGTAGGTGTATGCCATAGTAACTACTATTGATAATCTGGTCATAAGCATTCAGACTAGCGTTCTTTAAAAATTCTGGTTCCACGAACAATGACATGTGTTACCTTTACTATCATGACTAATGCCACTGATTTCACTAAGATTACCTGCAGTTAGCACTTGAATAGTGTTCATAGGGTCAGGACACGAATGCCAGGAGTCCAGTTTCCAGTGAATTTTAATGAAATATGAGCCCATAACTCCCTTAGGCTTCTTCGAAAAGCACACTGTCATTTATTACATGAATAAATAAAACATCTGTCCTAGAGATGCATAGCAGGTTCTCCACCCACCCTCACGAGCCTTGGTCCCCCTCGGGAAGAGGAGCGTCACCTGAAATGTGTGAAACTTTCCATATGTCTATCATCCTAGGACCCCCGCACCTGCCCCAGCAAAAATAAAGTTGGTGCCGATGCGCTGTCCTTGCAAGAAGCATATGAAAAGGTTCTGATGATTCTAGCAGCAGCTCTTGACGGTATTCTGAAGACTTAAAGGCTGCATCAAGACAAATGTGGCTGTGTGTTATGTGGCACCACAGACACATCCAAGGGGCCACATATCGCATATTCATGTGTTCTCTGTGCTGCAAGCTAGCAGTGCAGAGGGTTTTTTGATCAGCAGATCCCGGAATTTTAAAAAAAAAACCGCACACACACACAAAAAAAAAGGGCAGAGCACACAGGGACCGTGCGTATCACCAAAAACCAAAGCCTGGCTGGCGGGAGCCACACTCGAGCTGCTGGCCAGGCTCTAAGCAGCAAGATTGCTGCTGCTGCAACCCTGGGAGGCCCCCAGGACCCCAGGTAAGGCTGCTGGGGCCAGCCCAGTGCTGGTCCCAGCCTCACCTAGCCCACCCGGGGTAATTTGCTGACAGCACGTGGCACAGGCATTCCCTGGATACAGCTAGCAGTGGCACAAAGTGTGCTACTGCTAGTTGTCACAAGGGAAACAAATGTCCAAGCTCATGTGGACATGGCTATAGCATCAGAGTAGCTCTTTAAAAAAAAAAAATGGACACAATAGCTTCATTTGTGCATTTACCGCCATAGAAGTATCCAGGCGTCTACAAAAAAAATCCAACTATTGTATTGGTTCAGCAATAAGAATTAGCCTTTGGATTTGCAATTTTAAAATGTTACATGCACTTATTTTGAAGATTTTTTTTCATTGTAATTTCTTTGGCCTTGGGTCTTTTTAACAGATCAAGAAGTTTGTGACAGATGATTCTGACTCTCGTTTTTAATCTTGACAAAATGGGTTGCTTTAATCCCAGGTATATCAAGTTGGTAGGTAGCCTACAAGTTGCCATAGCTCCAAGGAGTAGCCTGCCTCTCTTTTTAGCAATCATTTTAATATAGGTCTCTTATTTTATTTCTTCGCCATTTTACGGAAACATTTTGCTTTCAAATACCTTCTAATTCTGTCCTGCCTGCAGAAGCAGCTGACATACTCCAGAACTCATAGGTTTAACTGCAGCTAACAGAAGAGCAATACACGCAACTGAAAGTCCCTCATAAAAAAGGAAGCATTTGAAGCTGGAATGAAACCTGATAAGGAAAAATATTCATGTTGGAATTATCCAAACTAAATATCATGTGTGTCACTATATAGCAGAAACGAGAAGTACAAAGTCATGTAACATGCCAAAGTTTGTACAGCAAATGGCTTTGCCCACACATTTTTCATTTGGTCCTTTATCCAGTAAACAACAACAACAAAAAATATTAAACAAAGGATTAACAAGAACCAATCTGGAAAAAATGCTTCACCTGGTCTGTAAGGAGATTATAAGCATTTTTAAAAGTTCTATGTTCAGCAGATTTTGTTCTAAAAGTTAAAACAAATCTCTGAAAGTCAGGTCCTCACTGACATAAAGAGGGGCCTATGCACTACTCAGCCGTGTAACATTTTCTGTTTTAGACATTCTAAAATAGTGGGGATCCCACCTTTTTAGTATGTGCCACAAATTAGGTCTACACCTTCCCAGAGTGACACTCTAATCCCCTTTCCTTTACCCAGCTCATCTTTATACTGTCTGTCCTGTGCTTCAACACCAGCCACCACTGTTTTCTGCTTCCTGCCCTGTGCTCTCTGCCTGATTTGTTGCTCTGCTTTCTGCCCTGTCACTGTGCTGCTTGTCCTGTCATCAATCTGCCACGTGCCACACAGAGAGGCTTCTTGCTCAACCCCCTCCCCAAAAAACAACACCCCCCCCAAAACCTCAACAACAAATTAGCGTCATACAAGATTAATAGGTTAAAGCTGATCAAGAAGGGGTAGAAGTTCAACTGTGTGGCAATGCCCTTTTTTCTATTTTGACTAAATTTACCTCTACATAGAGGGTCAGCATATAGCTGCTGGACGCTGTGCAACTGAAGTGGCCTAACGCACTTAAGTGAGGGCTTTACCATGCTGCCATCGTTGGAGAGTCCCTGTAAGTAAACTGAGAAAGAAGGATTGTTGCAAAGCATTAAGGGCCCCATACTTTTGTATTTAAATTTAAAACACAATAATCATTTCAAACCCTAAACTGGAGAGAGACCTACACAAATGTTAAGCTAGCAGCCCTTGGATACTGAAGAAAGCCCTAGAACACATTTTAAAACAGGCTTTAGGGGCATGGTGAGCTCACACACTGAGAATTAAACCCAATTTAGGGCCCAAGGGATAGGAATTTAAAGTAATCTCCATGTGAACCCTGCACAATTCTGTATTTTTTCCATCACCCTCCTTGACTAAGTTCCCCCTATTCCATTTCTATTCAAAATTCCTATTCAAGACGTGGTGATTTCAGGCAATTCCATTTGATTTCACAAGCCATCTTACTACTTCTATACTGGATATTTTAGAAGCAATGATTGCCATGCACAGGCTTTTGCTGAATGATTACTTCATCTCACTGCTGTGTCACACCCTATGTTTCATTATGTATCATTTAGATCATGAGCTCCTTGGGGGAGGGCCTCTATTTACTTGCATGTCTGCACACACTGCATGAAATGCTGTAGCCATGGAAAAGTGAACTATTCTTTTGTGCAGGCAGATGGCACAAGACTTACGCACCACTTCGGTTCTCCTGACTGAAATCCCACAGGCTGCATAAGAAGTCTCTCTGCACAGAAATGAATTCATTCAAAGTATAAATAATAGGCATTTAGCAATAATATGGGCGTTGTCTTGTTTTAAAAATTCTGTTGCTCACTAGCCAAAATTGAGCCCCAGGACATTTCAGTGACTTATTGTAGCCAGGGCTCACTTGCTTTGTATCCTGTTCACTCAAACCAATGCATTATGTTTTGAGATATACCTGTTGTCCAAACTAAAATGGCTCTCAAAACTAACATGGTATCCCAAGAACTTCCTTGGAGAGATTTGATCTTCCACCTATAAATAAATATGCACTGTGCACATGTAAAACTGAGTGTTGATAAAAAATGAATGTTTATAAAATATTAACTTCACCCAGCACAAGTCAGAATGTCTGTCAATAAGCACGTTACAATTTGCTTTTCTCTTGTCCTGATGTTTCTTATGTTTTCCATAACAGGGCGAGATACGATTAATGCTTATCTTTAACCTCCACTGGCCTTGTTTAGTTTGAAATAAAAAAGTTTCAGAATATATTAAACACCTTTTATTTCTACAGCAACCCACACTTTTGCCAGCCTGAGACTGATGAGCTGAAAACAGATTATCCACATGGGTTTTCATTGCCCCAGACTTTCTAGAACGTATTTCCATAAATGTCTTTTAGCCAAATATTAACTATAACAGTTTATAGGCTCTGGAAACCTAATCACCAAAAAACACAGCTCCTTTAACTCATAAAACTTGTTAATAGAAAAATCTGATGGTGAAGCCCTCTAACACAATGCAAACAATTTGTCATATACGCTTGGTTTGAGTCTTGAAATGGCCTTGGGTTTGTCTTACCTTCCTCCAAACACCCTACAAAAATAAGACCCACAACAGTTTATAGAGCTGCTATTTCTTATAGTCACATAGCCACAGTTGCCTTTAGAAAAGTAAATGTCTTAAAACACATTGAGATTCTCTTCCCAGCTTTTAAAGGTAGAATCCTTCCTTTGGAGCGATATGGTTCATCTCTCTCTTCAGCTCCACCCACAAAAAGTCAGCAATTTTATAACCCTAATTGCAAAATTAATAAAGCTTACCTGACTGATTGAAATCAAGCTACTGGGGTTTTTCCTGGACTTAAGCCAGAGCAGAGTGCTATAAACCCGAAGGCCTAGACCCGTAGACCAATACATCCATCATAGTCTCTTGCACGTTTGCAGCTTTCCACTGGTTACTAACTGCCATCTTCACAGCTTCATACCCACAGGCTTTCCTCTGTGATGTTAGGTTTGGAATTCAGCCAGAGCAGCTCAGAGATAGCAGGAAGCAAAGAAATTTCATCAGGCAGGTATGCCCATGTTAGGGGTTAACTACATTCATATAGGACTTGATTAGCATGTTGATTAGCAGGGTCTTTATAAGATACAGTAACAGGGATGTTTCAACCTTGGCCAGTTTCCAGACACAAAGCTGTTTAACTCAGTTCTGTATAGCAAACAGAGGAAAGCCAGCAGTACCCAGATATTTGCAGTATTTAAAATGAGATTTTTTTTCCTCCAAATTCTTTTAAAATATAATGGATTGTACAGGTCTTTAAATGGTAAAAAAAAAAAAAAAAAATATCACTCTTAGATGCAGGAAGAGTTAAATGCTGCATTGCTATCACTGCTAACCTACTTTCTATTAGGTGAAATATTTTATACAAATTTACTTTATATATGTGTATGTATGTATGTATATAATCCAAGTATAAATTTACTTTAAAATATACATGTATATATTTACTCTGTGTGTGTGTGTGTGTGTGTGTGTGTGTATGTGTATTTCACCCCATATAAATGTGTACACACACTTAATATATTACACACGTATGGGCACAAGCGTGTGTGTGCGTCACTAAGGTTAAATTGGCATGATTTCACTAGTTGTTCTACAATCCAACTGTATAAATCTTAGAAGCTGAAAGATACAATCTCCAGACTGTGCATTGTAGATGTATTTGATTTGCTCTGGGAGTAGCAGGTTGGTCTCAAACTCACCACAGCTTTCATCCGTCAATGAACTGTACTTTAGTCACACCATTGTGTGACTCAGCACCAGCTGCAGTCCTGTACACTTCATGAAACATTCCACTGCTGCTCAAGCTGGGAACATTTACTGTCATAAAGCATAACAAAGTTTAAATTCTTTAGAGTTCACGGGGGGGAGGGGTTTAAATCGTTTTTTTAAACATCTGATCCAAAGTGCCCAAACAAAAATGCTTCTGGAGTTCACAAAAGGGGCCTATGACTTCCTACAGATGAAAAGACTGCTAATAGGTCCAAAAGACAAAATATCAGAGCTGTTGTACAAACTAGTAAGAACACGTTAACGAATTGAAAAAAATATAAATGATTTTATTAGCATTTAGGCACATCGATAGTAATAAAAAAGGATCAGTTGTCTTATTAGCCTGGTGGCCCTGTAATATAGTACATACCCAATGTTGTATCGTGAGTGCTAAACTTCTACGAATAGTTTTTTTCTGTTGTGTTGCCTGTGTATAAGCTCAGTGAATACTTAGTTGTACTGCTACATTCAGCCTTGTAATTAATATGCACATTAAATGGCAGTATGTGAGCTAGCAAAGGAATACATGTCCTTTATGAGTTAGCCCCAGACTTGCTGCGGAGACTACATGGCTTCATGTTTCAGGGTTTTAATGGATCAGACATGTCATGGCTCTCATCATGTTAAAACAATGACACTTTTTTGGACAGTGGCCAAATAGACACTGCAGATGAAACCACCCAGAACAAATGAACAGTCATTTGGGCTAGGGACAGAAGTTACACATAAACCAGTTTAAATAATCAGAAATTGGTTTAAATCTGTAACAGAACATAAGTTCAGTGCATATAAACCAGTTTCAAAATGCCCAAAACTGGTTTAAGATAAACCTGGTTGGATGTAGCATCAGACTTAACCAATCTGACTCAAAACAGTTTATGCAACACCTGTCCCAGACCCCTTCCTGGTTTAAGTTAAATCAGAGTCCCACAGCATCCCAGCATGGTTTTCAGCCCTGGAGCTAGAGGCCAGCCAGCTTGGCCCCCTTAGGCGGGGGAACAGAGAGGTGGGGGTCTCACTTCCCTCTGGTGTCTGGTGGAGGGGGCAGGGAAGGGGGTTATTCTGCCACTCCTCCGCACAGGCAGCGATCGGCAGGGTGGAGGTCAGCGTGGCCAGACCCTGGTTGCGGTACTCTGGGGCAGAGGGGGAAATAAGCCTCCTCCCTGCCCCATCTACCTCAGGGGGCCATGCTGGCCCACCTCTGGCTGCACCCCTGCTGCTGCAGCAATGAGGAGGGAGTGCTGGGCAGATCTGGGCTCGGGTCCGTGTCAGTGGGACAGAGGGCAGGGAATTAAACCCCCTCCTTGGCTAGTTCCCTTGAAGCTGGCAATGCCCCCCACCCCCTAGCATAGCTTCCCTGCAGCTAAGGGCGTGCTCCAGTGCCCCCTGGCTTCTGGCCTGAGTTACTGCAGGCATGTGCCTGCATTTCTGGAGTTAACAGCGGATGTCTGTTCAGTTGCAAATTGGTTCAATCTAGGCAGGCTAAACTAACCTGCAAAGATTGAATCAATTCAGGCTCCAGCTTTTTGAATGTCTGTCCTTAGCCTCGGACTCAGAGCTCAAATACTCAATTGGAACTACTGTATTACCCCATCCATGTAATTCTGCCTCCAGTCAGTTATAGGGCCTAGAGTATAAAAGGTATCTATGCAGCCTTTCTGAAGCTGACTACATGGAATTCTATTTGAAAGGTCTTCTAATCCCTCTTATCTTGTGTAATAGTTTTATCAAAACCAGCAAAAAAAAAAAAAAAATCCGTACCTTCCACTATACAGCATGTAAACTGGAACTTAAATCTACTTGAAGATATTTTTTTATCATGGGAGAAATCTTCTACCAGTCATGGGATATATTGTAGGATATCCTTCCAATGTTCACCATCTTGACAGACATTAGAACTAGGGCTTTCTGGAGCTAAAAAAAAAACTGATAAAACCAGGCTGATGAATGATGTTAGCAAAGAGGCAGTGGCCGTAAATGCCTTGATTTTCAAAGGCAGTGTGTGCACAGGTGTGTAAAAATAGCATAAAATATAGTTTAGGTAAGGTTGCACAGAAGATTCTATTAGTGGTAATAGTAGACAGTACTTGTATAACTGGGAAAAGACTCCAGTGGCTACCTGCTAAATACAATCACAGGGGAATTAGTTCAGTGCTGATTCCTGGGGAGTTCCTGTGACTGAAATCACTACCACCATTTCCTGTCTAGTTCTCACTGTAGCTATTATTTTGCACTTTTTTGCACTTATCCTAGCCAATAGGCCCAGGAAAAATAAACAAACACACAAGCCCCACACAAGCCACAAAATGCAAAGAACAAAAGCAACCCACTGAGCCAATTATCTTTACCCATGAATAACCTCCTCGGAGCTGTGAATCCCATTCATTCCTGAAAGTCTGGGTTTCACAGCATACCCAAAAGGCTAGCAGATCCAGCTTATGACAGAGCAAGGAACATACCATACGCTAAGGAAGAGCCTTCATGGAAAATGCCCTGCCAGCAGTCTCCTTGTTTTAGTCTGTCTAACCCACTTGAATGCCTTACGTATGTGCCTCTATGGCGAGAGAGGCAGAGAGAGAGAGAGAGAGACTGATATTTTTCAGATAACTGCCTTATGCTGTACTTTACAAGATCGCATTTTAAGGTGAAGTGGTAATGGAAAACATTGGTCTGCTTACCTTTCATGTTACATTGTCTCTAAATCCCAATGACTTCTAATGTCATTAGCTATAGTAGCCAGACATTTTCTACTCATTCCAACATAGATTTATTATGCTAACCACTGTACCCCATACCTATCACTGGCAACACAAAAACCCTGTTGTCTTGCAGATTCCTAGTGAAATATTTTAATTCTTTGGCGTTTTATATCTTGATACAAAATATTTCAGTTTGTAAAAATACGCCTAACTGAAGTACCTGCAGGCTATTTATAAAGTCAAGAGCTGGATCAGACTTACCATCCTAATACAACAAACATTAATAATATTGTGCATGTTAAACACAGAACTGATTTGACCAGTGTGCCCATTCTCCTTTAAAGTATAATAATGGAATATCCATGTAAGATGTTTTCACCCTTCAAAAATGAAGGACCTGCCCAGAAAGATGCAGAGACTAGTTGAGAATGGCAGTAGAGCTCATGCACACGCGCATGCACACGCACACCCCAGAATAACAATTTCCACTATTTTTTCTGCCCTAGTCTGCGTTTTGGAAACTCCCAGGTCTTAATGTTTCCTGTACAGACATGGGACCATTACAATGGAAAAAAGAAAAACATAAAAGCTAGGAATGAAAATTACAAAGGTAGGAAAAACATATTGCCCGAGTCACAAAATTTGCAGTCTGGGACTACAGAGGAAGTATGTGAGCGAGCATAATTTGCATTTTGATGGTTAATGGATTCCTATTTTTGTTCTTAAAAGCATACGTGAATATTTTTGCTGCATACATTGTGTCACAGAAATCATAAATCACCATGCCATTCCTCTAGTCACAGAGAGCAGAGTCTCTGAAGAAGCAAAAATGAATCACTGTAGATAACTGTCTAAGCCTGACATTTGGGACTGCTTGGCAGTTACCCTGCAATTTAAAAATGAAAGCTGCCAACTCATTTCTTCAGTTTATTAAATATGATTACCTGATTGCTCTTTTCAAGAACCATGACTTAAAAACTCCGATTTATAAATACTCCATATGTGCTTTTGCTCTAGTGACGTACTCAGACTGATCACTTTAAATGGCATTTTGCTGCTCCAGTGGCCAGCAAACATCATGCAGTCCTGCACTGCAACACACATACTATTTAAAGCACCAAGGACCAAATTATTGCTGAGGTGCTCTGACTTCAGAACAGTTACACCAGGGATGAATCAAGTCCTAGGAGTGCAGATCAAAGCACAAATTATGCTCTCTCACACAGTATTCTCTGGCAACACCATCTAAATTTAGTTCTCTGTTTAATAAGGTCTTTGGAGGTAGTGTCAGTTTTCCACACAGCCAGATACTGTTAGGGAGTTTTACTGCAGAGGATCTGTTCAGTGACTAATCACAATTCACAATAGCCAAACCACATTCATCTTTCCTTGCTATTTCTGAGCAGCCCTTCTGATAAGAGAGATCGCAAAGAGATTTTTCTTTTAACCCTTACTTCCAGTAGGTTTGTTGTTATGGACATTTCCAATGGTAAATAGTACTATAGGGCAGAAATAAGTAGGAGGAGGACCTAATACGAATCTCAGAAATGCAGCACCCCATCAAAGCAGGTAATAATTCCATCAGCAAATGCAAACAAGCATTTCTGTAATGCAGCCAAGAGTACTTGTATACTATATGCCTTGCATTAATTGTCTAAGGCAACCCTACTGTCCCTCCTCAAAAGGACTGAGACAAAAATAATGCCACTGTTGTCAGCTCCTAGTTTAATTCTGATCCTCACAGAATTTTTCAGAGTTGAAAACTATTATTTTTAAAATAGTTTATTTTAAAAAGCTGGGTTTTTAGCCCTTAGAGCTGCAATGGGGAGAAAAAAGGATCATGTCATTTCATCCTCATTTCATCCAAACAATCTTTTTTTTAAAAAATCGTATTTATAATGTCATGGTTTTTAAATTAATCTCATGGTTTCAGGGAGGCCTGACAGGTTGTTTTTGAATCTCTCAGGCCTGCAATACTAAAACAACAGTTTAGCTCATCTCTCACATCTCTGCAAATCCAATGCAAACAGACTGAACTAGTCACAGTGAGGCTTCTCACTGTGCTGCCAGTGTCCATTTAATTAAAGGTGCCTCTCGACAGCCGCAGACAGCTTTGGAAACAAAGGCAACTAGCCTCATGGCTGAGGGCTGACAATACAGGTTGGTCAATACTGACTCAGCTGGCTGTTTTAACTATTTTTCAATCAATTTAAACATGCAGGGATAATGGAGTTGATGGTCAGTTAATTCTGCAACCATCTAAAACTCAAATACCTGCAAGCGCCTCCTACTGTGCAAAAATATCTTGACTACAGCCAGTTCCCTAATCATTTAATTGTTGCCTCTCAAAAACAAAAAACCAAAACAGGATATAAAGCTTTGAGCTTTAGGTTCAAGTCCGAATCACTGTTGGGCGCCCTCAAGAATATAAATGTAAGTGCCTTTACGCCACATGGGGAGAGAGTTCCTTTTTCACCTGCATAGTGGGACACACAGGAGCTCTGTGCTGGATGTAGTGAGAGAACAAAGGTAGAACTAGCACTGTAATTACAACAATTTTCATGAAAACAAAACAAAAACTATAATTCCTGTTTTCTTTTGTTTTAAACTGTCAAATCTAATCCCAGGGCCCATGCTGTTCCTTCATATACATTTTCCCAGGAATCCCAGTGTAAATTCTCCTGCAGTGAGGGTTGGTCTCCCTGCCCCATGCAAAATCAAAGTGCTGGTTCCCAAAACCGCATGGATCCAAGCAGATCTCATGAACACAGGACATGAGAGGTGCTAGGAACTTCATCATCTGCAGTTGCCCTAGCTGAGGTGGGGATGGTGCCAAAGGGGCTCTACTCAGAAGCCATCCATTTGCTTAACTAGCTTTCTGATTTGACAGCCACAGCTTGTACTGCTGAGCAGATTTCTCAAAATGGGGATCCATGATCCTCAAGAGAATTTCCAGTTGCTCAGAAAAATATGGGCATAAACCCTCTACTTGCACACAGTTCAGAAGAGACCCAATTTAGGCTGCTAAACAAGCAGATGGCCTTGGGGCAACCTGACCCAAAACATTACAGAGCCTGCTGCAAGCTGTGTAGGTACAGTCCAGATGGCACTTCTCTGCTCTCTGCTTCCTTGTGGACATAAAATCTACATGTCAAAGAACCAAGGTGTGTGGGAGAGCAGGTGCACACTGGAAACATTTCTCTCTATGAGTTACCAATGCCACTTCTAAGAGGAATTTTTATAATCTGGTACAATTCACAGTTTTCCTGAGTTTTTTGCAAGTTTTTTGCACTACTTAAAATCTTCACCACCAACTCCCCCAACCCCCTTCAAAAAATGTCTCTACCTTTCCTCGTTGTGGTGAAAATGCTTGAAAATATGAAATGAGTAAAAGCTTAAAACCTAGAACACAGCTAAGGAACCAAACATTACTTTTTAAAAAATCATAGCTGGAGTGGGGTTGACTTGAGGTTTTAAATATTTGGCATTGGCAAGGCAATCTTCAGCATTCATCCTGAATGGGGGTTGGTTTAGTTTATCAGTGTTGAGCAACTGGACAATTTAAATCAGTCAGAGGCTTTCATTGCTGCAGGGAAACACTTTATTTAATAACTATTTTTATCGAAGTGTCAAAAGATTCATAAAACCATTTGGCATGGCCTGTGGTTGTAAGATGTGTGGGGTGTTTTCCTTTCATTTTCATTAAAGGAAACTGGAAAGGAGTGCCCCTTTAAAACAGCAGAAACTGATGGCTGGTTTTGTTCCTGCAGCTCTGTAAAACCCAGAGCTACAGTAACATAGATGTCAGCTGTCTGCTCAAGAGTAAAGATAAAATGTCAACACCAAACTGTTCTCATTTGTCTGTACAGTTTAACCACAGTAAAGTTACTGGCTCAGTTAAAGTAACAAAGCCACAGCGCTTTTCTGGAACAGTCATCCTGCCTTTGATACAGCATCCTGTAAAATGTAACTAATCGAGTTAATAATTTCAGAATAAATCAGTTACACTCACAGTCTGCATTCTCACAATTATCTTTAGCTTCTTCCTTTACCCTCAAATGTCTGGGATAAGAATCCGTCCCCTCAGAGGAGAAAAGGCATGTTTAAAATCCAAATACTTCCTCAGACCCTTGGTATTTCCTGTTTGCTTTCTCAAAAGCCAGTCTAGTTGCCTTATTAACCAGTCACATGATAGGAGAATCAGCAAATCTTTAAACATAAGAAGCTATTTATAATGATTTTTTTCTGATTTTTCCTTTCCTTTTTTTGCAATCTCTTAAAAAAATTGTCAAAGTGCTGAAAAGGGCATTTCTGCCTGGAGCAGATAGCTGACTAAACTATAAATGTCCTGTCCTTCCTTCTCGAAACACTGTGGCAGGATACATGGTTCCAGAAAGTGTACCAAATGCTCATTAATATGACCCTGTCTAATTGGGCAGGCCACAGTGTTTCTCCTGGCTGGCAACAATCATGGAGGGAAGGCAACTGTGGAAGAAAATATTTTGTAATCTTGCTCAGATGGAGCTGTGCTCTCTGCTCCCAAGGGGAAAGGAGTGCAGCTAAACTGGATTTAGATCACTGTCACTACACTTCATGTACCCCAACTCTGTTAACATCGTTGAAATTGACAGATTACTGGCAACTACTTCTTTTATGAATCAAGCAATCACTTCTATTGAGGTTGTAATTGTAGGGGCACTCCAAGATTATCTGAAGGCTAGGCAAAGTATTCTATCCTGAAAACAACCTCACCGAGGCCACTTTGAGAAAAACAACAACACCAGCATTTTAGGACTATACTATCCTTTTGAATTTTCCCCATACAGACAAACTCGTAGGCTCCGTTCAGACCCCAGTTGGTGCCGTACATGACATTTCCTGTAATGCTTTATCATTCTGCTGATAAAGCATCTGAATATTGTGATCAGGTCCATTCTACTTTTCAGAAGAAAAATCAATATCAATGCCTTAACCATATCTTGCTGTGGCTTGACTGAAACTTTCTCTGTATTTTCTTAGCTTCTTCCTAGTGTAATGTATTCAAAATGCCACAAGTTAAAACAATCTTTTCTCAGTGTACTATGTCACTCGTCCCTAAATCATGGGCTGCTTCTCCCATTTCATACCCAAAGTCATCTTCCAAACACTGACTAGATTTTTGTCATTGTTTCCTTTTACAGCCTTGCAGTAGTACTGACTGTAGGTGAATACTGGAGTAATTTCTGGTCGATTTAAATATATTTGCTTATCCTGCTTGACTGTGTATTTTTTCTATTATGGACAATTCAATAAGTGTTCAATTATAGGCAAAATGCTAAAATATTTTGAATTTAAGTGCAATACATGTCATTGTTCCATTATTTTTGTAGGCAGTTAATTAGTATAACTAGTACAAAAACACTTGCTTTTGTGAAGTGTTGTGTCACAGTTGTGCATGCCAAACAAGCCCACTTTCCTGTGAGATCTTTTATATGAATATAAAATTTGTGATGATGCTGCCTTACTGTTACTCTCTGTCCTTGTTTTGTGCACTGTTTGAGCTACAGCCTTTGTTCACAGTACAGACATTTCTGATTAAATAGTAGCTGCTCCTATTATTTATTGCAGTTATGTTATAATTTATCTCTTGCATCCTCAGTAAATGGGATGCTTCCTCATCATGGTTAGAAAAATTAAATTAAAACCATACTGATTAATTGATTAATTAAGACTGTACTAATCTTTGATACGATTCTGTGGTAAGAAGGCCAAATAGAGTAGCTTAACATGCTGACATACCCTTTGTATAACCCTGACTCATGCTATAGCAAAATCACCTTGCCAGTGAAAATGCAGAAAATTAAGTACATTATGAATCTCTGTATCTTATGAGATACTGATTTAATCTTGCCATTTATCGAATGTCTATTTGATAATAATCTTCACCTTTTCTCCTTGCGTGACAATTTTCTTCAGCAGATCTTAAAACACTATATAAAGCTGGTAAACTATATGATTCGCATTTTATAGGTGAGGAAGATGCGACACAAAAGATGAACAGCACCGTAGGAGCCATTCTGCAAATAGAATCTTGGGGCGCTTGTACACATGACAGGGTTTAGTCCTCAGGGATTTATTCTATGCCCTGTAAATTAAATTTTTCCATCACATGACAGCGAGGGACCTGATCCTTTTTTTTTTTTCTTGTTAGAGCCAGAGCCTGCCTGCAGCCAGGGGGCTAGCTGCTGGCCAGCCAAGCAACTCCTAGGCTAC
>NW_017728951.1:1056376-1094921 GCF_001723895.1 Crocodylus porosus
GCCAGGGGGCTAGCTGCTGGCCAGCCAAGCAACTCCTAGGCTACGGGAGGCCCAGGTCCTTTCCTCCATGGTGGCGACATGCCCCAGGCCACCTGGGTGGGTTGCTAGCAGGTTGGGTGCTGCCTCAGCTCAGAGGCAACACCCAGCCCGATCCAACTGTTCTCTGAACCCACCCAGGGGCCAGTGCCCAATGGGCTTTCAGCGGGCAGGCTCAGGGAACAGTTGGATTGGGGCAGGTGCTGCTTCAGAGCTGGGGCCCACTAGCCGCCCAGTTTTGTGACCCCAGGGGGCACCGTCTCCATGGAGGGAAGGATCAGGGTCCCCCACAGCTCAGGGGCTGCTTGGCTCACTGGCAGTTTGCTCCCTGGCCATGGGAGAGGAAAGCAGGCTCAGTCCCCACCTGTCCCCTCCAAAAAAAGAGAAAAGGATTGGGCCCCTTGCTGCTTTTGCCTTCAGTAAACTCATCTAAACCCCTCCCCCCCACAAACCATAGCAGATGTAATGTGTGATGCCATTAATCTACAAAAATGACATTGTCATGTGCACATCATGATGACCAAATGCCCCTAGTCTTTCAAGTCCCAGAGGGCCCCAGTCCCCAATTTAGCAGCCCATGCATTTTTAAATGAAGGAACATTACCTAAAAAATATCACACATCAAAACCAACAAAGCAGGATGATCCAATTTGAGGTGGTGGATAGTTTTGGTCTATGCCACCATGGTCAGCCACTGCCTATAGTCCTTCATGTCACCTCTAGAAAGCATTTGCAGAGCGCATGGCTGAAAATGGATTTCCTATAGCAAGAAGTAGCATGCTTTCAGCAGAACTGAAGCTCTTGTCTACTTAAACAAAACATAGTCTGCATTCCTAATGCTATGAAATCTTATAGTTCAACCAATAATAAAAAACTCAAAAAAAAGAAAAAGAAAATCTTTGCCCGAAAACTAAAACCAAAGAAATCTTGAATTTGTTTCAAGTTTCAAAAAAGTGTGTTTTAATAAGTGTGCATGATTTAAAAATCCACCTGGGTCTTTAGGTAGGTTAGGAGATGTGGATTTATATACTCTAGTTTATAATCCTTTCCTAACAAATCTGTAGTAACCATAAATGGCTACAATCTTATATATCTTTGATGGGTTAGATGCTTAGTATTGGGTGGTCTTCATCCGAGTTCCAAACAAGCAGGAATATACATCATCACAAAAAAGTAGGGCTGCGTGAAACGGCACTGTTCCATTTCAACTTCAGTTTCAAGGTTTGGACGGAACAGTGTTTTGTTTCAAATTTCATTTCGAGTCAAAACAGCTGTTCCATTTCACTTCATCGAAATAGTGAGGCTGTATCAACATTTTGCCCGACCATCATGCTGGGGAAAGGTACTCTACCCAGTTGAGCTGACTTCCCATCCCCAGCCCAATTGTAGGGCTGGAGAGGGGAACTGAGCAATCAGGCTCAGTTCCCTTCCCCAGCCTGATCGCAGTGTTTGGGAAGGGAACTGAGCCTGGGCTCAGTTGTCTTCTCCTGCACTGTGATCAGCTTCCCACAGCCCAGTGGCAAAACGTGGGGAAAGCCACGGCTGCACTCCCGGCTGCTGCTGGGAGCTCAGCCCTGGGTCTCCACTGTCTCCCACCACCTTGCTGCTGGCTGCTTTGAAACATTGCAACTAGGCTCATTTTGTTTTGAGGATGTTTCAAAGCCTTTTGTTTTGATTCGATTTCACTGTTTTGAGCTCGAAATGAGTCGAAACAGTGTTGAATTGAAACAGCAAGAGAAATTTCGCACAGCCCTACGAAAAGGACTCTACATTTAGCCCTCTGGGAAGAAGCCAAGGACCAAGTAGATACAAAGACTCAGCTAGCTCTCACACAAGGCAGTCCTTCCCCATCAGCACTTGGATATTTTAAGTAAAGAGAGAATCTGCTTTAGATTCTAGGACTTCTGTCTGAGGTTGTCAGTCATGTTTCTTTTCATGAACACAAGAGCTGCATGAAATTATTATTATTAGAGGTTTGAAATGTCTTTCTGTACTTCCTGCTTTGGGCTGAGATCAGAATTAGAAATGCTGCAGGAAGCAACAATCCTCCTCACTGGCAAGGAAATACAGTGTGGGAAACAACTACATTCCAGCCCAAAAGAACTGGGGAATGCTTTTTAAGTAGGACTCTACATTAATATGCAGTCCTGGTAAGGTAGTACAGACAAGAATGGAAATTAGGAAACCTTAATTTAATTTCCAGCGCTCACACAACTGTACCTTTGAGCAAGAGACTTCAACCTTTTGGGTGAAACCCTGACCTGCATGAAGTCTATGGCAAAACACCATTGACTTTAATCAAACCAAAATGTCATGGTTGTCTTCCAATTTTCCCATCTTTGCAATAGGTATAGCTTATCTACATCACAGGTCTTATGAAAGTCTAGAGAATGGAAGTTAAATATATAACTCCCATGAGAGACTTTATAAACAAAACACATGCACTTTGAATCACATCCAGAAATGGGAGTTAGGCACTAAACCCTGGAATACCCTCACTTCCTCCAGTTTTTTATCAACTCTATGATGCCATCAATATACATAGTGCCCCAGGGGTCGGTCCTGGGGCTGTTTTTGTTCAATGTCTTCATCAGTGACCTGGGAGATGGCATAGAGTGCACCCTGAGGAAGTTTGCAAATGACACCAAGTTGGCGGGGAATAGTGGATATGCTGGAGGGTAGGGCTAGGATTCAGAGTGACTTAGATAAATTGCAGGATGGGGCCAGAAGAAATCTCATGATGTTCAACAAGGACAAGTACAAAAGCCTGCACTTACAATGGAACAATCCCATGCACCAGTATAGGCTGGGGACAGACTGGCTGGGCAGCAGCTCTGCCAAAAAGGACCTGGGGGTTACAGTGGACAAGAAGCTGAATATGAGCCAGCAGTGTGCCATTGTTTCCAAGAAGGTTAATGGCATACTGAGTTGCATCAGTAGGTGTGTTGCCAGTAGGTCAAGGGAAGTGATTATTCCCCTCTATTCAGCACTGGTCAGGCCACATCTGCAGTACTGTGTTCAGTTTTGCACCCCTTACTACAGAAAGTATGTGGAAAAATTGGAAAGAGTCCAGCAGAGGGTGACAAAAATGGTGAAGAGGCTGGGGGACATGACTTATGAAGAGAGGCTGAAGGAACTGGGCTTATGTAGTCTAGAGAAAAGAAAGCTGAGAGGGGATTTAATAGCAGCCTTCAGCTATCTGAAGGGGGCTTGAAAGAGGATGGAGCTAGACTGTTCTCAGTGGTGGCAGATGACAGAACAAGGAGCAATGGTCTTCAATTGAAGCAAGGGAAGTTTAGGTTAGATATTAAGAAGAATGTTCTCACTAGGAGGGTAATAAAACACTGGAACATGTTACCCAGAAAGCTGGTGGAAGGTCCATCCTTGGAGGTTTTCAAAACCCGCCTAGACAAAGTTTTGTCTGGGATGATCTAGCTGGGGATATTCCTGCTTTGAGCAGGTGTTGGACTAGACTTCCTGGCTAGGGACAGACATTCAAAAAGCCTGAGACTGAATTGATTCAATCTTTGCAGGTTAGTTTAACCCAGCTAGTCTGAACCAGTTTGTAACTGAACATACATCCCCTCTGGACTGAAAAAAAATTCAGGAACATTCCTGCAGTGGCTCAGGCTAGAAGCCAGGGGGACCTAGAGCAGCCCTTCCTTCCACGGTACTAACCTGAGGAGGGCATGGCCAGGCCCCACCCGGATGCTTTTATCTCCGCATCCCCTCCTGAGTAGCCCGGAAGGGAATGTCTATCACCCCTAACTCAGTGTATATCAACCCATTATGAAAACAAAGCCTCTGTCCATTAGTTCAAGCACTTGTTAAACAGCTTTTCCAAGGAAGAACATTACCAGGTACCTGTTGGTTAGTTTCAAAAAGCCTGCCTGACTTTGTCATCTCCTACAGCATGGACTGTAGCCAGCATGTGGTCTGCTAGCTAATGCTGAGAGGTGTAAGGCAGAGGGGTGGGGGGCATAATTTTTGCTTAGCAGGGAGAAGCCAGACAGATGCCTGCAGTCTCTGCCAGAGCTCCAGCAAGGGAGCAGAGGGGAGGGGCCATCCCTGCTGTTGAACACAGTGCCCCGCCCAGCCCAGAGAGCATGTTGGGATGCTGAGGGAGTCTGATTTAACTTAAACCAGAAAGGGGTCTGGGACCAACAATACATAAACTAGTTTGAGCCAAATCAGTTACTACATTCAACCAAGTTTATCTCAAACTGGTTCAGTCATTTTCAAACTGGTTTATGTGTACTGAACATCTGTTCTGTTACAGATTTAAACCAGTTTGTGATCACTTAATACAGTTTGTGTGTGATGTCTGTCTCTAGCCCTTGAAGCCCCTTCCAGTCCTAACTTTCTATGACTCTATTGTAGATGGAATGCACTAAATACAAATTTCTGTACAAAGAACTTCCAATTCATAAGCACTGATTGATGTAAACCAGAACTGGGCACTAGTACTATATCAGCTGTTTCACTATATTATTACATAACATCACACTCTTATCTGAAGTATTGTCTATAAACTGTGTGCAAGTTTAAGCTAACACTTTTCATTAAGAGTTGGCGAAGAGCAATTCATTCTCTCTTAATAAATTAGTTTCCTGTCTTAAAGAAAGTGATGCCAAATTTCTTTTCCTTTTTTATGCTCTTTGCTAAGTAAATGCAACCTGTAATTCTTTAAGCCATATGCTAAGGGATGAAATATTAAAATTATTTCCAGTTTATTTAAACTTGTAATTCAAGTATCACACCAGAAAATTATTGGCACAGCTCAATATAAACCCTTGTTCTCTTACAATATAAGCTAGCTAGCTCATGTTAAAGTCATGCTAGGTCTAGCTAAAAATCTGTCATTTTTGCATGGGTTTTTTTTAAACAAATCTTTTGGGGTCTGATCCAAAGATGACAATGACAGGTTTTCCATGTATATTATTGGGTTTTCAGTCAGTCCTCTAACAAAATAAAGGAAGCTATGACTTACAGAATTTTTACAGGAGGTATTTGATAGAGAAAAGGATGGTCACACATCTGACAGGGGTGAGAAAGGACTTTTAGGTATAAGCCAGGGATACTGAAATGATACAAGATTTTTTTTTGAATGCGCAAGATATAGTGCTAGTTGATAACAGGGATTATTTTAATGGTTTAGGCTGGGATTTTGAAAGGAGACTATGATAGTTCACATCCAAATCCCAGTGAATTTCAGTAGGATTTGAGTGATAAACTCCCTTGGGCTTCTTTGAAAATCCTTGCCTCTACAGGCAGGTTTAGAGTGTGCTTTTTAGCAATTCTAAGGACAGAACCAAAAAATAAGCAGGAAAGTTTTGACAACCTAGAATGATGCAGCACCTCCTTTCCACGGCCATTCCAAACATTCAGCCCTCATCAGAAAAAAGGCTTGTATAAATACATACCAGAAACTTAAAGCCAGCAAAATCAAGCTGTCAGACCAGTTAGAAAAGAAAGATCTTGTGTGGCAAGGCCAATGTGTGTAAATCTTTCAAGTGTACCTCTAGATCTTAGGTTGAAGACAGCACACAGAGCAGGGCAGTCTGTAACGGTATGTCTACACAGTAGTGAGTGCATGCACAAGATACCTGAACCAGCTAGGTTAAGACTGTGCTTACAATACACTGCAATCACTGCAAGGTCCACTGCGATTTATAAAGAGAAAGCATTTTGACTCACACTCTGATACAAATTGGGTGTCAGTAAATCTCTGAATAAATCAGCTATAATATACTTCAAGCTGCTAAAATAATCCAGACCCTTGAAGTAAATGAACATCTTCATTCTACATTAGCTGAGACTTCCAAAAGATCTTCAAGTATAGTTCCTGGGGCTAGAATGACAAGAATAAAAAGCACATTACCTGTGAAGCTTTAGTTTAGCAAGCATGCAAATACAACTCTCTCTCTGTGTTCCAATCACTACAAACACCAAGAAGTCTGACAGCCCGCAGAAGGTATAAAAGCAGCATAAAAAAAAAAAAATGAAAAAGGGTAGAGAATAAAGGGCAAAATTATCTAAAAGTTGCCTTACTGTTATAAATAAGTACGTTGTTATATCAGACCTTTTATCAGAGCTACATAGCTGTCTGAAAGACAAGTTATTCATAATATAATACTTATCTTGCAAAAGAGTGAAGTCACAGCACAAAAGTGGTAAATGACTATCAGCATCACACATGAAGCTCGGATCCATATACTCTGTTCAAATCTCAGTCAATGCTCTCTCCCTTCTTTTGTCTTTTTTTCCAAAGGAAAAAATAAAATACACTCACTGTAGACAAAAAAAAATCAGAGGGAAGACATAGGACACCAAGGGTAAGTACAAACATTAGAGGATGGGGGCTAGGGAGAGGTTAGATTGGCCACCCGATCTAAGGTAAGTCAAGATGGAAGGGCTACCAGGAGGGTTTGCGAGGATGAGGTGCAAGCAGGATCAGGTATTGTGGGTCTACAGGAGGATTGGGGGTGCAGGCAGTGTCCAGGAGGGATCAGGAAGATTGGGGGGTGGGGGCGGGGAGGTGCAGGAAACACCAACAGGGGAAGAGGGGTGTGGGGAAATCAGGTGTACAGGCAGCATCTGTGGGGAGTTGCTGGGGTTTGGAAGGATTTGACAGGATCAGGGGAGCTTTCAGGGTCTATGGTGGCACTTAAGACAGGGGACCAAGGGCTATTTTTAGACCCCCAACTCCCCCAGCAAACTTAGCCCCACATCCCTCACACTCCTGCATTGGATTCTTTTTTTCTTGGCTCCCAGCAGCAGCAACACTGATAAAACAGGCATCTGGAACAGCTTCTAGGAGGGACAGGGGGTGTGGCTGACTGGCTATGGGAGGGAGGTAAAGGAACCAGGGGACTAAAAATAACCTGGTGCCAGAGGGACAGGTAGGAAAAGCAAACTCCAGGGACTACAGTGAGTGGCTGGGCCTTACAGTTGCACAGGTAACTGCACTGGTCTAACCTAGATGGATTAAATTTGGGTGCACATCGATTCAGGTCTACCTGACATTGGGTTCTGCCATTTTTAGACTGGTCTATGGATGTGTGTTAAAGGTTGCCATCCCTAGGACTGTTGAAAACCCCTGGAGGCACCCCGGAGTCCCCCTTATTTCAACTCCCTTCTGGGAACAGCCTCCCTCCTTCACTCGCCTGCCATGACTTGGGGTTTCTTCTGGTTCTCCAAGGGGAAGCTGCCCCAAGGCTTCCCAGATCTGCTCTTCACTCCAAAATACACACACTCTGGGCTCAAGAACTGCTTGAGCCTGCTCCTCACAGGGGTCTCAGTAACTAATGGGACCACCGTAAACCTCCCCTTATTGTCCCAACTCAAACCACTGGTTTAAACTACAACATAAACATTAAGTCCCTCAGTTATAACAAAGAAGAAAAAATGCAGGGCAAGCAGGCATGCCACCTCCATCTCTTTCTCTCCGGGTCACTCTGTCCTTTGCCCCAGGCTGGAGAACTGTTTTCTTCCAGTCTCTTGGGCATTCAGAAACCCCATACTCGGCCAGAGCCTGGGCTGGCTGTCCCATAGATAGTTCAACCCAGGGCTTATATAGTTCTGGCCTGAGCTCTCTCCTGGGCATGTGACAGCCCTCAGTCAGCTGACCAGCTTGAAGAGCACCCTTTAACCCCTGCTCTGCTGGCAGACTATGTTCTGAAAACTCCATCCTTAAAGGGGCCACTCCACTTTTTAGTAACAGGGCTAGGGTTCCCTGTTACAACAGAAGCTCCATGTTCTGTTACAGGTTTGGATTGATTTCCGATCATTGAAACTAGCTCTAAGTGTAAGGTCCTTAGCTGGGCAAACTAAAGCTAGATTAGGTGGCCATTTTTAACCCAATCTAACCTCCCCCTAACATCTTCACTTAGCCCAAGTGTCTTTCCAGCACTGTGCATAATAAGATGGACTTTGTGCATGTGTCACTGATAGAAAACTCTCTCTTCCTAGGGGAAATCAAGCTAAAAGCATTTTATTGGGAAAAGGTACAAAAAGTACTATTTCTGGAACCAACAAGTATCATTGTTGTCTGAGCTCATTTGGCAAAAGACACAATAATGTATCAAGAACAGTAGTAAAACCCAGGAACAGGCTTCCGTCCAAGGGTCCTGGTTTAACATTGTGATGTGTTGTTTATCATGACATTTGCACAATGGAAATGTTCTAGTATGGTGTGCAGGAGGCCAGATTCATTGACTTATCTGATGTGCTATTACCACAACCTAAATGAGGGGTTTGATCAAGTCAGAATTGAGGCAATATCTTCCTGACTTGTTTCAAAAGCTATATGCTCAACAAACGGATGACTTGCTGTGGATCAGTTCAGTCAGCTGAGTAAACTGCTTACCAGGAGAGAAAGAAACAAAACAAAAAAGGACTCAACAACAACCAAAAACCCTATCCAGGGAGTAAGGGACAGGAAAGGAAGATTAAACACTCCAGAGAAACCTAATGTCTCTGAAGTGTGGGTTGGGAAAGATTAACATTGTACCAAAAGATGGAAACAAGGGAAAAAACCAATGTTGTACACATTTATCATGCAAAACAGCCCATTATTTACAACTCTTCCAAAGCTCTTCTTCCACACCCCACACCTCGATGTTCCACCGCCCTCATCATCTGATGGGAAATAGATGGTTGCGGTAATATTCGTGGCCTTCTCCTCCCTCCCACCCCTCTTTGTAACAGTTTTCTAAATGCTGTTTCAGGGGGTCATTAGCTCAGTAATCCCACCCATTTTAAATCACAGTAACAAACTGATTTCTTCAGTAGTCAAATGGAATGACTCTAAATAGGTAAGTATCTCAAAACCTAGCATGCATAAGATTAACCGTAAGATGCAGATAAAACACAGAGCTAGCATTTAAGTCTCAGACTAAATAGGGTTCAGATTGGTCTTTAGTTCTGTTATCCAATATAGTAAATGATAGCATTATTGTTTTTCATCCGAGAAAAGCAAATAGGTAACATTCTCAAAAGTATCTCAATGACTCTGGCATTCAGGAACTTAAATCTTATTGAAAATCCCCATTGGCTTTCAGTGAGATTTAAAGTTCCTAAATTATTTCTGAAAATGGACCTTAGGCTCTTAAGTCACTGAGATGACTTTGAAAATGTTCTGTATCCTTGCATCTTTTGAAAACTTGTTCTATGAAATATGCATAAATGTGTATGTTTATATATGTATATGCATCCCCCTTTGCAGATTGATAGGGTTAAACTTAACAAAGACGTATGCTTTCAGTCCCTGTGTGGGTGTTTGTTTTAGAGTGTAAACTCTTTCCACCAAGGGTTAACTGTCTGGGTCTTTGACCCTGTCTTTCAGTTTCCCTTTGCTGGTGTTAATTAGGATGCTGCTGTCTGCTGCTTTTTTTCTCCTTATGGTAACTACCTCGCTCATATCCAGTTTTAATAAAAAAGCCCCTTACATGCACACGCATAAATAAGCACAAACATAAAGACAGGCACAACACTAGTGCATTTAACAAGGACCTTTTCATTTTGGGAAAGCCACTGAAACAGGATCTTTCATAACATGGCCTCATAATACTTTTTGGTAAACACTTTGTATGTTTATTACAGAAAATGCCAGTAAACAGAGCTGTCTGGACCCAACAGGGGTAATTTACTGTAATATTGGAAAATCCAAAGTAGAATTGAAAACAGGTCCTTTTTCACAAGTTTCTTACTGTCCCTTTCCCCTCACCACCATCACCACAAAACTCCTCTGCTTAGGTTTTGCGGGGGTTTTAGCAGCAGCAGCAACCCATGATTTCTTCTGTTGTGTTTCCTCTGATATGTGAGAAAGGCACCTTCAAGAACGCAAAAAACTTAGCTATGAGAACTAAATAAAATGCAAACATATATTCCAGTAGACAAACAATAATGCAAAGAAAGCTGCCACCTAAGGGATTTCTCAGGATGCAGTACAGACAAAAGTAAAATCTTTAATTTTCAATTTGAAGAGCCTGGCTCACAAATTAAATGATAATACACATCTGAGAATCCTAGCTGCCACCTTTCCAGCCATTGTCCTGGATCCTGACATGGACGTAAACATTTACCTCAAACTTTTAGAAAATTAGAGCCTTGCATACAATCCAAGAATCAAAAGCAAGAAGCATTTTAATGTGGTAAAACAGCCATTTTAAACCCAACATTTTCATGTAATTAATATATTTTGTTAACGTCTAGGTCAGCCACCAAGGATATCCTTCTAAAGTGTTAGTCTAAGATTACACGCTCCAGATTACAACATGACAGAAATTTTTTGCTTTGGGGAAGAAATTGTCTGTACAGCACATGGAAATTACAGCCCAGCAAAACACACACAAATGCAGTATCTTTTCACTTGCAGAAAAAGAAATGTGTTTTGGATGATCTAGGCCATGGGCAGTAGCAGCTACATTTCTCCACTGATTTAAAAATGCTGCAATATAAACAGAAGGATGCTGGTCAATGAGTGGCATTTACTCATAGCTCCAGTATTGCAGAAGGATGTGAACTGAGGCCTGGATCAAAGCGTACCTGTTTTAAAAATCAGGGAAAAGACAAAGCAATTATCTGTGTCGGGAATTAATTTCACTATTTACCACACCTTTTTATACTTGTACTGAAAGCAGCCAACCAGTGAGACACACTGGAGCTTCAAAAATCAGCAAGGCGTTCACTCTCAGCAAACATGCATTTTCCTCTCTGCAGAGGGGGATGAGGCCAGTACAGCGATAGATCACCAAGGTCAGCAGATCTTTACCTGCTCCCTAACAGCAGCATGCTGGCATGTCTTAACACTGCTGCATTAACTATCACTGTATGTTCTGTCAGTCTCCTTCCTACTCTCCCTGATGAATCATAAACACTTGGAGCAATAATCATTTCAATAAAATAATACAGTAACAATCTGCTCAGTCTGCTACAAATGACAGTATATTCTGCAGTCTGTAGACTGGCTCGTGCATAGCTTGAGATACATCCCTGTATATGTTCCTTGTTTTCATTAATAACAGTGGGACTTTAGTACGAGAACAGATTTGTACCACACAAAATCAAATTCAGGAACTACGTGAACAAGGAATAAAATTGTTCACTGAATGCAAACCTCAGGAGGAAATATGAATATTCAAATTCAATACCAGAACTGTTTGGCAGATCTGTTGAAGGAAGAATCTTGTTCAATGAAAGCATCTGCTGTACATCCATGTTTGTGGCTTCTACATGCAGTCTATTCATCCATTAAAATAAGCAACTTGATAATGGAGTGCTTTGAAAAAAGATCTGTTTCTCCACTGAGATCACACTGACAATTTAAAAACCCCCAACCAAAGAGAAAGTAAAAAGAAAATGAAAAATCCCACCGTAAATCAGCCTTAAAAGAAAACTAATGAAAAAGAAAAAAACCCAAAAAAACAAACATAAATAGCTGAGTTTGACTTTGAAAAGAAAGACATGCAAATTACTCCATAAAATCCACCAGGAACATTATTATTATAGACTTCATGGACAGCAGTCAATACACTATGATGCCTATTGCAGTACTAGACTCGTTCCACTTGGGTACGTATTCACAAGTGAAAAAATTAGAAACTTTTTTTGCAAGCAAGGTTTGGGGGTGAAGTGCTGACCCCAGGTGCAGTCACAGATGGCTGCAAGTAAAATCAGCAGAATCTGTGTACACATCCTTGGGAATTATAGCATGGGCTTTTTAATTCACTGAAGTAGGCTGTGCCCTATTACTCACACAACACTAACTACAGCTCTGCAGAAACTTTTGCAATATAAAACTTGGAACGTACAAGTAACCTGCCCTCACCCTCTCTCCCTTCTCCTCCCCCACCCCAGGATAACACATTACTTATAATTAACCTCAAGTATATGTGCAGAATCTGGCTTTAATCAGCTCTAACAAAAGTTTTAATCATGCTATTAGTTGCAAATTTAAAAAGTCACAATTATTTGGGTTACCAGCATGGATTAAGAATTGAATTCATAAAAATTCTATTCCATCTCTTCAATAACTTAACAATGACAGTTTCTAGCTAGTAAAAAATAGGAAAGCACCAACACATTTAGTGAAATGAGGCTTTTCCTGTTCCAGAAGGTAAGGGAAGACCCAAATGCTTTCATGACTTGCAAACATCTTAATGAGCTATTTGTAGTAATTGAGGAATATTTTATAGCTCGTTACACAATTGCCCAGCATAAGACAACCACGTTTGACAAAAATCTAATTATCACAAGAAAAATCCAGGCTTTTCAGAGGGCCTGATCTTATTCCCACTGAGCAGGATTTCAGTTGGAATAAGAGTGGGCCTCAAATATATATATCAATGTGCATCTTTGATGTAATTTTAAACTAATGGGTATGCATGTACACACACACACACACGTAAAAATTACATAACAAATAGAAAATATAAATATGGGCTTAATGTAAAAGAAAAACAAATAAAGACCCAAATAAGTGCATGCCCTCAAGAGAATGATCAAATCAAGTATTTGTAGAAAAATCTAACAGGATCCTAGTCTGTGTTACAGAAGAATCTTATAGAATTGATTAGAGATTTTTTTTTTCTCCTGTCACCCCAGAGAAAGCCTGTGGCCCCACAGAAAATTCCCTCCCTGTTTTTTGTTCATTTTACCTGGTGGTTTGAAATCCATATACTAAAGGTTATTTGCCATTAAATTCTAGAGAACTCTTCCATAAGAGGAGGCTCAAAGAACCATATTTATTTTATAGACCTTCAACATAGCATATTGTTTTAGCATACTGCCTTGAAGGCTGCTATTATTACACACCCTGAAAATGCAATGCTAATAAATATATTTATAATTCTCATCAGCTAGTGAAACATAGGAGTAGCCTCAAACCTGATCTGGATAAGTGTGCTGCAATAAGATGAAGAGAAAGAGCAGCTTAAAACCATGGTTCATTTCAAATTCTTCTTCCTCCCCTCCCCATATCAGCCTGACTTTGTAAGAAGATGTGGGTTAGGCAAAGTTCACAACCTTCAAGGCTCCCACATATATTACCTGGATCAGGAAAGAGCTCTAGTTGGCCGTACACCTTGCTTCCCTGACCTCTTCCATAGCTGTGGAAGACCATCTCATGATAGCAGCATTTCTCTTCCTTGCACCTTAGGAACACAGAACCTGCCTGCTTCTCTACCTTCAGTGAGCCTGCTGGCAGAAAAACCATGCGGGGAGAAGAAAGAAGTCTAGACTTTGGCAACTTCTCCCCTGCCTCCCCCTCCCCAAATGGCACACTGAGTTTGAGGCAGTATTAGGACCTTGTTACATGGTAATTTTGGGCAGCTTCTAGAGCTCTTAACCCCTGGGTTGTCCACACACTAACACTTGAAACTAGATTTAAACACTCATTAGGTGGCTCAAAGTTAGGCCACTCCAGGTCAGAATTACCTCTGATCCATGTTACCCAGCTTGTGTTACACTAAGGTGTAGCCACTCCAGGCTACACTTCAGCATAAACACCTCACCTGACCCACTCCCCCACTGGCCTGGATTGGGCCCACTGCCCTCCCTACCTTCCCTCCCCAGCACACCAGACCCCTGCTCACTGCCCTTTACCCCTCCCCACCTCCCGCTTACTTGTAGCTGCCCACGCTGGCTACCCTGGAGAGCAAGCAGGGAAAGGTTAACCAGCTGATGCTTCTGGGCTGCTGTTCTTCTCAGAGCTGAGCCTGCCCAGAAAGTGGCAGCTGGGCAGGCAGGTTAGCCACAAGTAAGTGGGAAGGGGGTAATGAGACTGGGGTACCCCGGTCATCAGGGGAGAAGTCCAGAATGGGGGAGGAGGGAGTCTTACCTTTCAGTCCTCCAGGCTCCTGCTGGCCTGAACATGACTTCTCCAAACTTGAGCTATCACCAACATCTGTGCAGCTGACAGTGTAAAGTGCAAGAAAGCCCTAAAAGTTTGACTAGCTCTATGCCAGGATTAATGCTAAGGAGCTTCGCTTGCTTGATGTATGAGGGCCCCTCTACATATTACATGTATTACACAATTATCTTGTTAACTGCACAATTAATTTACACCAGCTACACCTGCAAATTATTCATCACAACTTAAAAGGATCTAACCAGCTATAGAGTTAGAGCTGGAAAACGTATAATATCTTTATCGTTGGTTTCTATCCAACTTTAATTTGCACATGTAGCAGGGTCTGTGCCCCTGCATCTGGGAACCCCCATCCCAGCTCCCATGGCTGGGAGTCAAGCTTCTTCTGAGAGATCTCCCACAGATGCGCACATGGGCCCAGGTTATATCATAATTTCCAAAGACAATCCAATGTCCTAGAATAAGGCAAGCACAGGCTTAAAATGTTTTTCTAAATCAAGATGTCACCATTTCAGGAGAGGGAAAACAGAGAACAAATATAATCCCATCTGTGTCATCTGAGTCTGTTATCTGATATCTCCAAGCCCTAGTGAGATAGAAAACATCCAAAGACCTAATAGAGTTATAATGTTTGCCATATAATATTTTTAATACAATGATTGTTTCTTGTACTTATTTAGTTCAGGTGCTCCCTGATCCTTCTAGTCTTGCTGAGTATTTGACCTGTTACTACTTTCCTCCCATTTTTCCTCAGGTCTCCAGCTACCAGATAGATGTCATTGGGGACTCCTGTTTACAAGTCTCCTTTAATACTGAATGTGCTGCAGTTATTACCTTTCCTCAACACTTCTTGTGCTGATTATTGCTGACCAGAATTCTTGAAGCATCCTTATACGCAGTGTGATGGGCTAGCTGGCAGTGACCTAGCTCAGGGGTTTTGAAAGGGCAAAAGATGATTGGAGGACTTGGGATTCCCTTTCCTCATCAAATCAGGCCCCAGAGACTCACCCTCCATGTTCCCTGATTGGCCCCTTGGGTCACCCAGAGGGGGATAAAAGGGGCAGCGTGGCCAACTTGGGGGAGACTAGTGAGGGACCACAAGGAAGGAGCTTCAAAGAGCCGACCCAGCAGGGCAGGAGCAGTTGCCCCAGAAGAGCCTGAAGGAGCAGGACCTGCAGGCAGCAGTTGGACCCTCAACAGCAAGATGTGTAGCTGGCAGGAGGGGCTCCCCACCGGGCTCCAGGATCACCTATGAGAGGCTGCAGCCAGCAGGAGAGGCTCCCCTGCTCCAGCAAGGATCTGAGCAGTGACCTGAGGGGTTCCCAGCTCTGCTTCCAGCTCCTCCAGTCAACATGAGGCTGGGGCTCCAGGAAGGTCAAGACCCCTAGCAGCCTGGAGCAGTGGTGCCTGTGTGGCAGTGTTTCTGCCTACCCCATGGGAGATCTGGGTTCAAGTCCCAGCTAGGGTGAGTGAGCTAACAAGAAGCAAGTCTTCTTGCAGTGGAAAGGGGCCATTGTGTTTTTACCCCCTTTCTCCCCCTCTAGGTACCTAGGCCCTATATTTCCTTGTCACTTTGTATCTTGTGCCTTTTTATATTTCACCAACCAGTATTTGTTTGTGGTTTATATTTTGTTAACCCTGTCTTTTGTCAATGATTGTAAGAGTCTAACCTTTGTTGAATCCTGCCCCCTGGGGGAATTGTAGTGTCCACTATACCCCCTGATCTATGCCTGTTATGTTCCCAGTATTGTTCCCTCATTAAAGGCTCTGCTCTGTTTGGGGAGGAGAGTCCCTACACCTCCCGCAGCACTTGTGTACCTGCTTTGATCCCTTCAATTGGAGAGCGGGGTACCACTTGGAGTACCACCCGGGTTACAGCAGTATAAAACACTGCCATTCCTCTGCATCTGGCTCCCTCTCTCCCAGAACCCATTTGAGGGTATAGTGCTCTATTCACAGCTGTGTTCCCTGGAAGTTCCCTGCTGTTTATTCTTTTCCCACCACTGACTCCCTACCTCTCCAAACTTGTCCTTTTTGCATCTGACTTAGTGAATTGCTTCAAAGAAAGTCTATCTTATACAAAGATTATTTAATTCCCACCATGGCTGCAATGTTACTGTCTCTTTCCTCTTGACTGGCCTCTTCTCAGTGCAGCAGGCATTACACTAGCCTTGGACTCCATAGCAATGACTCATAAGCAGGGATCCTGATTTTCTGCTTAAAAACAGCAAATCCTCTGATTTAAAAGCTTCAGTCATTATAATAAAATAAATTCTAAATACCTATAACTTTTGGCATTTGACTTCGGGATTTTTTATCATGGAAAAATCAGATCTCCCCCTGCCCCCTTAAGCAGAGCCCATGGCTGGATGCCTGCCCTACTACCCTCCCCTTGTGAGGGGCACAAGGCTGCACTGCCACCCCTGCTGCTGCCAAGCAGACAGGGGCACCTTGCCATGGTGACATGGGCCTCCTGGCAGAAGCACTGTGTCTCCTTGCCCTGCCCCATTCTGCCTTGCCATGCCCACTGGGCTGTGGAGGCCCCAGGAGGAAGGCAGCAGGGTGCAGAGCCCTGAGCCTGCAGCCACCTCCACCCCAACACACAAATGTGGATGGCAGGTGCCCCCCATGCCCCTCCTCCCGGGAGTGTGCACAGGAGGGAATCATCACCTCCACTGCCCCTTGAACAAGCTGCTCACAGCTCCATCCCGTTCCCTGCCTGGGCCCCGCAGTCATGCATTCTGGCCCTGGGCCCCGGGCACTGCTCTGACTTTGCAGAAGCCCCTGCCCCAGCCTTGCGCAGTTCCCTTCCTCCCTCACTATGGGGGTCTCAATCCTCCCCCCTTTTCCAAAACTTATCTGCCTGGCTGCCACATGCGCATGGTGCTTCCTGCCTGACCACCCTCCTCCCACTCCCCCCAGCCCCTTGCAGAGTTCCACCATTTTGCATGGATTTCTCCTTAAAAAGAAGAAAATCAGGGTTTTACCATGTTTTTCTGTGGTAAACAGAAAACCCAAATCCCTTCCTATAAGACAGTTTTGCTATGAAATTTCAGCTTCTAAAGCAACTAAGAGAAATTTGCCATGCATGCTGTTTCTGTGGAGTGTGATTTCATTTATTTATATTTACTTTCACCTTTTCTTTTTTTACCCCCAATTAGATGTATGGCTTGCCAGTACCTCTTTCTTCTTTCAAGAACATTTAAATCTCACTGCTGACACTCCAGCAGTAAAAGAGCAAACAGGAAAAGCCAGCGCTCCCTGTTCACGGCAAGCAAGCTGTTCTGATATACTGTTCTCAAACTTGAATAGAGCAGGACACGTCCAAACAGAGTATTTGTCCAGCTTTGTGTTTACACAGAATTTCAAACATAAAAATGCCTAATTACTTCTACCATGTTTCTTGCTAATTCTTTTAAAGGGATTACATGACTGAATTGCTTGCAACAAGCAGAGAACTGGCCTCCTGGGCTAGGGACAGACATTACACATAAACCAGTTTAAGTAATCAGAAACTGACTTAAACCTGTAACAGAAGAGATACTCAGTGCACATAAACCAGTTTGAAAATGTCTGAAACCAGTTTGAGATAAACCTGGTTGAATGTAGTATCAGACTTAACTGATTTGGGTCAAACTGGTTTATGCAATGTCTGTCCCAGACCCCTTCCTAGTTTAAGTTAAATCAGAGTCCCCCAGCATCCTGGCATACTCTCTGGGCTGGGCAAGGCAGGGCACTCTATTCCAAAGCAGGGCTGGCCCCTCCCCTCTGCTCCCTGGCTGGAGCTCCACACCGACTTGCAGGCACAGCAGGGTCTGTTCCCCATGTCCCTCTTTCCCCCACTCTCACCACTTGCTGCTTAGGCAGAGATCCCTTCCTCCTCTCTGCCACAGCATGGACTGTAGTCAGCATGTGGTATGCTGAGAGGTGTCTATGTGTGTGTCTCTCTCCAATTTCACTGGGATAGGCAGATAGAACAGTGACCACTTAGGGCTTTTGGAGCTAATCAACAGGTCAGCTGGTAAGCTGTTTAAGAAGTTTGAAATAATGTGGAGAGAGGCTATTGATTTGTTAATCACGTGATAAAGACTGTTATCACTATCAGCCCCCAGTTTGCTTGCTTGCCTGCCAGTTTGCTGCAGACAGTATGATGAAGCTGGGAGGGAGACTGAAAAGTTCCGTGTCATCAACAGATACGTGCAATGCACACCCCACCTTGCCTCAGAGTCCTAGCTTGGGGCTAGGGTCTGGCAACACTCCCACCCCTTGAGCAGTCAGTGGGGAAAAACCTGGGACTGTACAGGCAGACCTCCCTAATAACAGAGTCCTGCAGGGGCTTGCCCATATCCCTCCCCCTGCAACTCAGGTCCCTGGAGAAGGGAAGGAAAGGGAGGGCTGCTCTAGCGCTTCCAGCTTCTAGCTTGAGCCACTTCAGGCATGTGCCTGAATTTCCCCATAGTATCATAGTACTTAGGGTTGGAAGGGACCTAAACAGATCATCAGGTCTGACCCCCTCCCCTGGACAGGAACAGGTGCCCCAGCCAGGATCATATCACCCCAGCCAAATGTCTGTCCAGCCTCCTCTTGAAGACCTTCAAGGTAGAAGAGAGTACCACCTCACTTGGGAGTCCATTCCAGAGCCTGGCAGCCCTAACTATAAAGTAATGTCTCCTGATGTCCAGCCTGAACCTCCTCTCTAACAATTTGTGGCCGTTATTTCTAGTAACCCTGGGTGGTGCCCAGAAAAACAGAGCCTCCCGCAATTCCTGCTGTCCCCCCGGTGAGTTTGTAAATGGCCACCAGATCCCCTCTTACTTTCTCTTGTGGAGGCTGACTATATTGAGGTCCTTTAGCCTTTCTTCATAGGGCCTGCCCTGCTGCCCCTAGACCATGCAAGTGGCCCGCCTCAATGCTTGCACATCCCTCTTGAAGTGCAGCACCCAGAACTGGACACAGTACTCCAACTGCGGCCTGACCAATGCCCCATAGAGGGGAAGAATCACCACCCTGGACCTGCTTGTGATGCATCTATAGATGCATGACAAAGTCTGGTTAGCCTTACTGACCGCTTCCTTGCATTCACAGCTCATGTTCATCCTGGAGTCAACAATGACTCCAAGATCCCTTTCTGCCACTGTGTTGACAAAAAGGATGTTCCCCCACCTATAGGAGTGTTGCTGGTTCCTTCTCCCTGGATGCAATACCCTGCACTTGTTTGTGTTAAATTCCATCCTATTCTCATCCACCCACCTCTGTAACCTGTCTAGATCTAGCTGGATTCCATCCGTCCCCTCGAGCGTGCCCACTTCACCCCGCAACTTGGTGTCATCAGCAAATTTGGACAGCATGCTTTCCACACCCACAGCGTGCATTCCACGCCATGCATTCCACACTCAGTCCAGAGGGAATGTCTGTCTGGTTTCAAACCAGTTCAACCAAGTCAGGTTAGATTAATCTGCAAAGATTGAATCAATTCAGGCTCAGGCTTTTTGAATGTCTGTCCCTAGTCAGGGTGTGTACAGTAGCTGCTTTTTACATTTCAAATGCTTTATAGCCATGACTTAACAGAAGTGTATGGCTTTATAGTTTCATAGTTGGTAGGGTCGGAAGGGACCTGAGCAGATCATCAAGTCCAACCCCCTGCCATGGGCAGGAAAGAATGCTGGGGTCAAACAACCCCGGCAAGGTGTCTATCTAGCCTCCTTTTGAAGACCCCCAGGGTAGGAGCGAGCACCACTTCCCTTGGAAGTTAGTTCCAGATCCTAGCTGCCCTGACAGTGAAGTAGTGCCTCCTGATGTCTAACCTGAATCTATTCTGTCAACTTATGGCCATTATTCCTTGTTACTCCCAGTAGTGCTCGGGGGAACAGGGACTCTCCCATTGCCTGCTGTTTCCCTTTTCCAGTTTATAGATGGCCACCAGATCCCCTCTCACCCTTCTCATGTACAGGCTGAACAGGTTCAGGTCCTGTAGCCACTCCCCATAGGAGTGCTGTCCTGCTGCCCCCAATCATGTGAGTGGCCCTCCTCTGGACCCTCTCCATGTTGTCCACATCGCTCTTGAAGCGCAGCGCCCAGAACTGGACACAGTACTCCAACTGCGGCCTGACCAACGTCATATAGAGGGGGAGGATCACCTCCTTGGACCTGCTTGTGATGCATCTGTGGATGCATGACAAGATGTGGTTAGCCTTCCTGACTGCACCCCCACATCGGCAGCCCATGTTCATCTTGGAGTCTATAATACACCACTTTAAAAATGGTACAGTGCTTTAAATTAACTCTTATTAAATGAGGTATTCAATTTTAAGTTCTGTATTTTACAGCACTTTACTGACCTAGAGTGCTTTAAATAACTGGTATTCTGGTCAAATTTTTGGTGATTCCACCTATATCCCATGGGCTTTGTGAATTGGTTCGTGCGTCTTGGCACCACCAAGGGTAGCCTAGGAGCAGTACCCAAGCCAGCAAAAGCTGGCAACCCACCCTGGTCTCACTGCTGTCTCAGTCAGCTAGTAGTTGGGCCAGACTGGACTGGAGGGGGAGGATGGGAGGAGGACAGGGGAGGATGCATCCCAGACACACGATCCTGCATGGCTGGGGACCAGATGCTTGGAGTCAGGCTGTCAGCTTGTGTAAGAGCTACTGCCTGGCCTGTGGCAGAAGAGATGCCCACTTTGCACACCAGATGGGGAGGGAGGCAAAGGTGGGGGTAGGATGAAACAGTGACAGCCTGTCATTCTAGATCCACCTTCTCCACAGGTCCGCTGCTGTCCACAGTCCCCTGCAGCCCCAGGCTGCCTTCTAGCCTGGAAAGTGCAGGGAGGCCTAGAGACCACTGCCACACTAAAGACTGCACTTCTGTCATGTTTAAGAATGATGTAACTTTATAGTGCTATAAAAAGTACTCTGAATTACAGTGCTGTAAAACATGCATGGAGCACTTCTGTATATACCCACAGTGATGCAGGACACCTACATGGAATTATATAGGACACAGGAGGCTCTCCCTTCTTGGGAGGCAGTCTACTTTGGCTATACATGAAGGATCTGACACTTTGATCCCTTTGACAGACTTTTGCAAGATTCACCACCCAAATACATCCTGGTTTTGTGACTTGCAGACAGTCATTCTGTTGTATTTCAAAGGAACCTGTAAACTGGTAAAATGAACTATAGTTCTTTGCACTCCTTCCTCTAACCTTGCAACAAAATGTTGAGAAAAGCTCCTACAGGACAATTTAATTACAGCACATGCCTGCATTACCTCTGCAGCAGGAGCCTGGTACATTGGAAGCATAACTTTGCTTTTGAAAAATAAATGCAAGAAACAGCTATTAGAATTAGCAAGACTTAATAAATGTAATTAGACCTCCTGCCCCTAAAATTCTCATAAAAGAGTTAATTTAATTCTATTTAAAATATTTGAACCAAAGTTTCTCCTCTGGCATTCAGCTCTGCTGCAAAAACTGTTTAGTGATGTAAATAGCACATTCTTCTGTTAGTGTTTCTGCAGCAGTGATTTTATTATGCAGTGCTGCATTTTAAGTCAACTGAGAGAGATGAGTAGCAAGGTACAACACTACACACAGTAATATCACTTCCGCATCATTGCAGAAGCACTTATAAATCTCATGGGGATAAATTGTTTATTAGCGTAGAATACACACCAACATTTTTTAGGAAAAGTCCTGTGAAACTTCATGAGGATGAAAGTACTAAGGTTATAGAGAAATTGCTTTCAGAATTTGAGAGAGACTGATAGTTTCTCCACAGGATATTTTAAAACCATTTTATATGGTTGAAAAACCCAAAGGGATATTGTTCCCTATTACATTCTATAGGTCTTTTATATAAAGGTTGTTAATAATTTAAGGTCCTTCAATGGATTATAAACAGATTAATTTAAAACATCAAAATAAGTATTTAAAACACAAGGATCATAAAACAAGCACTGCAGTAGAAACAAAAGGAAATACAGCTACATTTTACCCATACATCCCAATGGCTTTCATCATGCCAGGTCTTATTTGTTTCTTTTACAGAGGAGCAAATGGAAGCACAGAAGTTAGATGGTTTGCTTTATATTGCACAACACTTCAGTGGCAGTCACAAATAAAAACAGTATCGACTGTCCTTCACCCTTCTGTTCAACTGACTATACTAAAACTGGTCCCAGACAATATTATATACCTCGGCCCTTATTCTTTCCTTGGTGACACATCTACAGTGGAAGTGATTCTCAAAAGAATAAGAGGCTATACTGTGATTTTGCATTAATAATATAAACCATGAAATAACTCATCATAAAAGAAAGTAAACAGTCCTGTAAAGAATATTTCACTCTGAGCATAGATTCTTCTCCTCAACCCACAAAATGCTGCAGTGAGATAGAGAAGGGGTAAGAGAGATAACTGCCATTTAAGAACAGAACACATAACTTAGAAGAAATGCTCATAACCTGTAAAAACTCTGAGAGGCAATTCTGTAATTTAAGATTGCTCTGTTTGCTGATAATGGCATTTGTCAGAGAAGTTAAAAATTATTTGTAAGATAATTCTTCTAAAGCCTGTCAGTGTGGTCTACCTTAACTCAGTGTTTCTCAACCACTGAGGTGGAGAGCCCTGGGGTGCTGCCAGATCCTTTGAAGGGGGCCATTAGGTGTCAAGAGACAAGTAAGGTGTGAGGAGATAAGGTAAGCAGGTAAGCCAGGCTCAGGCTTGTCCCTGCCTGGATGATCCCCTACCCCTACTGCTCCGCCCATGTAGAAGGTAAGCCCTGTAATATATAAATTTGTTTTTGAAATTGGGTACCCCTCCAAACAAAAGTTATGGAGAGTGTGCCTTGAGTCAAGTGAAGGGTGCCTCAAGTCCAAAAATGTTGAGAACCACTACTTTAACCAGATCAGTTTGGTTTTGCAGTGCCTTACACTTCTTTGCAGGGTGTTTTCAGAAAAGTATTGTACTATTGTACTGCTGCCAGCACCGTCTTTTGTTTGATTTTAACCAACTTTTCAAGCTCCCTGTCCATGGGGTTTCTAGCTACAAGCCACAGTCAACCAGTCTTTCCTAGTATCATTTCTCCAGAACTGCTTGGGAACTCCACAAATCTGCTGGTGTAAAACTAAAACCCAAGTTGTATTTCCTGATGCAAAGGCTTGAAAGCAAACTGCCAAACCTTTCATAGAAATAGATCCATTGTTCAACATGGTATCTTCCCACTAACACTCCACTCCACAAAGAATCCAAAGTTACAGCGCTAAAAAGCAGCATGCCACTTAAGTCACACACCATTTTCAGTCATCTCTACCTAGGGTGTCTGGTATTTGTAGATCTGGTTTTGCTTCAGAAATGTATTGAAATAAAATAGAAAACCTAACAGCCCAACCACCCTGCTGGCCACCAATTCTTTCAGTGCAACCCCAGCTGGCTGTGCTGCCCACAGTGCTCACAGAAGGGTGACAGTCTTGAGTAAATATAAATGCCTTGCTTAAAATTTTGACTTTGCTGTGAAGCATGAAGTGTTAGCTGAACAAAAAGAAACTAGCTTTAAAGAGAGGGGATTAATAGGCCAGATCCAGTATTAGAAACTCTGATTTCAGGGTCTAAACAAGCAGGCAATGGATCTAGGAGTGTCGCAGAGAGAACAAGGGACAGAAGACAGCAGGCAAACCAATGCCCTGCTATAATTAACATTTAATTGAAAGGGGCTGGACACTTATCAGTTGTTAAATTTGTCTTGGGCTGGACAGTGCAATTGGTACATTGATCCTGAGAACTGCTTTTCTGGCCACCGTAATCCTAAGTGAATTAAAACTTGTTTTAAAAAAGTTAAAAATGGATAGGGCTAGCAAAAGCACTTCTGTTACAAGAACTAGAAAGCATCAGTAAATGCAAGGACATTGCTTTAGGAATGAAAAACAGCTGGGTGCATGTATATGCAGCTGGGTTAAAGCACTGAATCCATAGTTTCATAGTTTCTAGGGTTGGAAGTGACTTGAACAGATCATCGAGTCCAACCCCCTGCCCTGGGCAGGAACAAGTGCTGGGATCATAATACCCCAGACAGATATCTATCCAACCTCCTCTTAAAGACCTCCAAGGTAGAAGAGAGCACCGCACCTCTCTCAACACCCATTCCAGAGCCTGACAGCCCTAACTGTAAAGTAATGCCTCCTGATATCAAGCCTGAACCTGCTCTCAATCAATTTGTGGCTGTTATTCCTTGTTATCCCAGGTGGTGCCCAGGGGAACAGAGCCTCACCTATTTTCTGCTGGTCCCCCCCTGGTGAGTTTATAGACGGCACCAGATCCCCTCTCAATCTTCTCTTGTGAAGGCTGAATAGATTCAGCCTATAGATTTAGTCTATCTTTGTAGGGCCTGACCTGCTGCCCCCTGACCATGCAAGTGGCCTTCCATTCAATCCGTTAATTGAATCCCTACAGAAAATTTATTTTCCTTATACCCCCTCTCCAACTGCAAACGCGGACACATACAAGCTTCCCAAACTGACAGAAACTTGTCTAGGGTCTCCGTATATCTTTCCAAAGAAGCCTTTCCTTACATGGGAGTACCTTGAATTTATGGATGCTGCTTTGCTTTTTGCAGCATCAAGCATATACCACAACCTTAGAAACCTTTGTTGCTTCCCTCACAATCATTTCACATGATTAGGTTTCTCTGCAGGTGTTTAAATCACATCTTGAGCTGTCAAATATTCAAAAGCTAATTTCTGCTAATCATGCTTCATTTTGCTTATAAAAAGTTTCCAAGAGAAATACAACTCATTTTCATTACCTTACTTATAAGGATGTGCCTTTTAAACCCCCTCTACACATTACAGGCATCCTGCAATTAACTGGTTAATTGCACAATTACCTTGAAACCAACTACATGTACAAAGTAGCTATCACATGGTACAAAGCTCCAACCAGCTATAAAGTTAGGCCTAAAAAATATGTATTAACTGTATAGCTGGTTGCTACTGAGCTTTAATTTGCACGTGTAGCAGGGTGTCCCCTCCAGCTGGGAGCCCTGTTGGCTGACAGAGCTCCTGGCAGCAAAGGTGTACCATGCCCAATGTGAAGTCTCCAAGCCCTGGGGATACCAGCTGCTGTGATCTCCAAGGCCCCGGGGTGCCTAAAACGCCTGGGCCCATCCAGGGTCCTTGGTCCTAGATGTGCCACATGGGCAGCTGGGGCTGAGAGACCCCACAGCTGTTGGGGCTCTGGGACTTAACTGCACTTCACACACAGTCAGGACTAAGAGACCCCAGAACTGAAAGGGCTCTAGGTCCCAGCTGGGCCTCATGCATAGCTGGGGCTGAGAGACCCCACAGCTGAAGGGGTGAAGCAGAGCTGATACCCAGAGCCCTATCAGGTGCTGGGATTCTTGGTCCTGGCCATGTGTGCATCCTCTGTGGCTGGAAGCCCCCTCAAAAGCGTTTTCAGTTGTGGGAGCCTACTTCCTGATGATGCAGGGGGAGTCAAAGATCAGAGTTCCCTTGGGTTCCTCCTCCACTGACAATAAGGCACAACTGGACCTAATGTGCAATCCCACAATCATGCCTTCTGCCATACACATATGGCATGGCAGGAGGTGCAATTATGTGGATCAGACATTAGATCCAATCGTGTCTTTACCTGTACATGTAGAGGAGGCCTTACTGGCATCTGCACTGCACTTACACAGGGTAAAACCTTGTCTCTAATGAAGTTGTTGATAAAACTCCCACAGACTTGAAAAGTAGTTGTACCTTGAGTCTGAAAAGGTTGAGAACATCTCATTGGACTCAAGGCACCCCCTCCATAACGTCTGCATATTGAGTGGCACCCAATTTCAAAAACTAATTTATGTATTACAGTGCTCACCACCTTATAAAGGAGCTAGGTAGGTGTGGAACCTTGACTGAGAATCGCTGTCTTAAGGGAACCAGCATGGCACCTTTGTCTCTTCAGAGCATAGAAAATTAAAAAATGTATACCAGATTGTCTGAAAAATATAAAGTCATGTGAACAGAGCTGGGTAGCATGTTCCATCCAATGATCTCAAAGCATCTTTCAAAATACCATTAGAAATATTGGGTGCCTATACACGTACTCCAGGGTGTGATGGGGGTGTTTTAATTACAGGAGCTCCCAAGAGCCGATCCATTTAAAACGCCACAGCATCTTGCGTATTCAGCATCCTGTGTTTCAAAATGGCCACAGGGGCACTTTAGCTAAAGCTGATTTGAAACACGGGATGCTGAGTACATGAGATGCTGTGGCATGCTGAAGCATTCCAATTACAGTGATCCAGGTAGTTAATCAAGTCTGCTCTGACACATTCTAATCAGAATATTGTCAGAGAATATGTAGAGGCACCCATTATTCTCATTTTAGTAAATGGGAAACTATAGTACAAAATGGTGATGTAATTTAAAGAATATTGACTATTTTCTTTCCATACTCCCAAAACAGGGAGAAGGAGAGACTAAGCTTATACTTAGTTTTCTAAAAGTGTACTATACTCTCTGATAATCTTCTGTGTCCTCCTATCCATTTTTCTATTTTTAAGTTTACTCCAAATGCACAACAGCAGAGAAAGTGGTGGAAGCACTAGGTAAGAGGAATGGTTTGCTTAGAGAAGAATCATTTAATATCACTGTCATTGAGTGGGGTCCTAGGGTGGCCGTGATTTCCCCTAGCACTGCCTTACCATGCCAAGTTCACCTCAAAGCATCTTCGAATCTCGCCCTCCACATCTTGGTCTTATATATATATCATTCTCTTGGCCACGGTTCTCCTGCTATCACTCGCCTTGTCTCTATAATGGGGGTTCCATGCACCCCAGCCTTATGGGTTATGTGTAGCTCCAACCACCCCCGTACCATGCCCCAAGCCTAGCAGATGTACTAGACATTGTTCGGTCTTAGCCGCAGCCCTTATCTCTCTCTATGCCCTCTGGCGCTCAGGATCTCTGCAGCCTTGTCTCTCACTGCGCCCCCCAGGCACTTGTCAATCACTGCCCCTGTCTGGGGCCTCTCACACTGCCCCCTTCTCGTGGGGCTGGGATCAGTGCACCCCACAATGCTGCGCCCTCTCTGGCGCTGGGGTCCCCACGCTACTGTGGATCCCCTATGAGGCCTCCTCCAACCCCTAATAGCCTCACGCAGTCCTCCGGTCATAAACAGTAAACACAAAACTCAAGCCCCTAAGCTATAATGTAAATTTCTGCCAGTCGGCTGCAACATCACTCGAGCCACCCCCAAGTGTACTCCATCCTTTACCCTTACCAACTGCTCATGCATCTTGGCCAATTCTCTTCTCTTGCTCCAGCAGAATTCCTACCCCTTTGGCTACTAGCAGGGAACTGCCTGCCTGGCCTCGGTCTGCGTGGGGCTGGTGGTGCGTGGCACACTCCTCCCCCAGGTAAGAGGCAACATGTGGAAATGCACCAGAGGAGATGTCACCACTCCGCGCTTGACCACACTTCCTCACCTGCCCACACATACCTCCTGTGGCCTTTCCACGTATGCCTAGGGGTACGTGTACCCACGGTTAACAACCCCTGGCCTATTCTCTTTATTCTACTAGATGAAGAAGCCTACTAAAAATGTGTGAAATCTTGAAGTCAACTGCAAGAATGAAGTCAATAGCAAAACTTCTCTGGATTTAATAGAGCTATGCTCTAGGACTCTCTCAGAATGCATGGAGCTTTTTGCAGTTGTCCTCTGGTACCAGCCAGTGGGAAGAAAAGTAGTGGCAGAGTTTTTTTGGTATCATCCACTGATATCATGTAAAAAGAGAAGATAGCAGATAAGCAGCATGAAGTCAACAGAAGTCATGGAAAGGTCAGACTCACGCTGGGCTGCTTAGAGGATTGCGACTGCAGCCAGGTCCATGGCTGTGTTTGCTTTTTTAGTTACTTAAACTTAATTGTAAGAAGGGAGAAACAGGAACTAAAAATCAAGACACCTACACTGACTTTTCACCAGAAGCAAAGTGGGGGGGGGGATATTGAAAGTGGTTTCAGCTGTTTTCTCCTCACAACAATTAATCTGCAGAGCAAAAGTATATCATTAAGATAACTAATGCCCTGTGTTGCATATAAGAAAGAGTTTAGAGAATGACAGTTTCTACATACAGTTTTTCCTGTCCCCATCTAATTTCAGTGCTCACTCTTTATGATTGAGGTGAGGTGCTGGTGCTAGAGCACAAACAGGATGTTGCTGTTACACACCCTTCTTTCTCCGCAGTGTGTACTCTGATACATAAGTACAGAATGTGTGGACACAGCCAGCCTGCTCTAAACGCTGCCCTCATCCTTCAGTCCCAACAGACTCATTCTTGCTTCATACAGCATATGCCACTCCAAAGACATGAAGTAATACCAAACAGGACTTGGCACTTACGAAGTGTCTTACATATAGAGAGCATAGTCTATACTGCCTAACATTCACAGCTGCAGATGTGTGTGGGGCGGGAGGAAGCAGGTAGAAAGAGATTACAGTGCAAGTTAGTGATGGAGATGAGCCAAGAAAATACCCAGGAGTTCCTAGCTGTTTGTTATATGCATAAACCGCTAGACTAGGAACTTGTTACATCACTATATACTATCATCTAAGTAAAACAATATTTTTTTAGGTATTTTTCCCTGGTATGCTATTTATTGATCCACACATGCCATGGAAAGTCTAGAAAAGTCACGTATAAAAAAAAAGAACTGGTACTGATCTCTAGGGTTAGTGTTCTGCAACACTATATTAGAATACCCTCATTTCAGTTGCTTCGTTGGGCCAAACTTTAAGCATTTAAGCTAATATTTTCCATGCCGGGTATTTGCCTGGATGAAGGCTAAGGCTGTTAAGGTTGAATTCTTCTGCATAGTTTCAGCTAAAATGAGATCAGGGAAGAATGCATTGTTTTATCAATGTTCAGTTTCTTACTGCTGTGCAGTGGCAATGTGTAGGGAGTGCACAGGAGTGCATGTGCACCCCCTGAAAGTGCTGGTGCACCCCCTCACAGCAGCATTCCCCGTGTAGGCAACAGGTGGGGGGGTAGGCAGGAGTGCTGGTGCCTCCCCAAAAGTGCTGATCAGGGAGTGGGGTGCCAGGAGAAGTGCCATTGGCACTTCCAGGCATGTTCCTGGCCCTTCCAGGTGTGCCATTGCCACTTCTGGGCAGCGTTTCCTCTTAGAGCCAGCTTAGAGGGAATGCTGATTCTGAGTCAGCGCACAGCCGGCCATGGGGGACCAGAACCCTGCCCCCACCCCCTCTTGTTGGCATGATCAGCCACAGGGGGACTCCTCCCACCATCTGGTCACTGATTGGCCACTGGGGGGGGGGGAGGGAAGTGACCCCCTTAACTCAGGAGGCACCAGTTATGCATGCTGCTGCGTTAAAAAGCTCTACAGCCTTTTTACTCTGGAACAGAGATTTGAAATGAGAAGGAAAGAGGCCTTTGTCTCAGATGTGCCTTTTGGTGTCCTCATGAAGAGCCATCCAAATTTGGTGAAATTGCAAGCCTTTGAAAAAATCTCAGTGTGCACATTTCATGATTTGCAAGTTTGGCTGCTAAATTTGCTGACTGTTCATGGGGCTTGTTCCAGACTAGGGTTGAAGTTGCTATTCCTGGCAGCCTACAGCCAGAATGTTGGTAGGCACAAGAACTGAAAACAACTTGGAGAATTATAAATCACTACCTGAAATGGTGGAGTGGAAAATCTCTATCCCCAACTCCCCCATTTTTAGCAGGGAAGGGAAGGTCAGGGCAAATGTTAGGTTATAAATGGCCCAAGAAATGTTATCCCCCTTCGAGTTTTTTTTCTTATCTTCATAAGTGAGAAGGAAGACCAAATCAGAAGGTCAAGTTGCATCTGGTTTATTTTGGAGTTAGAGAGTTCTTGTACTCCAGCGCATTAAATTTGTCTCTTGAAGGTTCAACTAACACTCGCCATACAGTCCTTCTAGGCTTCTTTGGTGGAAAGTATCACAAGAGTTTGGATAGTACTCTGGAACATTTATTTTTTGGGAAAATTGGGACAGGGAGAACGAAAGATCTTGTGACACTTTTATTTACTTTTCATTCTCCATTAGTTACTCTAGTGTACTCCCATTTGTAGGGGAGGTAGTATTGCACTGCGAATTGCTTAAAAGGAGGTTTAAGACACTGTGGGTGTGTCTACATGTGCATTTACGCTGGCTTAAATTCACTGCACAGTAAATGGGAATAGACCAGCATCCACATGTACAGTTAACCTGGGACTAACTTTAGTCCCAAGTTGAAGCCAGGACAGATGAGCCAGCCAGGAGCCCTGGGGATGGGCTCAGGCCAGCTCCCAAGTGGTTGGGCAGACCCAGCAGGGAGGGCCCTGGGTTACTTCATAGTAATACACTTACATGTGCATTACTGCACAGTAACTAACTGGGCATAAATTTGATACCTGAATCATGAAGGCATCAAATTTACGCTCAGATCTGCATAAGTTGCCATACTTACTATGCAGTACATTTTGGTTACTGCGCAGTAAGTGCTGTGTTAAGCCATTGTGTGCACCTACTTTGCATTACGGATGTGTGAGGCTTTGAACCATGCTTCAAATCCAAAGAAGCTTTGGACGCTTTGGCATCCGAAGCAGGAAGTCTGGATCGAAGCGCTGGCTTTGTTAGGCTTTCTGAAACAGTTTGGAGCTTCTGAACTGCTTCGGAAAAGCTTTAGAGCAGCTATAGGGTATAATGGGGGATCAACGAAATATCTATAACTTTGTTGTTTTTTGTCTGATTTGGATGAAACTTGCAGGGATGGTAACCTTTGCTGAGAGCATGAAGCCTGACAAGTTTCAAGAAGATCGGTGCAGGGGTTTGACAGGAACTGCACCCCAAATTCTTGAAAGCAAAACTCATGTCACAGTGGGGTCAAAACTGCAGGGGTGGTAGCCCCTAGGGAGGCCACAAAGCCTGCCAAGTTTCAAGGTGATAGGTGTAGACTGACCTCACACGTGACATGAGTTTTGCTTTCAAGAATTTTAATCCTTATTTATAATTTTTCTGAACTGTGATGCATCTTCTGTTACTGTAGGTCAGTGGGTCTCTCCTCTTTCTGGTAAGACCAAATTTTTTAACACTTATATTATTAATGCTGAGCATCACTTACCTTTTTCTCTGGGCTCCACCCCATTTGGTAGCAATTGCATCCTTTTCATAGCACTGAAGAGCAGATAATAGTGTTGATAAGGTCTAGTTTTACTGTATTCATCTTCTTTAATTTATGATGACTTTCAAACATTTTGCTTGCTTTCTTCACCACAGTTGACAGCTTCTAGTAGAAACCATCCCCTTGATATAAATAGGTTTTGTGCATGCCATGTAATAAACAGTACTAAGCCTTATCTCTATTTTGAAGTAGCTTGCTGATACAAACGTTAACATCTGGCCTGTTCTCTGTTAATATAAACTGAATGTCAAAGACCCTTAGATACGTAGGGTCCAAATACCCTTGCAAAATTCACCCCCACCATAATTCACTGTGGTGCAGACACTCGCAGATAACATGATAAAATACTTCTGTCCTGCTTAACCTTGACATTGAGATAAAAACACCTGACTTTTCCACAAAAACTTCCACTGTTACCATTAGAGTTGGTCTTGAATATACGAATGAAGCAGGACTTCAGATCTGTCAAAACCAAGATGTTCTATAGAAACAACTTTGTTTTAACAAGTCTCCTGCCAGCTCAGCTCATGGGTTTCTGGGAAGCCCAAGTCAACAGGATCCACAGCTGTGAAACTACCCTGCCAGGAAGTGGGGAGCTGTGAGCCTGAGAGGTTGGGCTTCCGGGATCCATTTCCTTAAAATGTTTTCTGAAATGAATCGTTTATATTCTGGCAGGGACAAAATTGTTTGGATTTTCCTTTGTGGCAGATTAAAAAAAAAAAATCTCCTTTGAAATCTAAGACTGAATTCATTTATTTTTGCAGACTCCACATGTTGAAGTACCAGTTTGCACCCAGAGACAAAATCCCTCTGGACAATTTTGAAAACTACTGTGTATAAAGGCAGTTCTGCAACCCAGATATTTTAATGCAAAATAATTTCTAAACAAAGTGTTTTCCAAAGTTTCCCCGAGAGGGATCAGCAGCTCATAATAATGAAAAATGCTAATGATATGGTTCAGAGAAAAACACGTGATAAAAATAAATTGAAATGCAGTTCATCACCATTGTGCAAGCAGCTGATCATAACTGACTAATCATAACTAATCCTCAGTATCTGCAGTGGGAGGAGGAAGAAAATCATTAATTACAGTGATAATTAATGTCTGTGATGGAAAAAAATGGTTTAACCTTGACATAAGGGGAAACTGGATTTAGGTCCAAAGCTACCCAAAGCGAGAAGCAGCAGTGTAAAAATGGATGTGCCTGTTATCACAAATCCTTTCAAGATGGTGGTATGTTGGAGACCACGATAACAAAACAGTGAGGATAAAATTAAGAAAATATTTAAATTAGAATAAAGCAAGCAGCAGTTTTCTCACTGAACCTTTAACAGTCCTCCCAAAACTGAACTATTGATTAGCACTTCTGACCAGCTCCCATGCTGGGTTCCTCCCTCCCCCTAACCACCATTTACTTAAAAATTCTTGAGGAGTTTATACAATTTAACAGATTCTGGCAATATAACAACAACCACAAAACAATCACTGAAACCTGCTAAAACTTCGAAGATATGATGTGATGGGTTAAATATTAAGTCTATTTACCATATTTACTTAAATCCAAGATGAGGTTCTCACCACATTTAACAAGCCTGCCTCCTGCTTCCCACCTGCCCCCTACCACTTTCCCCTCCACACCTCTGCCCAACCTACCCATCTATTGCTTACCCTACCTTCAACTCTGGCATGGCTCCGGCCCCTCTCCAGTTTCTGGCATAGAGCATGCACTTGCTTTGGCCCAGTAAAAATTGATGCAGCAGCTCTGTTTCTGCTACTAGGCCAGGCTCAGGTCAAAGAAAACACATGCTTCATGCCCCAGGCCAGAGCAGGGCCAGAGTCATGCCAGAGCTGGAGCCAGTGTGACTAGTAGAGAGGTGGGGGGGAGCAGGCAGTGGGCAGAGGCAGGCAGCATGAGGGGCCAGGTGGGGAAGCAGGCACCAGAGGGAGGGCAGATGCCAGGGGGTGCAGGCCCAGGGCACGGAGCACGTTTGCTTTGGTCTGGTGGCAGCCAGTGAAGTGGTGGCAGTTCTGGAGGCAGCAGCAAGGGAGCAAGTGGTAAGGTGGCAGAGGGCAAGGTGTGTATGGGGGCAGGGGGGCAAGAGGCAGGTGTCAAGCTGCTCAACTCCCCTACCATATATCCTGCTGCCACTGCTTTCCCTGCTGCAGCAATAGGGAGGATGAATTTAAGACAACCTCTGATAATTAGATTCTATACATGGAATATTACAAAACAAATTATCCATGTATAGTAACTAATTATTGGGGGGTCATCTTAAATTCAGAGTCATCTTGGATGCAGGTAAATATGGTAAATAAGAGTTGCTGGTTAAGGGACTATCATTGTGGTCCTAATTTTGAATTCATATATGCTAGTTTAGAAACAGGTTTGATTCCAGTGATGCAGTTGGAGCTAAATGTACCAATTTGCCTTCTGTAATTGCAGTGATAGTTTCCACTGGCACAAAATCAAGGACTTTTAATTTGTAGGACACAAACAGCAGGTATGGATTTTCAAGCCAGATGCTGTCACCATTTTCCTGAACAAGTAGTACCTTGTGCAATGAGAAACCCCATTAAAATCAACATGTTTGGGTGATCTGTTAAGGTTTGCTTAGCTTAATATTACTCTCTGATATAATTCACACAACTGTATTCACCATTCCCACCCTGCTTGCTAAAAAGGCATTTTGATGACTCAGAAATCACCCAAGTGATTTTCTCCCCAACCTATGCTGTTTGCAACCAATTTGTATACTATTTTTCCTCCCCACCCATTCCTTCTATAGAAAATATTCCAGGACAGAAATTGCCTGTTATGTACACTAATGTATCCTATGACACAAACTAGACAAATCAGCTCAGTGCCCCTTTTTTTTTTTTTTTTTACAGCTACTGTCTACCAACTGCAGCAAAAGATAATATCAGTCTGATAATCAGGCAGGCTTCTAACCTCTACTGCATTTTTTATTCAGTAGTACCCCTGCATCATCAGTCCCTGCCAAACCCATCTGCACAAGTGCTCATGATTAGCCTCCACATCCGGCTTATTAGTAGACTATAAAGTATGTACCACAGTACTCCTCCCTCTGAGCTCCTCGTTTTCTGTGTTTTGCTCGCAAAAACTCAGGAGCTGCAAGATGAGCAAGTCTACTGCATTTTTTTTTGACAGAGCTATTACAACTCAGTGACTCCACCTTCACTCTAAGCAAATTATTGATGTGTATATGACCTCCATAGAGCCTTTAAGTGTGCTAAGCACTTAAGTAAGCAGGCAAGGTCTCTGCCCTGAAGAATCTGCAGATTAAATGGAATATTAATGCTGGTTCACAACTGAAAATATGGGTAGAGATAACTAGTGTTTATGTTGCAAAACTCTTACTTTGTAGGAAAGTAATGGAAATAAAATGTGAACATCTACACTGGAGGTTACATTTAAGATGCTCATGTGTGCTCAGCGTTGGATGAACATGGGCAATAGTTCTCCACACCGTTGTGTAAGCGGCTGGAGTTCAGCCCATTTCTTTTTCCAGAGTGTGCTTTTTTTCTTGCTTAGTCATTTATGCTTCACCAAAGGCAGTGCAGGTGGATATAAGATTAATTAGAAAGGAAATGGTTTACACTCACTTTACAGAGTGCTATGATGAAGTGAGATTCAAGTCAATGGATCTCACTTCCTTTCTCCCAGGAAGCTCCTAGGTTAGGAGCACAAGGTGCATCAGGAAGGACACTGTTGAGGTTTGAATAGAAATTGCTTTCATATTTTGATAGATATGGTAGCATCTTTGAAAGGGAGGTAAAACTGGGATAAAAAATTGTGACGGGTTCTGAGCACAATGCAAAAGCCCATAAACATGGGAAAGAAGGAAGATTTAATAAACATTTCATATGGATTATAAACTAAGCATTTTAAGAGAGGGCACATAAGTAAAAGACTGGTGGCATGGTTCTGGTAATTAACATACAGGAGGTGTGCAGTGAAGCAGGAAACAAAGCCAATTGCTTCCATTGTACCTGTGAAGTGGATTAATTAGCAATAGCTAGACAGGCTGGAGTGACTTATTGTGATTATAAAATGGATATTTTAAAAAGGTGAACTCTACATGATTACAAATACATCATTCAGCAAAGTTTGGAATATTTTAGGGTTCAGCATTTTCTGGTTTATTTGTTGATCCACCGCACTAGCACCTTCCTGTGGCTAGCCTGCTTGAAAACTCCTCTTGGAACAAAGATCTAAAATAATTTCAGTTTCTGTTTGAATGGCTAGAATTAGAAAGGCACTTGGGAGGATCATACCAATTAAGCTCCTTTGATTTGCCTTTTATCATTCTTTCGGTTCAAGTCCCCACCTTCTCATTCCACTAATCAACTCCCTTCTGAGGACTTGCTGGGCTTTTCTACATTAGCAAAATAGTCCCCGCATTCACAACCAGTGCGACAATGCAGCTATGGAGTATTGTCACTAGAGGTTCAATAAGTCCCATCTGTAATATTCTAGTATGGACAAATATCCCCCATCAGTGCTGAAGGAATCAGAAAGAATTTGAAAAAATCCTTGGCAGACAAGTATCTTTAATTTTGACAGTGTCTGGAACAGTATGTTACTACGCTACACTGCATTTGTGTATGTGTGGGCACATACATTATTATAACTAAACAACAGCTTCCAGAAGAGTTCTGAAAAACTACTAATTTTTTAAGGCAAACCCTCCCGCTCACTCACCAGGTGGCATTAAGTCTTCAAGCCTTTCCTCCCCCCATATGTAGCGTGGACTAGCAGAAGCCATTGAGTCGGAAGACCTGGATTCTAGTCTTGGCTGTGCCATAGTGGACATTGACCTGACAGCCTTTGCTTCCCTCCCTCCCGCCCTTTGGTCAATCCTTTCCATCAAGCACATAAATTATTTAGGCAAGAACTGTCTCTTCTTACTCATCTGAACAGTGCCCACCTCCATCAATCCGTGTCATGGGAAAACCTCTACAAAAAAGCTCAGTGAGCCCCACCAGATATTGTTGTCTGAAGTGCAACTAATGTGGGCTCTGTTTGCAGAAGAGCTTCTGGCTTGCTAACCACTGTGCTGTCTAACCTTGCTCAGGGCAAGCCTAATCAGCACAGCACTCTTCAAACACTTGTGCAGCTGGCATCCTATTTACACTATAGTTCTTGAGGCTGCTAACATGGGGCGGGGGGGGACTGTGCAATTTCAGCCTAGTTTCCTGCATTTTGTTATTAACTTATATGAAACTACAGAAAACTACATTTTGTCTTACAAAATTAAACCTAATCAAAGGAAAACTTCTACAGATGAGGCTCACAAGTTTTCCTCCCACCAGGTTTCAAGCTGTAATAGTAATATAACATTCAGAAATCTAAGTTAATATAAATAGTTATATTATATGTAGCCTGACCATATTTTCCCCAGTAGAAAGATTTTAAAAAGATCATAGATAAAAACTTGATACAGATGTTTATAAAGGAAGTTCCTGTCCAGATCTCTACCCCGATTGTTAGAAACTGGTAGACCGTGATTTTCATACCAAGAAGCATTTAAGAGTTTAGGGACAAGCCCCAGAGAATGAGGTGCAATGATTAACACATCAGTGACATTATGTATATATTAAAATAAATAATGAATAAACTTCATTAGTTTGAGCCACAGTGGAAGACCTTGTCTGTAAAACTACCAGTACAATTGTTGGCAAACACTGTGGAGTAAGGTTTATGAGCTACATTAAGAGAAACATAGAAGCCAATATATGTCTTTTCCTTAAAAAGAAAAAATAATCCCACATAGTAAAATTTGACTTGCCAGCCACAGCAGGACAGTTAAGGTGCCTGAAGGGAACAAAGATCCTCAAACCAGGTGTTGCAACTGCATGAATAGCCCCTCATGCTCACTCCCTATTCTGGCTAAGGCTTTCAGAGAGCACTGGATCCATTTGAACAGACTGCATTTGCCATTTTTCTCATTTCTCTCCTCAGTGAAATGCATTGCAGAGTCCGTTCTCATGCAGTTGCCTCAGAAAGAGCACACGTACCATTTACCAGGATGCCAGTTAAGTGAGTTCTGCTGTAGCATGACTATGCCTTAACTGGAAAAGATACACTCACTCACATACATGCAGCTGCTAAGCATCAGGATCTAAAACTCGGTTTGTATGATCAAACTTACAGGTTGTGGCAGATTTATCATCTCTGTGTAGCCACACAATGCCATAGTGCCCTTCTGCCTCAGTTTCCCCAGAATCTTCAGCCTTTTGTTATTGCTAGAGCCTTGCCCTCGAGACCACTGACAGAACCAGCTTCTTCTGGAGCAGTGAAGTCTAGCATAAAGCACAAGCCAAAAGCCTTTGGCACTTCTAGACCCCCACCCTCCGGTCGGCAATCGGACACTGGGGGACCCCCTCCACCCCATTGGCAATCTGGTGTCCCCCCCAGACTCGGGAGGCACCAGTCGCCAATGCTTTTAGGCTTAACTTTCAGCTTTCTTTCTCTCAGGCAGTCCTAGGCCTTAAGACATACCACCAGACTCTTGATAACCTATATCAGGCTGAAGATCCCACCAGAAGACTCCAGCTGTCCATATAGTTAGCTCCTAGTCCCATTCATGACCAGTTCAGTGTGGAAGCTACCAGGCTGCTCATCCCACACCAAAACTGGGGGCTGGACTTGATGATCTTCCAAGGTCCCTTCCAGCCCTAATGTCTATGAAGTTTCCAGCTGAGGTGCCCTCCCTTCTTTCAGACCTGATCCCTAACACAGGCACAGTAAAGTAGGGGTGATGATGAGCACTATATTAACCCTTTCTTGTATACCTCACCAACAATAACTAAGACATCTCTATACCAAAAGTCACCTTTTGATGAAGGTGAGGAATATCCCCACTGAGGAGACCAGTCATCACTAAAGAACTGGAAATGCAGATGTAAAAGACACATTATTAAAAAAAGTTTAACTATAGCTATCGCTCAGTTCAAATTTTACCTCCATACATTTCAGACTAACCCATGCAGATAAGGGGACGGACTTGAGAGTCAACTCAAGTCTGGGAGACAGACTCAACGTCTGTGCCTGTTCTACTACATGCATCTTGTGGACTCTTACTCTACGCCTCAGTTTTCCATTTGAAATATACACATAGTAGTATATTTCGTCTCACAAGGACACTGTTACACTTGCAGTTACTATGGTGATGGGGTAACACTAATCTGGAGACTGCGTGCCATCCGGGACTGCGAGAAGGATATTGACTCCTACTGCCAGGCCGTTCTCCCCCGGGAGGCAGAGGGTAGACCACGGTCTCCCTCCAGGACAAGGGAGGACTCTGGGACCGTCCACTCTGTCCAGTCAGGGGGATGGACCAAGGCGGTCAAGGGCCCTAAGGCCTGCCGCACCAAGGCCCCTGCCCTGCCGGCGCTTAGCAACAGGTATGCGCCTCTTGC
>NW_017728951.1:1095295-1120923 GCF_001723895.1 Crocodylus porosus
AGGCAGCGAGCTGCTGGGAAGAGATGGCCTCCACCTCTCTCCCCTGGGGAGGAGGCTCTTCTCACCCAGACTGGCTGACCTGCTCCACCGGGCTTTAAACTAAACATCTACTAAGCAATCTCCACAGAGCTGATATGCAGGAATGATGTACATCATGCCAACCCAACTGTACTCTTAGGAAAGGGAGACTGCCAAGCAAACAGAAGATAGCACTCTCTACCTTGAGAAATGTGTATGTAGATGAAGGTGTGTAGTGTTCAGGTTTTCTGTGGTGCGGGATTTGAACCCGGTACATACACTGTGCAACTTTACCCACAGATTTTAGAACACAGCTGAACTGTATCAGTCTGAGGGCTTTATGGTCAAGGACTTTTTTGATTTGCTGTATAACATATGGCAAGAACCTCACCAATTCATTTGCCTTGAATTTTGGTTTGAGCTCACAAAAGCTATTAAGTGTGATGAAGGTGAATTCTTTTGTTTAGTGGAATACATGGATGGGTCTGACTTGGAAACAGGATACTCAAGTCTATAGCTAGGAGATCTTGAAAATATCCAACAGTTGGATTACCATCCAAATAAAAAGCCAGCATGCATGGGCCAGTTCCTTGAGCCGGTCTGTTGCCTGATAAAATTTATGGGGTTAGGAGAGTGGCCCTTTACCAACTTGCTGCTCTCTGAATAGGTACTCAGAGAAATCTTGATACTACAATAGCTTAAACTGCAATACCTGCAATGGCTCCAGAAACTGTTATTTGCTATCGATGGCAGATGGTATAATAGGGCTTAGATAGGCAAATCCATGCCATCAGAACATTAAAACAATGCCATGTACTGCATCTAACCATAAGTCCAGAGATGGCTTTAGGGAAAATGGTGCCCTGGCCAAAATTGTATTTTGGCATCTTCCCCCACTTGCATTCCCCTCTCCCAAAACCAACAGCACTGCTGAAGGCAGAGGCAGACAGGGAGGCAGGGCAGTCTGGCAGGGAGGTGGAGCAGCATAGCGCACCAGCCATAGGTGAGCAGGCAGGCAGGCAGGCACCACTGCTGCTGCTTACACTACCCAGCCCAGCTTCTCCTAAGCAGAGCTGAGGGATGCAGGAGCCAGGGGATGCAGGGCACCACTCCTCCTGCCTGGAGCAGGGATCTGTTGGGGTGGGATGGGGGAGAGCAGTGCCGTGAGCATGGGCTGCTCACATGTATATGGGCATGTGTATAGCACCTCTCCAGACCATGGTGTCTGTCATGTTTCACATAGGGTTAAACCTGGGCAACTGTGTGCCCTTGTACACATGATGAAATTGCCCCTTTTAGTGGTTTAATTGCCCTTTTTAAAATTATTTCTGTAACAGTGTACACCTTTAGCTATGTATTTTGATTTAAATGACTTTATGTAGCAAACTAAAGTACATCCCAGGTGTCTGGGCAAAGATTCACAGGTAGCATCCACAGACTCCTTAGATACATTCAAAGGACAGTGGGTGCTAGCTTGCATTCTCTGCACAGTATCCCCTCTGGGTTCCCTAATTATTCACATCTGACCTCCTGTTTTTTCATTTATTGCCCCCCAGTATTTAGTTTTAACACATTTTCTCCAACCACTGAAAGAGGCTTATTGCGTTCCTGGTTGGTATAGGCCCATTGTTCAAGTATAACAAATAGGCCTGGCTTACAAAGTGGCAAAGAGCACGTGGTGAGGAGTGTGAACAGGGCATGACCAACATTTTTCATGCCCTGCTCCTCTCTCATTTCAGCTTCCAGCATTCATAGGTTTAGGAAGTTCTGATTTACAGCCTGTTCCCCTATCTTTTATATTCAATATTTACTGATGGACCTTTTCTGTAAGAACTGGTCTAACCCCATTTGAATTTGGTTAAGTTACCAGCCTCCACAACAGCTTGTGGCAATGAGTTCCACAAGTTAGATGCAGTGTGAAAAAGGACTTCTTTTTGTTAGTTTTAAACCTACTACCAATAAACCAGTTTAATTTATATACTCTTATTTCTGGTATTATGAGAGAGAGAGAGATTTATTATTTGCCATTTAGTTTTTCTGTACCATTTAATATTTTGTAAGTCTCTATCAAGTTTCTCTTTTCCAAGCTAGAAAGTCCTACCCTGTTTAGTCTCTCCACATATTAAAGCCCCTCCATATCCCTGATCATTTTTGTTGCCATTCTTTGTATCTTTACCACCTATTCTATATCCCTTTTGATGCCACTGGTGAGTACCTGCTGCAAAGTGAATGCAGAAGTTATCCATGAATAACAGCTTTAAAGGCACTTCACAGTGGCATAAAACACACTCGGACTGAAGTTCTGATTCTAGTGCATTTGAATAGAACTTTTTCCTGTTCTCCCATCTCAGATTTTAGTGTTAATGGTAAACTTTACTATCCCACCATGAATTCTCTTGCATGCCATTTCCTCAATACCTAATCTGTCTAATTACACATACAAAGAAATTAGTGCAATTAATACTATGTTTAAAATCATCCTGATTTAGTAAAGCTCACATATGACTTAAAGTACTGCATATTTTTAAATGAAACACGAGCCATTTCAGTTTTGCCTTTATGTTTTTTTAGACGCTTAAAAGCAGCAATTCAGGTTGTTTATAGTTCAAAGGCTTATATTAACATTGTTGAAGGGCTCTACGCGACTGTAACATTGCATTTCTTTACTTCTAACTCAGCTTCAGTCAGGTAAGCTGCAACTTTTAAATCTCTCATGCTGCACTGAGGAATTTGCCTTCTGTGATACTATGGTATAGAATATCTCAAGCCTCACTGTAGATGCTAACTGGGTGAGAAAGGAGGCACATTCAGAGCAGCTGCAGAAGCCAAGGTTTCCATGGTTTTGGCTGCTTGCCTGCTGTAGTTTAGGATGCTGGTAGTCATCTAAAATAAATAAGCTTAAAGTACACACCAACCAAAAATGAACTGCTCTAAAATTAAAGCAGCCAGAACTCCTATTTCTTCAGTCCATTTTACATCCAACGATCACAGAGCAGAAGTGGCACAGTTTAGTTGGGTAACTGGAGTGATTCATCACTTAGGACATACTAAAAAAATCTAAAGAGTTTTCCCTACACCAGTGTAACTTTACCAGGGAAAATAATAAAGAAGGCAGATCCTCAGACAAGATGGAATACTAATTTTCTCTCTTGCTTGCACGCGCGTGCGCACACACACACACACACACACACACACACACAGATTATCAAGGACATCGTTTTAATGTAAATATAGCAGAGATCCAGGGCTCCATCCAAATAATCTGGAAGGAATTTCTACAGGTGTAAACATATCCTATATGAATTAATTTCACATTCTTGTCACTCTTTGAAATGTGAATATGCAGAACTTAAGATGTTATGAAGGCAAGAGTTAAAAATGATTCAGAGTGGAAACAATTATTTGGTGATAAATTACTGACTACCCTTAGTCTATTTTCAGGCTGTTGGGACAATCAGTCCTTCATTAGCACTCACCCATAAACAGATTAAAACGATACAATTTTATGATAAGCTTTTGTAAAACAATACCACAAAGTAAAATTATGGGAGGGGAAAATGCCAGAAAAGTGAAGCAAAGGAGTAAAGAAAAATAAGTGCAATTCAAAAATTAGATGCCAAATGAGATCAAGATCAAAATAGAGAATAAAATGATAAGGCCAAATCTCCTTTCCTTATTCATGAAAGAACTGCAAAGTACTCGGCAAAATTCTCTCCTTATTCGTGTAAGGACCTAAAAGGAACACTTGGGTCATCAAGTCCTGTCCCCTATTACAGGAAATTGTGCCTCAATCACTCATAAATTGATCATGCTCTTTCTTAGTAGTTGGTTTTTCCCTTCACTACTTCTACTGGAAAAGTGTTCCAGAACCTCATTGCCAGAAACCTTTGAACTGACAGCCTACATTTATTCATGGCTAGTTTATACCCATTACTTCTTGTGTCCACATTGCCATTTATCCCAAAGAGTTCTTTCTCCCTTGTGTTTTACTTCTTTTGTCCTTATAGAGAGCTATTGCAGCTTATGACAGCTCAATCTTCATTTTGCCAGGCTTGATAAGCTGCTGTAGTCTCCTCTTGTGGGGTAGATTTTCCACTCCCCGATTGACTTAGTAGCCTTTCCCAATGCCTATTGAGTTTGAATTCAACATCCTTGAATATTAGTGACTGTACTCAGTTCTTACCAGCACCTCCTACAGTGGCTCTTAATACTTCCCTCTCTCTTCTGGACTTCATAAAGCCTTCATGTGCTCCTTAAGGGCTTTTTTCTTCTTCAGATAAACATCAGTATATTTAAATATGTACATTAATACAAGTAGCATACATACCTCTGCAAGCTTTTCCTAAAGGGTTTTTAATACGTCAAAGTCCATTCTTCTAGTTCATTATCCACTGGCTTAAGAGTCCTACACTCTGGCCTTTACAACGGTACAAGCTAGCATGGTCAGTAAACATTTAAAAGGAAAAATAAATAAGCAAAGGCAAAATCCGTCTTTTCTAAGTAATATACAGTGCCCTGACTTCAGTGGAAGTGGATAAATATGATTTCAGAGGAGATACTTCATACTTAACAGGATCAGGCCTCAGATCACTTTGTGTATGGGGTTAAACCTGGCAATATAGATTCATAGATTATAGAATCGGAAGGGACCCTGAAGGATCATCGTGTCCAACCCCCTGCCCCAGGCAGGAAAAGGACCGAGGTCAGACAACCCCAGCCAGCTGCCTATCAAGCCTCCTCTTGAAGACCTCCAAGTTAGGTGACAGTACCACTTCTCTTGGCAGCCCATTCCAGATGTGACACCATGCCAGCAAACAAGCTCACTGTGTCGCCCATCTCCCCGGAGAACATCTGTCCAAATTTCCTTGGACGATTTAAGAAAGCGGACAAGACTCCAGAAAAACCTGCAGCCGAGACTCCTGACAAGACTCCAGCCAAGAGCCCTTCAAAAAGTCCAGCAAAGTCACCTCAAAGACCTTCCAAATCAACAGGATTGCTATTTACAATATAAATACATTAATGTAGCTATATTACTCATCTATAATTAACTGAGTATGACACTAAAAACTCATGTTATGTAGTACTCCAGGTTCTGTTCCAGTTGCTTAAGAACTGATGCCAAGGGAGCCTTCTCTCCAATTCTTCTTATTCTTCCATACTCAGACCACATTTCTGATGGCATTTACCACAGCTCCACGATTGTTTACATATCATTATTACTAAAGGCAGAACATAAAAAAGAATCATATGGGCCTCATACAATAGTCCACTTCTTGGCTGCAAATATTGTCTGAACAAATCATGATCAAAAAGAGAAGCTGCATGTTCACTGTAGAACTGGGAAGAACAATGCTCACTACCAGTTATTCCATGTTTAAATGCAGAATCTGAAGATTAAGCCATAGTTACTCTTCTGAAAACAAAAAGTAACAATTTATTTAAAAAATTGAAAACTCCAACATATTTTGCAGTTGGCAATAAGATAAACATTTATATGTTATTGTAAGGAAGCACAATCTAGTCACCGAAGTAGAGGTGAGCTGTCTGCTCTGTTTCTGTCATTAGGTACCTGTTGTACTTTGGGCAACCCATTTTACAGATGAGGAAACTGTGGCAGTCACTTAGCTTTCCTGTACCCTGGTTTTTCCACTACATAATTTAGTGCTGATGTTAGTAGCTATGGTTTTCTAACACCCGTCTCCCATCCAACTTTTTTTGGAGGGGGCAGGGGGTGGGGAGGCAGGAGTGAGATACTTTAGAAGAGTCTTTAAATAATAGTTTTAGTAGAAGACAAGATTTTTCCACTGTATTCCAACCATATACACCATTTCAAGCAACATTAGGTTTTGGTTAAGTTGGCCAAATGTTTTATATTTAGGTACATAATGTAAAACAGCTGACAATTTATTTAGTTCTTTTGCTGTGGAATTAGATTAACAAACAGATTGCTCAACTTCGGGTTTTACTACATGTACTAAAAAAAAGAAAAACAGAATTGGGGGTGAGGGAGAAGGTTTTCCATTTAAGACAGATATTTGATTGGATTAAATAAAGCTTCCCTTTTAATTAGAACTGCTGAAGCAATGTTTTAGAGTCAGAATTCCATGTCTAATTCTCTGTGATGTATGTCAGTTCAAATGACCTCCATTTCCTGAGTTCAGTCAAACATGTTACTGATCCTTCATGCACAAACAGAAAGCTCAGATTGAAAACACAGAAATAGCACTTTAAGCCTATTCACCTAAAAACAGGCAAGAACAAAACTGTTCATTGCCTATAATTTCTGTATTTGCAAAATACTCAAACTTTCCTCCTTTTCAAAGTATATTTAATGCTAAGAAATTCATTTGATTGGCAGCAAGCGACACTAAGTGGTATTTTTCCACTAAGCAAGTTCACGATGGGCAATGGCACTTCAAGCAACGTATGCTGCTGATATACTTTTACCTTGCAGGGATCACATCCTGGTAAATACAGGTTGGGGGGAAAAATAGTAGTCTAGTCATCTATATCTATTCATAGCCAAAACCCCCAAGAAAAATATCCCTTAGTGACACACATGATGTTCACGTGGTTGTACAAATTAGTCAGTAATCTGTGGATATCAAAAACTGTATCTTTCCTGTAAATATCTGTAGTGTAAACCACTAAATTCAGACTTGCTGGTCTGAGGATTTACTGCAGCAGGTAAATTACTGCTGCCAGTATGGTAAGAGCAAGAAGTATTTTTTTGACAAACCTTCATCTTCACTAGATGCTGTGCAGCTTCCCCACTCTCACTTAACCCGCCTCCAACAGGACTGTGATTTACAGCTGAAGTCAATCCAGAAGGATGCAAATAAAGCCAACTACTACTAACATCCCAAGGGCTTGGTCCTCAAGGAAGAGAGAAAAAGAGTAGAAACCACACTGAAAATGGGACTAGTGCCAAGGATAAACAAATCAGCAAGGACAATTAAATCACAAGGCTAAAATCTGAGCTGCAATTATGTTTAGATCCCAATTTTCTAGGACTCCTAAGTGAAATTGTTTAGTATCTATAGTCAGCATCCTCTAAATATAAGGATTACACCCTCTACAGTTATGGTTGCAAAGCAGATTCCTTGACAATTGCCCATTTCACATGCACATTTGGTTTGGAATTTCCAGCGCTTGGTTTATGCCTGAAGGTAAAATAAGGAAAGCTTGAATAAAACATCTGAGTTACTAGGGCACATGCGGAAGATCCCTAACTACCAATATCTTACATGGGTCTGCAGCAATCTTCCCGTCTAGACTTGAACTGGGGAATAATCACTTTTGGATATCGTCAGTAGATAGCTGCTAAGATTTTTTTTTACTAGAGCTTACAAAGCTCTGTTCAGGGACATCACAGCACACTCTCCATTCAACCTGACAGAGAAATTATTGCTAAAATAACAGAAGATAGTAGAACAGTCTGTGTAAGGGTCTGCACGAAATGAAAGATCTTTCATTAAGATTAAACCTACATTAATATTAGGATATCAAAAAAAAGAAAAATAAAAAGGTATAAAAGTGAGTAGTTAACTACTTCTATTAATTAAAATCTTCATTTAAAAAGTATTGCCAATTATTTCCTATTATGAAAAAATACCTTATTCTAATTTAAACTCAAGGACCCTACACAAAATTGTCACCAGAAAAACACAATCAATTAATATGGGAGCTCACCCTTCTTCTGTTTCATTGATGTGGGTAAAGAGGTCATTTCAAAGCCTAATTGGGCCCACTGACATTATCACAATGAAGAAGAATACATAAAAAGAATGATTGTTCTTCTCATCTCTTTCTCCACCTGTAACATGGGAATGAGAGCATCTACTCATAGTCTTCACGATGCTGTAGTGTGGACATTGGTTCTCACAACGCAAGAACATAGCAACAAAGAAGAATTTTCCTATTTTTAACTTATTTTTGAGGCTAAGTGCCAAGACTCCATGAACAGGTGACTGGAGGCTGTAACTAAAGTCACTAAGGCAGGTCTATGAGGAAAAACTGACTGGCATCACTATTGCACCACTGTAGTAATTATATCAGAATTTATTTTACTTTATCTCCCAGAAAGGGAGTCTCCATGTTAGGAGTTATGCCACTGTTGCTACATTGGAATAATTATTTCACTGTTATTATTCAGGCTAATTTCCTCATAGTAGACAAGCACTAAAGAGCCAGAAAATGCAAGCGTTATAGATTAAAAACTTCAACCTTACTAACATTTGGTTCATGAATAAGTAGACTGAGGCCTGGTTTTGAAAAACTGGATCAATATTCCAACAAGAATATTAATTTTAATGCATGGATGTGCTGGAAATGCAGCCCCATGTTTTCAGTTAAATAGTTTGTTATTATGTGAACCATAAATCACACAGGATTAGTAACAGCTTTGTTAGTACTAAAAGTTAGAAAATGCTAACATTTGCAAAATTGTCATTTTAACTCTACATCAGCAGTAATTTGATGCAGTTTTTTCCCTTCTTCCCCAGCAATTACACTTGCAAATAGTCTTTTTGTCCAGTTGGTGCTACTGCTGTTTCAATTAAGGGTCTATCAATGGCACTGTGATATGTAAATTTGCTGCTGCATAGAACACTATCACCCTCTTAAACATGCATGTTGCTTTTACTACAGTGAAATCATGTTGAGATCCAATTTTCTTTGCATTGTGACAACCAGCGTCCACACTACAGCATCATGAAGGAGATGAGCAGATGCTCTCATTCCCATTTTACAGGTGGAGAAAGAAACAAGAAACTGACGGAGATTGTCAGTCTTCACAGAAAAAACATGGCAGAATCAGGACTGGAACTCAGGACTCTCCGTTTAGCCTTCCGAAGTGTGCAGCTTTCCTTCGGATTTACGTCTAAGAGAGAATGTAGCTATTTCAGTTGTTTACGCATAACACCACCACCACCACTCATTCATCTTTGGCAGCTAGGACTAAAGTCCTACAAAATTTGTATTGCTTTTTGATCCACAGCAATTTAAGGGCTCTGAGACAGAAAGAAAAATGTATTACTGTACATACAAATTTCAATTAACACACAGACTAGCTTTTTGCTGGTAAAACTCCACAGTCCCCGTGGCTTCTACAAATCCTTTATCGGCAAAGATAGCCACATTCGGAAAATTGAGGCCCAAGTGAAAGGAGGAATTAATGCTGAAACTCCATTCTTAACACACCCTATTATGGCAACTTAGCAGTTTGAACGTGGCGCACATACAAAGTGAGGTGGGAAGGTCACATGGTACATGGATCAAGCTGGCTTCACAGCTGGGTGTGCTCTGACACTGGCTGGCATTTTGTTTAAGACAGGTATGCTACTGAATTCCTACTTGTTTTCATGCCTGCTTTTGGCAAATCTGCTCTGCATGGATTCAGCAGCGATGACTAAAGACATGTTAAAGCCGCGTCTCCCATAAAAAAGTCATGAGTCTCTGAAGAAAAGGATTGTAGTCAGCGATAGAAGCTTTTGAAGGTAGGGGAGGTCAAAAAGCAGAACTCTGCTGTCAATCATTGGTCTCTTTAAAATGCAGATTCATCAGGACTGATCGTGCAAGGTAAAGCTGTTTGGGAAATGGGTGTTTAGTCCCATGAAAAATTCCTCCACAAGACACTGGGCTAAAATACCTGAAATACTGGTCTCCCATGACTTAAAAGGAGACCAAGAGAAAAAGCATCCTCTCAACACAAGCTTTATGCAGCCTAAGAAATTACCTTCTAGAAATGCAACCATTATTAAGTAACAGTGGCTTTTGGACAGTCCTGTCAAATTAGAAATAGCCAGAGAAATTCCATGGTCAAACTGTCAACTCTTGCTGTTTGTCATACTAATTATTAGTACATTAGCAGGACACATTGTTTAATTTTATCCACAGTCATATTCTCCGATTTAGCAAGGTCAGATTTAAACTTCTAAACTTAAGAGTATCATTTGGTAGCTCCACGCCCTGACGTGCAGGCCAGTTCTATTAACCAAAGGGATTAGGATGTGCTGATCTAGGTAAGCATGCCAGGCTAGACTGTGGCCACCGACCCAACCCCCATAACAAGGAATTTTCCATGCAGACAAGGCCTTGACAGATGTACCTCTTGTGCACTGTTTTCCATCCCCTCTGAAGCTTGCAAAGTTGCTTCCTCAGCTGCGGTTCTTTATGGAGGGAGCAGGAAGGGATTGCAGTGAAAATGGGGTTGGATTCCATTGTTCTCTGCTCTCACTAGCCTAAAACAATTTACTGGAGAAAGCAGTATAAATTTCATATTTTTTGAGCCCCAATGGCTCCCCTTCCTCAGGGCAGAGGGCCTCAGGGGCAGTCATGATCAAGGCAGGTTAATCGATCCAGTGGAGCAACACCGATCCAATGGAGGCAGGACCAGTGCCTGGGTAGAGGATGCTTGCCATAAGGAAGAAAACCCAGTCACGCTGGCAGCATGTTGTGGGAGATCCCACCAGATATTTCCATGGGAAAATCCCTCTCACAAATTAACAGGCCCCATGTTCACGGCAACAGCATTATTTTGGTAAAATTTACACTAACTGAAGTATCTATATGAAATATCACAAGTTACCTAAATTGTTTCCAATTTCTACACACCACCATTAAAACCCAGTCCAGTGCAGAGATATATGACTACCCATTAAATTACCACTCTGTTTTCAAATTGGCATTTGTAAGACTGCTGCATCTCTCTCACACTTATGGGTTACAGGAAGTGAAAGAAACCAACTTTTGTCCCCTCCTTTCTTTACAAAAGTGAAAGACAGGCAACGACAGTAGTAGACAGGTATGGTTCTCTAGCATGCCACTGTACCCTTTTGAGTCCTGCTGTTTCATGAAGTGATTGATACTATTTAAAAGTTAAACCAACTACACAGTTAGTCTCTTTAAATGACTCTAATGAATTGGCGTAGATGGGTTGAAGAAAGAATTTGGTTCTACTGTATATTTTTGGACTGTGCTAAAGAAACTTGCTATTCAATCTATAGATCTCTATTTATCTAGCTCTATACACGCATACATACATACACAGAGAGAGAGAGATGGATATATAATCTATACATCTATTTAGAAAATGTCATTCCCAAGAGACCCCACATGGATTTGACAAGAGAGAACAGGCCTGGTGTTAACACTCAGATGTAAAGCAATCTCACTTGGTCTCCGAATTTTTACTAACAACAATCATGCTGTGAGGCATTTGATATAGTAAGAGGAATCTGGATTTTTTTAAAGGCTTAGTCAGGATCAAATGGTTAAATAGGACTCAAATCCATGACACTGATCAAAACAGACTGCCCAGCTTGAAACTTATAGAAGAAGAAACTATATTATTAACAGACTTGGGCAGGGAACAAAAAACAAAAGACAAAATGGATATCACTACACATCAGATGTGAGAATATTTTTTTTTTCCAAACAAACTAGAAAAAGTAAAAAAAGGAAAGAAAGAGAAGACAGGCCTATTAAGAGAAACATTGGGAATGTGGACTAAATGTACTTCTAAGTCAGAAACTAAAAAAACCCAAAATTTTCACAAAGCACTGCAATTTAATTATGACATGGAGTGGCTAGCACTAAATGTATGTTATGAAGAGTAATACTGAAGGTCTCTTTATATAGTTTAAGCATTTCCATTAAGCTTTGGCCTGATTAAACTTTTATCTTGAAGGAGCTCAAGATTCAAGCAAGCTATACATAGTGTCAGATAAATATAGAAATCATTATAATACATTTGGGATTGTCGATGGGAGGATACTTTTTGTTTAGGTGAGCAAGTTTCACTTCAACATACTGTGAGGATTTTCTCCAGTTGTACACTTCTGCATTTGTCATTTATCTTAATGAAAAAAGAAGTTTCACTCTTCAGCGTTTGCCTAGTGGTCTGAGAAAAGAAGGCAACTCATGCAAGAGTCTGCATTAGGCTCCATCAAAACTGAATGATAACCTTTTTTGGCAGTAGTCCATATGCAACTTCTTGAATTCCCCATGTATAAATTCAAAGTTGTGCTTTTGCAGGGATATTGTTTGTGAGGGTTGGTGTATGCCGACCCACTGCTAATGCCAGTATAGGAAGCTTTCAAAGCGCTTGGCATTTAAACACACTTCCTGGAATTGTGTAGCTGGCTGACAAAAACAACCGTGCTGCTTGATGTATTCACTTTGAGTGCAACTTCCTCTGGTTGGGATTTTTTGTGGACACTTGGTGGTGATTTTTGGTAAATGAACCAAAATCCTGCATCTCACGCACAAGTGAACTTATTAGTTCTACTTTATTCTTTAAGCATTTGCACTAATGCAGGTGCATGTCAGACTAATGCCTTAATGTCACAAGGGCAAAAGGGACAACACGTGCATATGCAGAACTTAGTTCTCTGAAAGAGACAAAGTCCTTCAAGTGTTCCACAAAGCAGAAGACAAGAAACCAAGCCTTCTGCCTTCTAAATGCTGACATGGAAACTGCTGAGATTTTAACCTTGACAGCTTTTTTTTTTCTAGATTCTTGTACTTGATTTTCCTTGTGCAAGAAAGCAGTGAATGCTACAAAGAGACCACTTAAGTGGCCAAACAATTTCAGGAGAAGCTCTGAGTTACACGTAGGCTGTATGCAGAGATAGCTAGAGGACCAGTACCGTATTTATAACTGTCTCAATGGCAGGTGCACAAAGTTCCCATGAAGTGATGTATGCTCGGCTTTTTGAGAAGCCCTGGGAGAGCTCATGTCACAACTGGTATCTGTGTGGGATCCTATTAGATACTGAAGATCGGGTATCTACTGAAGATCATGTACTATATTTTGTATTACCACACTTCCGAATTGGGTGTTTAAGGTTGTGTTCAGATATTACCCAGTCACAAATCCAAAGCAAGACAGTGGAAAACTATCAATAGCACTTACACTACTATACAAATAAGGCTTGTCCTGGAAAAAGTTTGTATTTCCACTGAAATATGAAAACAGCAGAGTCTCAATTGAGGCACTAGGGGGAGGGGGAGTGACAGTGACCTTCATGACTTATTGACTGGAAAAGACATACAATTCATTTCAAAGCATTTTTATGAATAGACAAGAAACAGTTATTTTAACCTCCCCTTGAGTTACTTGTGGAAATTTTGCAGCCCAAACTTTGTGCCCCAAAGCTCTGTACCACATTTTAACTGACCGTTCACAGGATAAAGGCAAACTGTGTGAGCAGGCAGCAGAGCAAGCCACTACACAGAGCAAACCGACAACACTAAACAGGACTCTAGAACAGTGTTTCTCAACTCGTGGGTTGCAATCCAAAAGTGGTTAGCAAGAATATCTGAAAGGGTCATGAGCAAGTCCCAGAAAGAGCAGGAAAGCGCAGGTTTCCCCATGCAGGCTGGTAGCATTCCCGCCTGCGAGGAGCTGCTTGGGGTGATTGGAGGCAGTGGGTGTATGCACGTCTGCATGCGCGCACACATGGCTAGCATGCAGCCAGGCAGGATTGTTGGAGCAGCCCCAGCAAACCACAGTAAGTGTATGGGGGGTGGGGGTTGGAGGTCTAGGGCTTTGGGGACCAGCTGTGTGTGTGGAGGGGATACGTGTGGGAGAGGTGGGGGCAGATGCCTGCTGGTGCTGGAGGAAGGTAGTTGGTGCAGAGGCTGTGTCAGGGCATGGGGGGCGGAGGAGAGGCTCCTGCCCCTCCAGCAGTGGAAGGTGGTGGGGTCTTTTGAGGGTAGCAGGGAGCTGTGTGGCTGGGCTGGTGGCACTGGGGCCAGTGCCTGTACTTGCAGGGGTGGGGTGGCCAAGAGACGCTGCTCAGGGTGGGGGGGAAGGGAGGGGAGGGGGAAAAGGATGGTGACCAGGCTGCCTGGTGTGGCATGGGAGCCCCATCCCAGGGTGGTGGTGGGGGAGGGGGGCCCACACACAGGCCTCCCCTCCTCCCTTCAGCCTGCATCTAGGCTAGACTTGCTCCACTGCCACCTACATGGAGCCAGAGCTGCTACAGGCACTACACTCCAGCTCTAGCAGGATGGGGGCAGCTGGGGGCCTCCCTACAGCCCTCCAGTAGGGCTGGGAGGAGCAGGGTGTTGTGGGTTGGAAGCAAGAGGCACCAGCACGACCTAGGGGGTGGGTGTAGGGGCCTGTGGTTTGGGAGCAAGGAGCACTTGCAAAGCCAGGGGGCTGGGGTGGGGAGTGAGAAGCAATGGCAGGACTGGAGAGGCTGTGGCTTGGGAGTGAGGGGCATCTGCAGGACCAGGGAGCTGTGGGTCAAGACTAGCCATCGGTGTTACAAATGGGTCCTAGGACAAAAGAAGTTGAGAACCACCGCTCCAGAACTGGGTTCCCGACCTCGTTGTGCTGGTCCGGGTTGCTGGGCAGAAGTCCCATCCAGAACACAGGTCAAGAAACTCCCCCCCCCCAGGCAGGGGAGGGGGGAAACGGTGCACCAAACCTCAACCATGGCTGCTGTGGGCTCTGCGGGAGGAGTTATGGCCTCTCCGCCTGGCTCTGCGGGGCTGCAGTTTGCCGGTCCATGGTCCCTTCCAGTCTGGCAGTTGACTGTCCTGTGGACCAGCAGATGACTCTTCACAGCCTGGCACCAGGCCACATCCTGGGGGTTGGGAACCCTTGCTCTAGGAAACACTAAAGTCCCACACACAAGACTTAGAGGAAGAGCGAGTTTCACTTACAGGCAGGACGGGCTCACTTCATAAATAGATCCTTGCCAGGAGACTACAGACAACAACCTGCTTCTGAAGTGGGCAAGTTAGATGCACAGGTAAGGAAGATCAATTTTGAGCCAGGCTCACAATGGGCAGAAACACTTTACCTTCATTACATACAGTTGTCCTCAAACCATTCTTCAGGGCACCCAAAATTATCTTGAGAGAGTCCCTTATATCACTGTTTTATTTTAGTTTCCATATTAGGATCCTATAGCAAATGATTGCAACAGTTTTGAAGAAAAAATTCTTCAAACATGCATCTCTTGCCAGGATTGAACAGAGGCACTTAAATGTTTTATAAAATGCAACTAAAATGAAGTAGCTCAAATTCCTCTTTCTTCCTGCCACTACATGATACGAGTTTTGTAAAAGGCCAAACTCATACATTTACATCTAATGTAATTACCCATGCATGAACTGCACACATTTGAGAATTCAGTGGTATTTTGAGACAAAGAGACCAATTCCCCACCATCCCCACTCCCACAAAGCCTTGTTTATTCATCATAAATATTTTTTAAAATGCTGATTTCAAAGATTTTTTTTCTACATTTTTATCAATTTAAAATAGGAAAGACATTGAGAGTCTAGATGTGACCTACTAGTTTCTCCAAACTGAAGACAAAAGAACTCTATAACATGGATATCTGCTTTAAAATAATTCTGAGCTAATCTAAATACTTTCTTTAGAAATGGATAGGAAGCCAACCATATTCTTCAGAGGAATCCGATTGAGGGAAACTTAAATTAGAAGCTGCCCAGAAAGAGAAAACCTAGTTTACTTTCAATAACTAAATATAAGTGAAATGCAGACAACATATGCAAAATAAGTTTTAAAAGTTTAGATTTTCAAACTTTGTGATATAGCAAAACTGCAAGATCGATTATCTTGGATCTGGATTTTATACAGCTACAGGACATTTCTTTTTTTGAAGAGGTTTTCAAGTTTTATGTGACCATAATGTTAACTACTAAAACATTACTTTACTATGAACCACTAGAAACCAAGAAAGAGTGCTTTTACTCATTTCTTTTCACTATTTCTCTTTTCTAGGTGGCAGCTGGATTATACTTTGTATTGAATTTTAAGCAGGCATGGATTGGGATTTTAGAGAAAGCAAGAAGGAACATGCACTGTCATGATACTTTAGAGTAAAGCTAACTTCCTAGTACATGCAGGCAGCTAACTGCATGGGGGCAGTTTTGACCGCTCCCCCTCATTACTAAATCAGGACTATGAAAAAGATACCGAAACTATATATCAGTTTTAAAAATGAAACAACTAAGGAAGTTCATAGTATTTCAAATTCAAATAGATTTGGAAAATAAATATACTGAACACTTCACAAATTTCACAGTAATAGAGTTTTCTGACCCTGCTTTCTTTAAATTAGTTTTTAAGAAAATGTGAACACAAGATTAAATTAATTCATCTGTTGTTTGCAACAGGCTGAGATCCCATCTAAATACATTTTGGAGGACTGAACCGAGTATACACTACCTTTTGTTTCAGATGACAGGAAAGTAAAACAAGTTAAGGCTACATTGCCATCCAAATTACCTGTTGAATGCTTGAAAACAGCATTCCTAGTTGATTACCTCCACTCTGCCATTAAACAAGTTCAAAAATCTTTAATGTATGCAATGACAGCCACAGTTGTGTGATGCACATTTTCCAAGTTTTAATAGACACAAAAGTGAGTCCATTGTACTTAAGACACTACACTGATTTCATTCTATTGCGTGTCCTGCTCCAATTACATTTCTCAGAGTACAGTATTGAGTAAAAGTTTCATAGCTTTAAAATTAACAAGTGTGTGAAATCTGTAAGTAAAATAAGCAGCAGCAATTATTTTGGGTTTGTTTGTTTTATCAAGAGTAGCTAACATTTTAAGTAATAAATACATTCCAAATTTGTGGTATTTACTATTCCCCTAGTTCACTGCAGTATTACTTGTCAATTCTCTTGCTTTAGGTTAAGATATCCTTAAGACTTTCCTGTCAGCCTCACACCAGAAGAGTCTCCTAACTCCAGTCCAGGTGCCCGTCACCCTTCACAGATGATAAGCAGTGCAATCTGACAAGGAAACTCATCCTGCTGTCATGTGTATGGCAGCCACAAGATTCTCCTGGGGAGCATGTCAGGATGTTTACAGACTTCAGGAAACTCTAGGAGAACAGCTGTGCTCTTATCTTCTGTTACCTTGAAGAAAGTGAAAGAGGGAGAGATTACTGCAAGTGGCACAGAACTGACCAATACTAGCTGAGAGACACACGCTCCATACACTCCTTGGTTTCATTTAAAAATAGGATGAAATTCTCCGGGTCTAAATTCACATAGCAAACTGAAGACTGTAGTTGTTACTGTTTTATAAAGAGACCCCTCAAGCGAACAGATTTTAAAAGAGAGCTGAAAGCAATGTTTGGGAGTATTATTATTATTATTTTATTTATTTATTTATTTATTTTGAAGATAGTCGTTACGTAGTTCTATTGGTGAACAGAATCATCAGTTACCTAGCTTAGTATTAAAAGAAACAAAAAAGCAAACCAAAACACCCCCCTACATACTATACATACCACTTCCCAGTAAGAGAAATATTATGACTTAATTAACCAGAAACCTGTGCAAAAAAGAGTCCTATCAAAAGTGTTTAGAATAAAAGGTATAGCACCATGCTGTCTTACTACCTGCACTTCTCAGGAAGTGGTGAAGCAAATAGAAGAAGGTTTTTCTTGAAATCCAGTCTTAGCATAACTTAATTTTTTTTTGCCTTGTTAGACAGGTTTATGATGCCAAATATCAATTGGATAATTTAGGGTCCAAGTGGGAAAAAAAAATACATTTGCCAAATCAAATGCACCTCTATAATAAAAAGGATGAGAGCCTGACTTTCAAAACAAGATTTTTTTTCTTTTTAGAACAGAAAACAACTATACTTCACATTTCAAGTTTAATGGTATCCTAAAATGAAGGGAAATGACTGCATGATATTTCCATCAGATCTGTTCACATTGCATGTTTTCCTCTTGGTATTCTTGGTGGGACATTAATGCTCCCAACATCCCAAATCCAGGCCTCTGAGCAGAAATCATTTATACCTAACTACATCAAACTGACAGTGTCCCATTTACTGTTCCCTAAGGAATCAGACATTCTCGATACTATTTGCATTTGGTTTTTGAAGTAAAAGTGTTCCAATATCAAAAGAAGCTGTGAACTCAAAATATTCAAGGTGTTGTATTTGCTACTCAATGTTATGGAGCAGCATCTGATAAAACTGTTAGGCAGAAGGCAAGATTGTGGAACCTGTCATCTGGTCTGCAGCAGTCTTGGGCAGATAACTCAAGTGGTAGTCCTGGTTTGAAAAAAGATACCCTTATTAAATTGTTGCCTATTCCAATCTGTTTTGTTAGCTTTGCTGTCCAAGATGTACTTACACTGTGCTGGAGAGTTGGGTTATATTTTAATGCAAAATATTTATCTCGAAGACTGACAGGAGTAAACACTACCCTGCTCCTTCACCTTTCTTAACCAGGCATATGAGTCAGTAGAGCAAGTGACAGAAAAGTGAGTGGAAAAACAGAGCAATCCAAGAGCTTAAATGTTAACACTTGTTAGCAGCAGAAAACAGGTCACCATAAAGAACTGCAGATGCAATTCAAAACAGGCCTAACCTTAAAAAAAAAGGTATTCAGTAATCAGTCCCAACCCAGGTTGACGCCTAGTAATTCACAATGAGTCAGTAACTTAAGATTCATGGCCTCAGATTTGTTTCCCAATGAATACCTTAAGTAGGTGTAATGCTACAGCTTAAGGATGAAAGTTCTTTTAAAACCAGATCATGTTTTAAGCCTAAAAATTTTGAGTTACAAAACTAAAAACTCCTAAAAATTATTTCTTTTCACACCCCCATGAGCATCTACACCAAACGCTACAATGTTTCAGCAAAAGTCTGTGCTCAAGGATTTCATGCACACATTCAATACTGAGCAAATTCACAACAGCAAAAAACAAACAAACAAACAAAAAGCCAGTCATTGTGCTACCAGTTTGCTGCAATGTCCTGCAAGTGGTTCTGTCTGCAGGGTGGAGGTGGTCTGTCTCCATAAAGGTGCAGAAGTTACCTGCAGTATATGTCTTGCAAAATGCAAACTTAGTTTGAAAAGAGAAAAAGAGGTTAAATGCAACAGCAAGTAGGACTTTCAAAAGCACTGAAGTCAGTAAGTAACTTAGGTGCTTCAGATGATCCCACCCAGCTGTACCAAGTATGAATAACTATATAAATTTACATTTATTTTGTTTGCAAACTTGTTTATTTAAAAAGGAAACAACAATGCTAAACTGAAGCCATTTTCCAAACTGAAGTTACCATTCAGCACCATTTATTTCATGCTATAATAGGGAATATTAAGCACACACAGACCAAACAGGGGTTTCTGGTGTTCTGAACTGTTGAAAAATTACTATTTAAAAAGCCATACCATGTTCAACACACCAAAACACTGTATTATTGTGAGATCCTTTTAATGCAAGACTGCAAACATTGTGCCCCTTCCCCTGTTCTCAGAGTTTTTAGAATTCGTCCTGTTCAAGGGTGCTGCTTAAAGAAATTGTTCCAAGACCAAGATCAGAGATTTTTTCCTTGCAGCCGAAATCTGATACTACTGGCCAAACTGCAAACTGGCTTTTACAATAGTTTTGATGAACTCTCTGTCCTTAAGTGGTGAAACCCTATAGCTTCTGCTCAGATTCAGCCACAGTTTTGGTGCCATTACCTAGTGGCAGATGCAATTACCCTGAATACAGGAGTGCATGGCTGAAAAATGAAATATGAACCTTCTTCAAAGAGCAAAAATATCTACTTTAAGCATGCCTCAAAGTAGACTCACCAGTTTTGAAAATGCAACCCATGCTACTGATGCAAGAAGATTTATCATACAAATAAACCAAACAGTTCACCTAGTTACACTGATGCTTCAGCTGTCTAGCACTCCCTCAAACTAGCTTCATTTTGAATAATCTGATATTCAGGACACTGCCCAGTCCCTGAAGGTTTACACAACTATAAATACATACATGATACATCACTTGATTCAGGACAGCAGCATGATTAGCAGCTAGGGCACTGTACTGGAAGTCAAAATTAGGATCTGAACAACTCATTTCAGCAGCTTATTCATGAAAACACACAGACTGGGGTTCATTAAAATTATCTGCATGTTCAGGATTAATTTGGCAAATGGTTTCAGCGGAGCAAAACAGTTTGGAGACCTTCTTTTTTTAAGGCTAATTTCATGAGTGGACTTGTGCAATGATGTCTTCCTCACATATTAGAGCCTGGTAGTTCGGATACAGAGGTGGGAGTCAAGTTCAAGACTACTCCAAATGAAGCACAGATGGGGGCAATCACAGCCATCCTCCATTTCGTGAGAAGCCTTGGGCCCAAGCGTGCCATGCAACTGTAGCCCTTCATTTTAAAGTTCTCTTGATTTTATTAAACCACCTTCATGTGAAGCTTTCCTTTTTTTTTTTTTTTTTTTTAAACAAATTGATTTAGGTCAATCACAACCCTTCCCCCGCCTTTTTTTCCCCCCCCGCTTTTGCGCTTTCTTGGCCAAACTCTCCCCCTTCCTGTTTGCAGTCCCTGTTAGGAAACTCAAGATCCCAGCAGCCTCACTTGTGACATCCGAGGTAAGCCACTTGACCTTGCGCCTCAGTGTGTGCCTGCAGAAGAGTTTCACGTAACTAAATGTTTCATGTAACAACAGGGGGCAGAACAGTCTCATGCCTTAATTATGTTGAGCCTAGCTCTGTTGTTCCTAGTGGGCCCTATAGTCCTCATTAGATTTTACACACCTTTCCAGGAATATAAATGCCAATCTGAGCTTAACAATGTTGGACAAAAATCCAAAATTTCTAGTTTAAATACTACTGGGATTAATAAGTACTATATACATGCAATACTGCTACATTTACAATCAATCAGCAAGCCCTGCAACCTGTTCAGGGATCTGGTATGTGAGCAGGCAGACGCACATTAGCTTGGAGATGAACACTGAGAAGGATGTGATAGACGCATTATATATTTTTTACACAGCACACAATCATTATGCCTAGGATAACACTCAGCATCTTCACCAGGCTCTCAGCTGTGTTTGATGGCTGAGGTCTAGTATGAAACTTGGGTAAAAAAACCAAATACCACAAAAAAACCAAAACAACAATCAAAAACCCCAAAACAACCCTTCCCCCCCCAGTTATACACTACCTACAAAGGCTGGATTCCCAAGGGGCAGTCAGGATAACATCCTGTTCAAAGAAGCGGTAGGCAAGCCCCCATTGACTCCAAGGTACACTGTTTTTACTGCCATGATGGACACGGTCACTCTCGGAAAAGATTTCTCAGGCAGTAGAAACTAGAAACATTATTCCTTGGCAAAGATTAGACAATGGGAAATGATGTTGGTTGAGCACTGGATCCATCAGAAAGGCTGTACCTCAGCTTGAATACATTTGGAATATGGCAGTGGGCAGGAGAAGGAAGGTATTTGTGAACAAAACACAAAAAATGGCCACACTTACAGCACAAACTTCTGTTGCAGAAGTAATTCTATGTTGCACCTCACGAGCAGCGGTGTAGGGACACAGCCAGGCACCTGGGGCACAAGGGCAGCAGCAACTTCTGGTTGCTGCCCCAATCACAAGTGCCACGTGTTTCAGGTTCCTCTCTTCCCCCCACAAACCACCACACAGGGTGGTTGCCCCGGTCTAGTTCCACTACTGCTCACCAAGCCTTTTATATTTGGGATGCTAACTTTAGGTTGCCACAAGGAAGTTCCTTCTCACCCCATCTCTCTCCAGTTTACTTATGCTACTTTTGTCTTCCGTTTGTTTTGCTTGTAAATGCTTTGCTATAGTAGATGATGTTAAAAACTTGCTTTGGACAAATTTTCTCCTATGAGAAGAAAAAAAAAGAAAAAAACAAACACAGAAACTGGTCAGGAATTATTCTCAGAAGTCATTTCTGTGCCGTGTTATATTGATGCCTTAAGAGGAAAACTATTATTCCTCACACTACTTCACGAGAGAAATATTAGCTTTCATAGCTGGATGAAACACAGAAGTAAAACATATGTATGTCTTGGCCTGAAATGCTCATGGTTTTTCAGTGACTAGCAAGTTTAAGGGGCCACAAGTTGAGCACTCAAAGACATCCTTTAGAGCACAAGTAGGTCAGCACTTTCTGGAATTCATACCCTTAAGCCATCTCAAACTGGGACCAGCCAGGAAAGTCAGTGCCAAGCATCCTGTTTTAGAAGACTGTTGCTCACCATTCTTCATTTAATTCATCAGGAATGGATTCCAAATGCTAACTCACAAGTGACAAGTCTGTATGCAGGCACAGAGCAGAAAGGAAAGATTTTTCAGACTCTGACCAAGTAATCAAATAACAGTAATGTGCCTACAGGCTGCATACACATGTTCAAATAGTATGGGCAAATTCTCTTGGATTTGTTCTCCTGCTAGAGAAAAACCATACCCAGAAATGCCTGAACAGACATTTCAATGCAGAGCCCCTGAAGAGCGGGAGGCCTGAAGTGTTGATGCTGCACACCAGGGGTAGGGAGCGGGGGAATGCCTTGTGCACACACATCTTAGCATGCTCTGAAGATGTCCTTGGTCTGCCTGGAGATAGATGGTAGCACTGCACAGGGCAGCCACGATTGGCTGACCGAGACTGCTCAGACTCAGCCTGCATCTCTTTGAAGCTCACTGTGGGGACTATGAGAGAATCATGTTCTGCCTCATGCTTATCTGGAACAATAGAGTCCAGCAAGTGACATGTTCCTGGAGGGAGTGAGGGTAAGGAGGAGACAATGTGGATGGGAGCAAAGCACCCTGGGTTGCTGGAGGACTGTGGTGTGGCTCCTCTCAGCAGACAAACTCTGTACATGGCCTATGTTTAAGACCATGGTAGACAGCATGCTTTTCCAAAATGCATTACTAATTACTAAGCTAGCTAATTACTGCTACCCCAAAGAATTAAAAAAAAGTGTGGAATTTTGGCTTCTTCATATTCTGGGGAAAAGGTAGAAAAAGTTCCAAGTTCTCTCTGAAGTCACAAAAGCTGCAACATTTTCTAAAAAAAATAAAAGAAAGGGGAGAGTTTAGGAAATGGACTTTTAAGCAAAACATCAAATATCACAACAACTGGAAACACTATTGATCCACTTCATATAGAGGCTGTTCAATTCACACCTGAAGATTAGAACCCTACACAAGTTGATTCCCAGTGCATAGATCATGTTCTGGGCTACTTATGTGGATCCAGTTACAGGATCCAACCCTAAGGCAGCAAGTCATGCAGCTATAACACTGGCAAAGCCAGTAACTTATAAATGTCACCCGTGAACTAGGAACAGATACCACTTAATAAAAAGGTCCAGAAATATTCCTACAAACCAAGTGCCTATTCCCTCTCCTACCCAAACACATAAGGATTGACTGAGGACAAAAAGATTATGCTGGAGAGACTGGGTCCTCATTAGATGCAATAAAAAGAAACTAATGCAACTGCAAACTAAGCAACCGGTCAACTATGGGGACAGAATCTGATCTGGTACTCTACACTGCATTGGTGCTTATAAAAAGACAGTAGGTAGCATATTCATTAGTGAAACTCAAATGTGTCAAAACAAGCTCATTCTAGCCTCTGGAGTGATATACTGAGTGCTTTGTTATTGCTGAAGTCAGGAGGTAGACTGTAGTAAAAAAGTAATCATGTATTATGAGCTAAATCACATTCTGGAGAAGGATGATTATGGTAAGAAGGAAAGCAGCATAAAGGCCTTATACCTGCTCATCCTAAACCTACCACTGCATGTATGTCACAGACAAAGACACTTAAGATTTATATAAATCACATGTAGAAGGAAGTGGTTCCTGCTTACCAAGCCACGTGGCAATCCCTACCCAGGGGTAGCCAGGTTGCCAGCATTCACACTGCAGTGTGTAACATTCACGGCCTGAAGCTTTAGCAGAACATCCTAGAACAAGCTTCACCACATTCTCCCCACTCACCCTCTGGCTCCAGAGGAAGGGTAAGTGGGCACAGATCCTAAACTTAGCTTGTGGCCAGACTTCCTCAGGAAGGCCAGAATGCTGCTGCATATTTCAGAGTTGAAAATAAACATTCAGCTTTAACATATGAACTTAAACAGAAAGTGAAAACATTTGTATGTTTCTTTAAAATAAATAAATAAATAAATAAATAAAAATCAGGTGTTCTAAGATAGTAGAAGTTTTACCACAATAAACTTTAAGGCTCAACTCAGGGTCACCAATTCAGACTCCAGAAGGGGTCACGGATATAGATTTTAACTGTTCATCACCCTCTGGCAGGTTAATAGTAACAGTAACAGCTGACTCAAATTAGTGAAGCATCGCATGGCAAGCCTTCCAAAACCTAAAATACTTTATCCCTTGAAAAAGGTTTCTGCAAAGCCAGTATGTAGGGTGGGGAAAAGTGACACCTTTTGTAACACGTTATTAAAAGGTCTGAAGCCATCAGATACAGATGGCGACTTCCGGCATTTTTTTTATTGGAAAAGGTTGCTCTATAACCAACTTCTCAGTTTTGTTTTCAGCCATTTGTGCTGTATCCCTCCACAGAGGGTTAGAAAGTCTCTTCTGTTCTTAAAAGATGACTGTGCTGAACAGCAGCTATCCTTGCAAGAGGAATCTGCAAATGCTGTTTGATATTTTGCAGTGAACTCTGTCTTTAAATTATTTCCCCAAGACAAACACTGTAGATCTACTGAAGGAAACCTCTCAAAAGACTGAGGAAAGGCTTGTGAATTTTCATGCTTTTTTTTAGGATTTGAAAAGGCCACTCTAATAGGTAGGGCTATAAAGAAAGAACAAACAGAAACGCACACTTAGGCAGGGACAAAATCTGATATTAACCCTAGTCTTCCCTCATTTGGCTGGGGGAAAATATAAGGAGATCTTTGAATACACATGCCTTAACCAAACTCTAGCCCCCATCCCCAAGTCTTTATTCAGTGCTCCCCTTTTACATTCCTTTGACTTTTTAACCAGAGACTAAAATTCCCTGTTAGACTGCTCAGCTTCAGCCTCTTTCACTCATTCTCCAATCAGAAGAGGAAGTAATGCTATTCCCAAGGATAAGCGTCATGGTTTGGGGTCTTTTTTGGAGATATCATAAAGCAGCAAGAGGCACTCAATCTGCTTCCCTCCTTCTTGGGTCACCTCCTAAACCTGCATGCACATTCATATAAACTTCCCAACCTGAGGAGGCCATTTATATTTCTAACAAATGAGCAGCATCTGCAGCTGAACTAACAGATCTGCATAGCAAGAGGCAAATGCTGCAGAAAACTGCTATTTCTCTAGTTTTCTCTGAACCAAATCCTTGCAGTACCAGATGCATCTATAAGAAAAAAAGGGAATTAGAACAATCAAAACTAGAAACATCTCTCTGGGGTTAAATGCTTCTTAAAAATAAGATCTGCTATTAAATACTGATCTGTTCTGAAGGAAGATAGTTCAATACCAATACAGTCAACTCCCTCCCGCAAGTTCTTGAGCAGTGTGAAGTACTATAATCAAATCATGACGAAAGGTGGCCCCCAACTGAAGAGTTCAGCACTCCACCACAACCTTGACAATTCCATAGGGGTGCACAGCAGGACCATCTTGCACTTGGTTATCTTTAGGCAGCTGGATCACCCTGAAGGACAGAAACGACAATGTCTGCTGGAACTGGCCACACAAAGCAGTTTATAGCTGTGACCAAACACAAGTGCACAGCTGCAAACAGCTTTAAAAATGGCCCAGTGGGTGAAAATCTGACCCCTCATTGCATGAGGTA
>NW_017728951.1:1121023-1148801 GCF_001723895.1 Crocodylus porosus
GGAGGAAAAGAGAGGGAAGGGAGCAGAGGGAGTTGATTCTGGGGGGTTTTCAACCCCCCTTGGAGGGTGGGACAGGTGTATTGGACCCCCCTGGAGGTGGGGGGGGTCCAATTCACCCACCCCACATTTCAGCACCAGTTAGCCCAAAGAACAAGTTCCCCGTGCTGGCTTTCTCCCTCCCATTCTGAAAACAGTGAGCAGTGGCAGAGAGCCCTGGCCTTGTTAGGCTCCCAGCCAGCAGCTAGCTTCCCCCCCACCCTGGAGCCAACAGTGAACTTCTGTTTGGTAGGCAGTAACTCAAACACTTTGTAAAAACCATTCCAAGTGACAGCTGGGAGCTGCACTTCTGTTTGCACTTGCATGACCTGGATCTTCCACTGATTTAAGGTCCCTTAGAGCCAAGCCAGACTATGACAGCACAAGTTAAAAAGCCTGTAGGCTGCTTTGTCACACGTTAAGAGCAAGGCTGGTGAAAAGTCAGGGCCCAACAATTAAAACTTGGGTGCCGAACAGAACACAAGTAAGGGGTACTAAGGGGAGAATCAAGCCATGTATCCAACCTACTCGCCTCCGACTTTTCACTCCTCATCCTGTATAAACAATGCTCCATTATGCCAAAGGGAGCAGTCACTTACCAACTACCCTTCACCACTAACACATTTTTGCAACCTTCCTACCTTGATACATCACTGAAGAGGTGGTTACCCAGGCAGCCCGAGGAAGGAAAAAAACCAACCAAATAAATACATGAAAAGTAGTGGCAGGACAAAGGAGAAAAATGAAACTTTAAAATACAGTGATAAAAATATAAGTGTGCTATTAGCTTTCTCTGGTTGGATGGGGGAAAGGAGAGAGGGGCTTATGATTTTTGTAAGAGAACATGTGTATTTTATATGGCATATAAATATGGAATTATATTGGAATGAGTTGTATATGGAATATAAACAAACTAGAATAAAACACTCCTAGCTCTGCAACATTTTTTTTTAAGTTTGCATTTTTAGGGCAGTTTAATTACCTTTTTATAGTGTTTTTAAATGGAAGCCAAATCAGGCTAGGATTATTATTTACTTACTTTTTAGATTTATACCCTACCCTATCCCAAAGGCTTAGAGCAGCGTTTCATTTATTTGTATTTTTTTTTTGTGAAAGCGTTACTAATGTTTAGTGAAAAAATACTGCTAGCTGAGATGCATTAACAAAACAGGTGAACCTCAGCAAAGTGGACTGCTTATAGGACAGAAGCTAATCGCCTCCTTCTCACCATTTCTTAGCTGTACAGGTAGTGGAAAGATGGCGAATCAAGGCGCTCCAGAAGAGAAGTAAAGCCAAGGGAGCAGTGAGTTCTTACAATCACCTCAGCTGCTCCAGTGTAATAAAGGTGGGAGGAGGGAGAGGTTCCCAGGAACAATGCTTTTTCAGCCTTTCCTCCACCCTGCACCCTCTCCCCTATATTCAAATGATTCTGCCATGCAAACTGAGTCATCATTCGATACCACCCCCTTCTGTCTATAACCAAGGAAGTTTTAGAGACATTTCCTGCTGTTTTCAACTCTGGGTCAAACTCCGATGTTGCTAAAGCCACTGGGAGCCCAGGCACAGTCAGGTTACAAGCTACTACCAGCATTTCAGCCTGTGACAATAAAGCCAGTCTTCCACCTGAAGGACAGGGTGCTTAATAAGGAGGTGGCCGCTGACAGATCTGTCTGAAGTACAGCTCCCACCTTTGCCCACAGTGGTGGTGCTGAAGAAGCATTAGCAACACTAGGCAACTTATTTTTAAAATGAAGTATTCCCCTCATGTAACACCAGGTGTCGAACTGGAGGCAGAGGCTCAAGTTTGAGAAACTTCCACCCACAGAAATGCTTAATTACAGACGGGGAGGCATTGTGGGAGGACAGAGTGTATTCCCTTGAGAGGCTGGATCTTTTCATCCATCATTTCTACCTTTAATTTAGAAGGACCAAAAGGTAGATTCACTAAAGGAATTTCCCCTGTTGTTGAAGCTTGCAGAATTTAATATGCTGGATATTTAGCCCTCATCTTGTTAGGCAAGGCATATATTATTTAGAGCACAGATCAAAAGGATTCATCTTCCTGGGCCCAGCAAACAGATATTTTCTAGATACACACTTCATTCTGTCATGTCCTGGCTGGATCCCCAGGGCCTTAATTACTGTTTTTAATCAGTGACAAATAGTCAGCTGGGAGTAGATGTTATCCCCAAGATTCATTCCTAAACCACAGAACCAAAAGGGAGGATTCCCCTTTCCCTGGAGAGAGAAAAAGCTGAAGACAGAGTTTCCAAGTTGTTACTCCTCTCGGGACGCAACAGAATCACTGACATGGTTAGAAAAGTTACCAAGTGGTTCTTTTTTTAGGCTCTGATTTTCTCAAACTCTTGCTTTGAAGGAGGACAATGTGAGAGCAATATGAACTCCAGGGGCAGCAAAATGGAAATTTAAATCCTCCAATAATAGATGGGTGGAAAAATATCCCTCTGCAGTAATTCAAGTCAGTAGGTAAACTTAGCCTCAGCATCTCTCTCTCTTTCTGAACAGAGGAAACAGGTAGCTGCACATGTTTAAGAGCTTGCTTCTTCTTTCCTACTCTTTGAATGGAGGGTTGGAGGGGGGGGGGGGGTGGCACAACCAAGCCACTGCCCGTAAATTTCAGCTAAAAACATCAAGAGATTGAGAGAAGTTCTCTCACAGGAAAGACTTCCTCTCAGAGCTCAGGTGGGAAGTATTTTGCAAGGAAAAATATTATTAGTAATAATAATAATAATAATAATAATAATAATAATAAAAAACCTCCTAGTTTTCCAGCCTCTCAAGCAGAAATAGACAAGGGAGGAAAAAGCCAGTCAAAGGAAACCTCCAAAAGGAGAAACAGAGAACAAATTATTCAAGAGCCGCTGCTCAATGTGCACAGAAAAGATTTAAAAAGGGAACTGGTGCAGAATCATTGCATTCCCAGCCACCAGATTTCAACCATCAGATCAGTAGGACCAACCATCATACTGCTAGCCTTGAACAAGTTTTTAGAATTGGCTCCAAAAATCTGGTAAAGTAACACAAAGCCCATTCGCCTTAAATCTTAACTGCTTCATCACCTCAAGAGATGTGTGAAACAGCTCCCTGTAGCATCATGACAACCCAGGTTATCACTTTTTATCCTTAACAGATGAGCTCATTATTCATAGTCAGATTAGTTGAGGGAAAGAAAATGTAGTGCTGTTACCATGTGCAATTTACAGGAATAGATTCTTGCCCACCATGTATCCAACAACTTAGTACAAGTTTAATGAGGAAATACTCAACTGCGTGGAAGTATCTGTGCCTTCAGAAGATTAATGAAAAGTTTTGTTAGCCCCCCTCCCACCCAAAAAAAACCCCAAACCACCAAACACATGGCCCCACCTTCTAGGGAAAGGACATGACTGGACTGACAACTAATTCAAGGCAGCTGACAGTGTCAATGCAGGAAAGGCTTACAGCTAAGCTGCCATAGAATTTATTACACTTGCGGCCGAGTAATGATGACTCATATTCACTTACACAGGCCACTTACACCCGACCCGGGAACCGCATGGGGGCCTTCAGTACCTACATTAGCTGTCATATAATCCAAAATGTGGAAAGTACAACATGCCTATTATTGCAAATTTAAAAATTAGCAGACTGAAGGGCTATAGAAGCCCTCATTCCCTATTATACAAAATGGACAGGATTCTTTGCAAATTAATACTGCAGAGCAGACTTACGATTGCCCAGCAGCAATGTGTAGCAGCAGATATAGGAACCTATGGAAAACCTGGGAAAGTAACTTTCCATCAGCTAAAGGGCTAGTTTTTTTTTCCTCCAGAAACTGCTGGTGACTTCCCACCTATGGATATGGAAAATAGTTTCTCAAAAGACCTCAGATCTGTGCAGAGGCAGGAGACCCAAGGAACCAGTTATCAACAGCAGTCAAGGTATTCTTAAAAACTCCTATACAGACGTGCAGACTTCAACCTGAAAAGGCACAAAAATGAAAGTACATGCAGAAGGTCAAAAAGGGCATATTATAACTCAGTGGGGGCCAACCTTTTTGCCAGGTTTAGCTCTGCACTTTCCTTGACTAGCATTCTGATCCCCCTGCCTCATCTGCTGCTGTTTTCTGCCCCATTTGCCTCTGTGCTGCCTGCCCCGATCCCAATTTGCCACATGCTACAGACTGCCTGTGCCACTTGTGGCATGCATACCCATAAGTGGGTCACCCCTGTTGTATCTTGCTTTCTACTGCTTCTTCCATTATTTTTTTATTTACACAAAATAGGAAGCAGGTGCCAATGCAAGTCATTCTGGTTTCAGAGACTGATACAAGCAGGCAGTGTCTGTGATACCAGTAATCATGCCACCAAATGTCAGTTATGGGCACTTCTATGCAAGTGGAGGGAGGAGGTATGAAGACTTGCATGCAGCTTTTGCCCGACTTTAAAAGATTTAAAACATATTCTGCAGGAATTTCGCAGTCATGTCAGATAAAGTGCTAATATAGCCTATTGGCAGTGTGGAAGCTACCTATGAATTTTTATACCATTCTTCAAAATGAAGTATTAGTTGACCATACCTAAAAGTAGCCCTGGCATGCTTATTTAGCTCTCTGCTCTGCCATAGACAATGAGCAATTTATTTCTCAAGCTGTTCCTGAAGTTCCAGACCCTCCAAACTGCGTCTACACTGATGTTGAAGAAGACCTGACAACTTCCTGTTTTGGTACAGTTATGTAGATGGACATTTAAAAAGCAGTAAAAAGAAGTATGAATTACACCTTTCTGGAACAGGACAATTTTTGTACTAACCATACTCATTTACCAAAGCTACTCAGCATTAAGAGTCCTACTCAAAAATGTATTTCAGCCAGTCCTATTATTGCAATGCCTACACCCATCCTGCCTTACTTGCCTGTTAATATGCAAAAGAGAAGCAGAGCTAAAATCTACATCTAAATACATCCAGTTTTAAATGTCCATGATGTACGAGTGCTTGGACTGTAATGTAAATTCAGGAAAACCTGAAGATATTTGATTTATGCAGTTTACAAAAGTGTCACAGACTTTGCCAGCTGAACTTGTACATCCATAGGCAGATTATTAGACTCCTCAGAGTAACAACTTCGCTATCTGAAGGTTTGACAGATTTCCCCTACACTCTAGGGGAAATTGCAAAATCTGATTGCATTTCAAGTCCTGCACTGTATCTGCTTCTTTCAAGCTCCAATCTCTGGAGCATTTTAATCAGCTGTGACCAGTTCACCAAGACCTGAATTCACCATCTGGTTTTCCTTGCAAACAGACCTGGCTAACTGCTCAGGAACCCACCGTCTCTGCCAGCTTCTCTAATGTCTCATCTATACCTTCATCCACAGCACGCTTGCAAACACTCCCCAAAAGACGCACGTAAACCTGCACAGCGATTTGGCTGCTGGTTGAGCAGTTCTGCCAGCAGAATTTGTCAGCTCTTTGCTCCGGAGCTAGTGGGCCTGCAAAGAGTGCCATAAGCTCCTTAGTCCAAACCAAAACAGCTTGCTGCACTTCCAAGAATGCCTTTCAGTTACATAAGCTATTTCAGCAGCTGAACTTCTAATTCTTGTAAGCGGATAGCTCTAGTTTGCCAAGAGTGCCCCCATGCGCACTTAGATACAGCAGTCTAACAGAGTATTTTACAGCTGGGGGGTGGGGAGGGAGGAGGGAGAAGAGGGGTAGAGTTTGCAACACTTTTCCATCTCATAAGCAACAAGTTCAGATAGTAGATCGCCCATACACATCCATCCTTCTATCAGCATTACACAGGCCACATACCAGCTGTCTGTTTCCCTCAGCTTGGAGAGGAGTCTGTAATACTCGGCAAGCCAGCTGTTCACAGACCAGCTTGTGATTGCATGTTGTACTGCACTTTGCATTTCCCATATTTAAGGTTTCCCCTCTCCTCTGGCTCATTCCACTGCCTCAGCTTTAGTTGTGTATGTGGGCCGACTAGTCTGTTCATACAGACCCGTTTGGTATTTCATATTGGCCGTTTGATTTGGTTAGAAACCCAGCACCGAAATTTCCAAAACATTCACTTTCTCAGTTGAAGGATACCGAATGCAAAAGGGATTGGTATTGGCAGGTGTTTTGACACCTCTTCTAGGAGTGCAGTAACCACCACCACTTCCTGTTGTCATAGGGCTACTATATGGGCCCCTTTTGGTAGTATTTTCTGTTCAGCCAGTAATACGCAGAGCAAATGCGCATCTTGCTTCATGAATTGTTGGCAAATAGTGCCAGTAACACATGGCTAGGGGCCTGAAACATCTTGGAAGGTGAAATCATAACCCAACATTCCAGACTTTACAGTAGTACTTATTATGTATAGCAAAAATGTAATGTGATTCTGTTTTGCTATACAGAGCAAGATAGCTATTATTTTATTGAGTGACTAAATACACAAAAACTATGTGCAACACAGCAACAGAATTAAGAGCTGCTAGATAGTATGTCCTAGCACGTTTTAAATTTTTAGTGGTACTGTGACTACATACAGTATTACTGGGGAGGGGGAGAAAAACTGGAAGATGCCATCATGAAAAACTATTATCTCCTGGGCTGAAACAGCAAAAGAACATCAGTATTAAGAAGTCTCTGCACTCAGCTGGAGTTACTCTATGACACTCTTACATTATTCCTCAAAAAGCTTCAGACGAGGAACATACAATCTGTTTTGAGTAACCATTCAAGAAACCCCATTAGTTACAAACCTGTTAACAACAGATTTAGAACACAACTTTACTGCCCATTCATAGTCCATGGGGCAAGGGCCTCAGCATTACCGATATACGGGGTCGGTCTACATGGGATGCTATGTCGCTGTATCAACGCATTACAGTCACGTAATGTCGGTGGGCACAAACTACGCTGCTAAAGCAACTCGTTCCCACATTATAGTGCATTGTTACGATGTAGGGGCTAAAAATAACCATGCGCCACGGGAACTGTGCAGTATAGGCTGTTACTGAGCCGTCTCCCAAAAGGAAGTACTAAATAATGGCGCAGTAACAAAGCAGCATAGAGGCACACGTAGATGCACCCAAGGGGTCCGTGTATGACAGGCAGCAACAGTGGGGCTCTACAAATCCCATTTCCAGCAGATTATCTTTTCTCTTGGACTAAACTGAGACAGTCACATGGCTGCCTTCTGAGAACATGCTTGTGAGCGCCTGCATGGGTGAGACAGGAATGAACTCGTGGCTGTCCGAGATTCTGGACAGTGCAAAGCACAGAGAGGCTCCAGGAAGCTGCCCTAGCTAATGCAGACAAACTGGGGTGGGGTGTTTAACAACCTCTTTAGCTCTTGAGCAGCTCAGGGTTAGGAGAATTCATAAATGGTTTAAAGTCACCTTAAGCAGCAAATGGATATTCCCTTATTCTTAAGTCACAATAGGCAACTGTGGACCACAGCATGCATTTATTTTGTAGCACAAATGGTACTGCTTGTTCTGCTACCTGACAAACTATCAAGGTGGCAAGGCAAGTCCAACAGTCTCACTCCCAGTGATGAGACCATGACCACAAATAAAATTTGGATGCTGATGTTGTCCATATCATCCCTCTCCATTTTAGAAGAAGTGACCCCATGAAACTCTGACCCAAGCCTCTCCTCTGGCCTTCATACACCCAGATGACAATTTAAAACTGATAATCATTGGTTCAGTTGGACCTCCCTCTGAACCCAACAGATTATTTCTTCATTCAAGAGGCTCAAAATTTCTTTTACTCTACACTGGACACTCTCACAGTTTACTACACTGTTATAGTGCCAGACCTGCCAAGTAACATGCGTTTTTTAATTCAAAGTAGAATTACTGGGCCTGTCAGGATACCTTGGTGGAGCATGAGACAAACTGCTACCATCTCCCACCTCAGGCTCAGCCACTCCAAGACTAAAAAGAGCAAACAACAGAGGCTGAAATACACTTCCATACTATGATATCCATTCCTAAAAGTAGTTACGAACAACTGGAAGTGGAAAATGAAATAAGTGGGATTCCTCACTTAGAGAGAAGTGTAAATCCTAAGGTATTTCACCCCCTCTTGAAAACAGAGGAAGGTGTTTTGAGGCCAATACTTTCACCTTTCCAAGAGCAGAAGTTACTGTTAGAGGAAAACCCTTTCAAACAAAAAGTAGTTAGAGAACAACAGGAAGGGGTTTTACATTTGGAGGCTCAATGAAATCTAGAACACCCCACCCAAAATGGCAAGATTACCAAGACGTTATCATTTTTTTCTCATAATCTACAAGCAGATTTTTAAAACGATGGTGAAAATGCTTTATGTATCGGGAATAAAAGTTGCTTATTGAATGGGTATATCTTTTCGATGAGGTTTGACTGATACATGGATAACATGTATACATCTGATGTAGTATGCTTGAGTTAACAAAAGCTTATGCCTTTTAGTTTGTCTAAGATGAATCTCTATTCTGCCTCCTATGTGAATAAAAGAACTTAATTATATTTTAAAAGCTTTTTTAACCTATATCTCTCTATTGCTATTAATCATATCAGCAAAAACTTCCTTTAGCAACCAGAAATATATTGAAATCCAATTTCCCCACCAGTAGCTACTGTAGACGATTTCATTAGCTTTGAGGGAAATTAATTGCAGGGATGGCAGGACAGGGTGTCACTATGCAGAAAGACGTAAGCTTTTGTCAGTGACAGCCTACTTGGTATGCACTTTGTCAGACACATCAGCAAATATAAGATGTTTGCTGTATTCTACTTTTCAGTGCTAAGATTTCAGTGCTTAGAAGCCAAGACACAAATATGCCACTGAAATAGGATCTGCCTACTGCAATCATTTAGTTACAGCTATATCTGAAAAAGTAGGCTGCTGCCTACGGAAGCTCAGTTTAAAAACAGTAAGATGTCACCCCGCCCTGCCTTCTGTCTGACTTCAGGCCAGCAGCTAACTACCACTCTCCTATCCAAGAAAGAAGGGAAAAAGACTTCCTATGCCACCTGAGCAAACAATCCTAGAACCCCAGCTGGTATTAACTAAGTACATGGCAAAGCCAAAAAGTGCTCATAAGCTTGGTTAAAGGAGGAGCAAGAGTAATGACAATTTAGCTGCAGCTTAACACAGCATTTCTGAGAGTGCTTAAAGACTTGGAAGAGCCTTTGGCTAAGGCACAAAGCCAACATGGAGCTCTGTCACCATTTCTTCACACTATGCCATGACATGAAACTAGGCTGCATTCTGGCTCTCAGCTATCATTGATAACTTCCCTTCATTACATGACTTTAGAAGGCCTACTCTGAAAAGGGATTTAGTTTTCAGTTTTAACTACCGCCATCCTGTATTTCAACATTCCAGTTCCTTTCAAGAATATAAAGGTTTTCATTAACAGCTAGAAAGAAGTTTGCTTATATTCTACTTTTAAGATTAAAGATAGATTGAGCTTCAGTGCTCAACAGCCAGCAAACAAATATGCCACTGAAACAAGAGTCTGCGTATTGCAAGCTTTTAGTTACAGGGCAAGACAAATCTGTAAAGCTTTAAAAGTATATATAGCTCTCTCAAAGGAAGCCTCAAAACAGCACAGGAACATGTTTAGTGGAAGGGTTTTTTTTCCTTCCCTTGACTATCTTCTGAACCTGTCCTATAAAACCAGATTTTACAAATTACTAACTTACCTAATGTTTTCCAGAAGCTGTATGTTTATTGGCTTTTAATGGCAACATTTTAAACTACTTTTCCCTGCAAAGAAGTGCCAAATGCAAGGAGAAAAGAAAGAAGCAACACTTACTCACCTACCCAACTGAAAGAAGTATTTGTTAAATAAACTTTGTCAAAATATTTTTAAAAGATGATTTGACAGCACTCAATTTAAGTGAATCCACACATTACTCTGCTTGTTTTGAATTCATATACTGAGATCTCTTAGAACTGCTCTACATGTATTCTCCCATCTCTTCTAGACCAGAGGCACACTCCTAACATATTTAGGCAGGATAAAAGTAGAATGCTTTAGACAGCTAAATGATTTGTTTATCCAGTTTGTTAATACCAGTTGCTTGAATTCTAAGCATGAATGCTATGTACATTTACTGGACTGTAGTTAATTCTATTTATAAACATTGATCTACCCTTATGCAGCTAATGAGCCAGTTTTTAGAATGACAAAGTGTGATAGTACAACTATAGGGTCATAATCTTGTTATCTACTGCATTACACACAAGACAGTACAGCTCAGAAGAGGCCTCAGGATATTTTGTTGCAAGTCAAAGTCAGTTGTATTTCTCTTCCTGGAATCACTGACTGCAACAACAGCTGAGCCCCAGGATTTTTTAGCAAGTAAAGTTATCTCCTATGAGGAAAAAAAAAAAAAAGTCAGTTAGAAAACAAAATGCTGGAAAAGGTCTTTTTTTTTTTTTTTAAACAAAACTATCAAGGAAAGCAAAGGAACTGTCTCACTGAAGGGAAAGTGGATAAGTCAAAACAAGAAACCAGAAACACTGGAGTTAATTTTTAATGAGATACACCAGTAAGTAAAAAGATACACATGGGGGGGGAGGAAGAGTGGCACATGTATGTAAATTCATTTTCAGATCAGTAACATGCATTAGTAGATATGTTTGTCATGCAATGAAGATGCAAACAATACATCAACCATATCTTCTCATCCAGAGAAGTCAGATGCAAGTCACCTCCTTGTGCATACAGCATTATGCTATGGTACGCACAGCAGATGCTGATAACTGTCAATAACTACTGTTATATAAACCAAATGGCTTCAGCAGAGAGAACAGAAAGAGGAGTCTAAAAGGGTCACTCTAAATGGAGAAAAAAGTTGAAGACATTCTGTTAAAGCTTGTCTGCTATTCTATATGCATTTCTGGATAGAAAGCTTCTCTGGCTATTTTATATGCATTTCCTAAGAAAGATGAAGGATGTTGTCTGTTGTTATGGTTCAAGAAATGAGGGTTCTGGGTTTCAGGCCATCTTCACCCTAGTATTCACTTGAGCTTCAACTCAAGGTTTGCCCCCAGCCAGATTCCTGCCTACATATAAAAGGCTCTCGGTTGAGTAAAATGCTGCAGTAAGTTCAAGCTAGCTGGCTTTTCAGGGAAGGAAACTGAAGCGCCAGTGTTCCTAACACTCAAATTCATTCAGCAGAAATGCACAATTACAACAACCTATAAGCTACTACTCAAAATCACACCATGGCTATTCACTCAGCCTACTCTAGCTCGAGCAGAATAGCTCAGGTTGGGGTTTGTCCTCAGTGCAAATAGTCAGTCACCTTTGGATAAACAGTGATGCGAGAACCACCCAGTGCTTCTTAATAGTATAGTTTTTAGAGACATTACCACAAAGCAAGCCTCCATTTTTTTCCCCCCTTACATAATCCTGAGTACAAGTTTGTTTGGGTTTTTTTCTCTCCATGAGTTAACCAGCTTAGTCCCAATACCCAAAGTGCTGCATCTAGCAACACCATCACCATTTGGGGGAGATGGGGGAGGCAAAAAAACAAAACAAAACAAAAAAAACTTCTTCATACTAGAAACTCCATGAGAAAACTATCAGTGCCCAGCATAAAGGTTTCTCCTATGAAGAAAATAAGCAAAATATGAGACAAAAGTAATGAACCAATGCTGAAATCTTTTGGAACCATAGCACAAACCTAACATGGTAAGTTACAAAGAAAAGGTTTTCCTAGCAGTTAAGATTGCATTTTTCTTATAGAACATTTAGTTCTTTTCTGGTTTAAACATCTTTCACCATGCTTCCCATTCAATGTGCATCACAGAGGACTCTGTTCACCGTGATAGCAACCTGAAGATGGTGGCTAACTGACAAATGTAGATCATATGCAAGTCACTGGGATTTTAGCACCAACTTTGATCAGGTCAGGCCCTATAAAAAGGACAGTTCAAAAAAAAAAAAGCCAGGAGGCAATTCCAGCCACAGCAGAATGAGTTTCGGTCCAATTTCCCCACATGCTGGTAGGCAAGTGTTATGCCCAGTTGAAAGATAATACATTGACTGCTTAAAGATGTGTTGGTGGCTTCTCTGCCCAGCGCCCCATTCCCCATAGTTAGAAACTGGTCTATAATTCTTGTGAGGGGTAAGAGGGCCCAATTCCAGTTCGTTTCACTGAACTCATCACTTTTGAAATTCAGGCCACTTAAGAGGCCCAAAAACCCAGGTCTAAAAAAATTTAACCCCAAGCTTTTATGGAATTCAAAGACACAATTAAGTGAAACAAAATACAAACACATAACAGAAACAGAATCACTAGAAGATGGTTAGCTACTGTACAGGAAGTATGAGTCCAGCATACACTCACCTGGTACTGGAGGCAAAGTTATGTTTCAAATTGTGTTAAGAGATCTCTTATTTCTGGGGTCAGATGCTCTACTGCCTTTGCAGCTTCCGTAATAGCTTTCCGATACATCCCTTTCTTCTTACGATTAAATCTCAGTTTGAAATATTCAGAGAAAGGAGAGAGTTTTGAAACAGATAAGAATGAAGTCGTTGGAGAACCAAACCATGATACTTTAGCTTCTCGCCAGGAAGGTTCTCCATTTTCCTTTTGGCTAAGGTTTATGTCAAGAACACGAGCTGGCCACCATGGAAAACCATGAATTTTACCCCAAACAATATCCCCCACTGAAACAGTTCTTCCATCTTCAGTGACGCATTTAGAGACACTTTGTGTATGTAGTCTAACTGTTAAGGGCGGCACAATTTTACGCTCATCTTTTGAGGATGAAGAGACAGATGCATCATCACCAGGTAAAAAGTCACACATTTCTGGTGATGTTACTTCTGAACTAGAAGATTTGGATTCATCTAGACTGTCATTACTACACACCGATAAACTAGAAGAATCTGCTTTCCTTTTACGATAATTCATAAGAAAAGCTAAGTTATCACGTCCATCTTTACCTTGGGGAAATCTCTTAAAGTCATCATCTTCACCTGAACTCCCTGAAGACATCTCAGCTAAACTTCTATCTGCAGATTCCTCATTATAAAATGCAGCAGGACTGATCTCATCAATAAGTTCTGCTTTATAAATTGACACGCTCTGACCATCATTTATTCGGTGGGGTTTCAGTCTGATTTTTGGAGGTGGAACATCTGCATTGGAATGCACAGGCCTAGTTAACTTCAGTTTTGGAATGGAAGCAAGTTGGCCACTCGCCGACTTATCCATAAAACATTTGGTTTCCTGACATCGTTCAGAGTCTCTGGTCTCCTCTTGGTCCTCCCCTCCATTCTGCAAAATTCGCTGCGGGCAAAATGGTTTAACTGAGCCATGAACCCGGGAGGGAATTTTCACAACTTCACCTTTACCTTGTGGCGTGCTGTAGGATATTTTTATAACTGGAGTTCGATGCACTAATTCACCAGAAAATTTGTCTTCCTCCCTCTTTTCTCTTTTGTTCCTTTTCTCTACATAATCCGAATCACTGTGCTTTTTCTGTTCCTTGTCCTGAATGCTTAGCTTCCTCCTCGTTTTAGCATTTTGCCTGGCTGTGTTAGCTTCCTCTGGGTTCAGAGTGTTTTTACACTTTTCACAGAGCACTTGCCTTGGCCTCAGTCTTATAGTGCTCATAATGAGCCTTCCCGGGTCTCTATTTCGTGACAACCGTCTTTTTGTCCTCTTTATAGTCCTTGGAGGTGGTTGAGGAACCCATTGATTATATGTATGTCTTAACCATAAGGGAGGAGGAAAAGGAGCTCCCTCAAAATAGGGAGGGTAAGGAGGAACATTGCCCGGTGGAGGAGGTGGCAGAAGAGGAGGTACTTGTTCATCATTGTTGCTCTTGGGAGGTTTTTCACTAGATGGCTGTGAATCAATCTCACCCGGCACAGTCTCTTTGCCTTCGGGGATCCAGTTAGTGCAAGCATTAGCAGGAGGCTCCTCTTGCTTCAGCAATGAAGATGGAAGACAGAACAATCCAGACCTACAAACAGCATAGGAAGGAAAAAAAGAAAGAAGCAGAAATCAGAACAGTTTGATTAACAGTAAACTTTCCAAAAAACGTTATTTTATTCAAGTGTCCCACACACTGAAGCCAGTCCTTTCCCTTCATTTTAAGAGGAAACACCTTTAAGCATAATGAAAAAGTACAATTTATGAACTGGCAAAAGAGATTTTCTACTCTGTAGATGGAAAGTCCAAAATGACCTGTGCATTGATTTCTCCACCTTCCCTCACAGACACCATCGTTTTGTTCCATTTACACAACCCAGGTTATGTAACTTGTTTCCAAGACTATCACATTCACAAAGCCAGTAAAACCTCAAACAAAGGTGGCATAGGGGAAAATAGAATATTGAGAGTTTTGAGGGCATCACTTAACCTCATTCAATATGCTAAGTTTTCAGTTTCTCATAAAATAGCTGAGCTACCCATTTTGCACACCCATGGCTAACTGTATAAACAAGCTCTCAGATTGCGTTTTCACGCATGGTACTTTATGATAGTCTCCCCCAAGCCTTAAAAAAATTGCCTCTTACTATACTCTTAAAGACAAAATGAGAAAGAAAAGGGAAAAAAGAAGGGAGGGGGGAACAAAAAAACCCTATGCTACTTTGCCAGTATAGCCAAAAGATGAGAAAAAAATGTCTTGTTTATTCAATACCCTGTTCTAGTTCTCTTGCAGGTACCTCTTTGCATTTCACAAAGTCTCCTTCTAAAAAAGGAAGAAAAAAAATTATTTATAGAGGTTAGTTGTGAATTTCAGCTATCCCAACCATTACTACGCTGATGGCCAGACGCTTTACAGCTGGTCTGATCTCTGATGCTGTACCCATGTAAGGGCCAGGCTCAAGTCTGTGGAGAATGGGAGGGCAAGACTATAAGCTGTAACAGTGCTTATTCATACTAGTTCTTTATGGATTTTCCCACCTTGCTTACCCAAATTATAGTGGCAGCATGCTGTAGATACCCTTGCTTAGCCTGACTTTTTGAATTTTCTTGCTTGCTCAAAAAAAATCAGTACACAACTACTGAGGGATACGCTGAAATAATGGGTTTCCACTGTGGAAAGTTTCCAATTGCAATATAAAAAAAAAATTCTCTATGTTGGAAAGGATTAATGAAAGAGGCATGTTCTTTATAACCACATGACCAGCAAGCTGATTCTCCCTATAAGATTCTTCTTTGCGATTAGATTTACCTAAGTGCACTCAGCACTTTGTTCCACTAGTTTATTAACAGTTTGTCCTTGACTGACTCAGAATAAATACACTGCAGGTAAGATATGCATTTTTTTTTTTTTTTAAAAGGGCTCCTCATTGCATCTCAGTGACTCTGTCTTACCATTATTATTATTAAATAGCCTCAATACTCTCCCAGATCCAAGCCAGGTTTTTTCTGGCTCAAGATTTACCAGTATTATACTCTATAGAATAATTTTTGCTGTCAGGTGCTCTATTTTTCCTCCAACAAAATCCAGTATAGAGTCAGCAGCCACTTTTAAGATCTCAACTTCCCCCTTGAACCCTGAGGCATGCTGCATCTACTAAGGCCTAGTGCAAGATGATATAGAGTACAGTATCTTAAAGGGACATCCTTAACAGCAATGACCTTTAAAAATATAGTAGTGTGTGATACTATTAGAAAGGACAAACACCTCATTTGAGTGAATGGAAACGGGCTACCAACGGGCTACCATCTCAACTCTTGTAATAGAGATCACCCTCTTGAATAATGACATGGGTGAGCTATTTTTGTCCTGAAAATATCTACAAGATATCCTAATGATATCACTACGATGCAGCTACAAAGTCTTTTCTACCTTCCAGACTTCTTTTTACCCACATTTTCCCTCAATGTTTAGCAGCACAAATAAAAGAGTCAAATAACAGCAAAGAGCTGTCAGTGTAGCATAGCATCTTTTTTTCATTGTTGCCAACATAAAAATATGGTCCTTTATTTTTAGATTCCTTGGTAGTGGGGCTATTTACAACTACTTACTAAATTCTCTCTCAATTTCTTACAATAGGAGACCTAGTTTCTTTTTAAATATAAAGTCTTTTGAGCATCTCAGACACCGGGTTTGAGTTATCATGTGCTGTTCTTAAGAGTCTTGATGATTTGTACTTTGTTTTTCTGACTGGGGGGAAGCACTGTCAACACTTACAGTAGAAAAGAAGTTTGGAGGTAGCTTTGGACGTGAGAAAACACCACGTTATAAACAGGTCTGAACACAAACTTATCTAGCACTATCAAACAAGCATTCCCACTTCTTAAATAAATATTCAATGTTTTACAAGCGAGTTCTGTGAAGTTTAAAAAAAAAAAATATGGAGGGCAGGGTTACTTCTAGGCCAGCCACCAGCTATTTTTAGGTTGAGATTATATGATCCTTTTTCTCATCAGCTCTCTGCTTTCCTTGTTAGTATTAGCAAGAACCTTATCCTGCATAAGAAGGGGCCATCACTACCTACAGAAAGGGGATTTGTTTCCCCTCTGCACAGAGCATACTTGAGGAAGACTGAAGAGAAACTCTTTCAACCTGTCCTCAACCAGCAGCATAAGGCAGTAGGAACAGGAACACACCACAGTCAAAAATAAGGAACAAGTTCATCGAGTCAGAAAATGGGGCTGTCAAACTGACTGACTGCCCCATCAGGCATCCAGACCACCGCTACTGAGACTGCTGTACTTCTTCAGTAGCTTGTCCTGAATTTGCACTAAGAGTTGGATTAGATGACCCTCGAGGTCCCCAACCAACTCTACGATTCTTCCCCAACTATTACCCCAGGATGGAGCATTTTTATAAAAGGAAATGACCAAGCTCCCCTCCCCAACTGCAAGTCTTCTTAGGCTACTGCTCTTTCAGGTGCATGTTGCTTCCCCCTACTAAGCAGAAGAGGGAGGCTCTTCTTCCTAGAAGCTTTAATAAAACAAATATTAGTAGGTCACATAATCTGACTAAGGGGAAAAAAAAAAAAGAAGTTTATAACTTTTCCCAAGACCAAAAACAGCCTTGCAAAACCCACTGATGCTTCTCTCCCCCCTAGTTCCTCCAATTTATTACAGTTACAATTCACTATGTTCATTTTTCTTTTTCTAGACATTGTTAATCATAGGCCAAAACTCTCTCACTTAACTCACATGAGAAAGTCTACCAGTGTTAAAATAAGTTACATAACTGATTTTTCTATGTGTTTTGATACCAAGTCATTGCTATTTTCTCTTACCATCTTTTTAGGTGAAGTACCAAATTATTCTAACTTTTAACAGTTTAAAACCATCTTTTCTAAGGATGAAATTTTTTCCCCCTTCACTTTGAGAGAGATTAGGTTATCTTGACCATTTTCATCTTTAACGACCCTGTCTACTTGACATGTACTTTCCAAATTGCAAGACCGACTCAGTCCAGACGAAAAGGACTTAAAGACATAATTGAGAACCGAGTCATTTTGTTCCAAGACTTTTAAGTCAAGCCTGACATTAAAATAGTTTGAAGTGAAAGCCTGCTAATACATTTGCTCTAAAGCAACCACAATTTGTACATCCAATCCAAAATATAATGGAAACTAAGGCAGTGTTATTTTTCATGCAGCTGTAACTGTGCAATACTTTGATTATTCAATCATGTAAATATTCTTATTTGGACAAGGCAGGATCATGTAATAAGAGGAACTCTTTCCTCCCCACCAAACCCCTCCCTGCCGACCTAGTACCATATTTAGATATAAACTCATTCTTTCTATAAACAGACTGAGGCATTTCACCTGAACTATAGAAGTTATTAAGGAAAGCAGGTTGGATCAGCCCATTCTGTTCTGTAAAGGCCTCATCTCTCCAGCTTCAATTATATGAGCAATGTACTATTTTCAGTGGAACTCCTTTCTCTAGGATCTGCTGTAGGAGCTGAGCCTTAACTCTGTTCACAGCTGCACTAGCAACAAATGCGTGTGAAAAGGCATTGGTTCATTGGCAGAGTGTCCAGTTCTTAAAATTTAACCAGAATTAATGCACAGTCCTCAAAACGTCAAAGTTCACTAGGACATTCTTTGCCACAGTAATGAAGCCTGACTAGGACCAAGGCCACACTCAATCACTCTGCTATTAAATCTTCCCCAAAAAATGGAATGGCACTGTTTTAGGGAAAGTTTTCAGTTCTGTGCATTAGATATTTGGTATTAAAGAAAGTCTCTTCCATATTGATTCTATAAGCCATAATGCCATACAAACAGGAATTTCAGGACTGACAGAAAAACTAGCAAATGCACATTTTAAAAAAGTAATTAAGGTCCATAAACAGTGCTATCCATTAAGCCAGGTCAACTATAGCAAGTGGAGACCAATACATAACTTGATCACATCTCCTGAGTGCATGTAAAATTAACCCAACAGGCCTTATTTAAGAAAGCTTAGTAAGTTTTACGTCACCAAACTATTACAAGTCTGAATTCTCTACTTGAGTTGGTGAATTTTTTTTTTAAATCAGAACTTGTCTGCAACTTATCTTCCATAAAGATTCAATGGAAATATCAGTTATTTATATCACTGCAATGTCTAGAAGGATCAACCACATCAGAGCCCTATTTTGCTAACCTATATGCAAAGAACATAGAAAAACACCAGTACTAACTTTAGAGAGTTTATAGTCTAGACACAATCACACTGCTGTGCATCAGGACATTGATGCACAAGCCCATTAGTCATCTGACTGGCTGAAGTAATTCTGTTGGTAGTTTCCTCTACACCACCCTTCTTTGTGGAGGGACTGTACCAGCTGTTCCTTACTCATATTTGCAATCCCTTTCCCAAGTCATTTTTGAGCCCTGGTTGTCCTGTATGCTCAGACTCAGGTAGCAGTAGTGGCCAAGAAGTCTTTCCATACTTTGGGAAGGGTTTGTATACATAAATGATCACAGTTACCCAGCATCAGACTGCTGCAACAACCATGCCCTCTGGTAATTTAAAACTGGCAGTTAGAGTCACATGCAACTGACTTTCAGTTAGTTTTTTGGTGACAGTTTAGAGCAATTGTTCTGGATGAATTTCTCCCAGTCTTTCCCCACCACAGTTTATGATCATATTGAGCTGGAAGACAATGATTTGGCCAGGCTATTAGTTGAAGTTAAGTGGATATTTGCAAAGAGAAGGCAAACGAGTGTTGGGTGGTAGCTGTATAATCTCTCTGGGACACCTACAGGCAATTGATGAAATCAATAGTAAAAACACAGCCTTACAGGAGCAAAGAGTTCCCTCTGTTGTAAGTCTTGGCTTCTAACAAGACACCAAAAATCTAGGGAACTATTCCCTTTCCCAGGAACCAACACCTAACATTGTAATATATTCTCCAAAGCCAAAAAAAGGAAACAAAAAAAGTGAAGAGAACTGGTTGCTCCCAAAGGGCCATATTTTGCTAGTACAAAGCCAGCACATTTTTGTTTCACTCAATTTAAAAAGTCCAGGGGTTTATTTTTCAATAAAACCATTTCCCTTCATGTCACCGTTTCAGTTTAATTCTTGACACAGAGGGTCAGAACAAAGGCTTTGCTGCTTTTACCACCACTTTGCATGCACCATTTGAGAAATTTCACCCATCTATGAGTCCCATCTCATAAGGAAAGAAAGACAAGTATCCAAGGAGACTAGGTACCATGCCCAGCATTTGAATCTATTTATAAACTTATGTGACTCACCTCGCCATAGGATTTATGCTATTCTCCTCTGTTCAAACAAAATTATAAGCAAGAATAAAATATATCTTAGTCTGAATAGGGCTTTTTTTATACCTCATCACCTACATTTCCTCTCACTGAAAGCTGTACAAAAAATAAGATGCTCCAGTCAAATTCAGCTGTAGAAAGATTAAGAAATTTTATAAAGTAAAAAGCATCAGAACTAGGAAATTCTTTACAGAACCAGGACATCCTCTAGAATTCAGGATATCTGCAAAGAAATTCTAGACATGTTTAGGCCTCTTCAATAGCTTTTAATCATCTTGCTTGTAAAAGGTAAGTATATTGCATGTGCTTCTTGTTCCAAACTTCTCAATTCAAGTCCAGTTTTCACTGCAGACATTAATAAAATGTCAGTGAAATCCATTTTTCCTCACTTCTTGGAACATACTATCTATCTGCACACTGTCATTATTGATTCAGCATATTTGTATCTGCCCAGTGATAAACTGTGCATTTTCAATTTATCAAGCTTAAGAGATGCCAAAAAGCAACTGGATATTAGTCTTCAGAATATACCAGAGCATGTGACTTTAGTCTCAGTGGTGACATTTTAAGTTGCAAGGTGTTTAAGGAAAAAGAGACCACACTTATTAGTCAAAGGCATGAAAGAGGGAGGCCTCTTCTGTCCAGAGACAACACATTGATGAGAAACCACCATCTTTTAATGCTGCAAAAGGAAATGGTTCTGAGGTTTCTACCAGGTGTATATCTTAGACCTAGATTAAGGACAAAGACTCCCTTATTTAAGTATGCACTTAATTGGTTTTTGATAAGTACCAAATTCCCCACCTCAGAAGAAACACTTTTAGTTGTTGGAAAAGAAACTGAACCCCACATTCCCAAGCTGACACGGTCGCTGGGCAAAATATTTTCTGTTCTTTCCCTGCGACTTACAGTTGCTACAAGTGGAAAGATGTCCGATGATGAGTTGACACTATTCTCTTCAGCTGAAGTCATTATGCCCCCACAAGACAAGAGTCTGCCTCTAAAAGTTTAGATTGCAGGGTCCAGGCTTTAGTCAAGCTAGACATTTACTAGATAACTCTTAGCAAGAGAGCTAGGCTCACTGCACAAGTCCCCAGTATTTAACCCAATATAAGTAGGCCTACAGTCATAAAGGTCACATGAATTTTGGGTAGGGAACTGCAGGAGGGGGATGATCAGTTGGTAAGATCAAGGCCTCAAACCTTGCTGAGAAGTCCTGCTACTAAGAGGACAGGTTCTTACCCCAAAACTACTCAAGGCTTGCGTGTTACCTCTTACATAACTTCCCTTTGTAGATACAGATTGGAAATTTCCCACCCACTACTGCAGCCCTCTAATCACACAATGATTTTTAAAGAAATGTAAAGATCTTTTAAAGATATTTAAAAGAAACCCCTGTGGGTTATTACACTGCTCTTCTTCACATTTCAAAGACAAAGGCAATGACCATGACTGGCACTGCAGCATCGCCAGAAGCACCTTACAGCTGTTTACCCTGCTGCTGCCTGTTTGAATTTGTGGTATTTGGTCCCATCTTGACACCTCTGTACTGCCTAATGAAGAGCTTAACAGAAGCATTTTGGGGGAGGTCCAGGGTTGCCTAATAAGGTATAACCAATTTCAGTAGTTAACAGATAAGATAATTAACCTTTTGTCTTCAACTCTTCCTCACCCCACCACAAATCAGAAACCCATCTGGCACTTCTATTTACACTTTTCGAAATAATCATAGTTGATCAAGCCTTGGATGTTTGACACCGACGCATTTGACAAGACCTTCTTTAATAGAAGACTCCCTAAATTAAGATGAGGTTTCCGGAAGTTCTTTTTTCTGGGACCTCGCAGACTTGGGGCAGTCTAAACATATGCTTTTGAATTAACTTGGGAAAGGTAGAGAAAGATTCTGGAAGTCTTTTAAAATACCCAGAAAGGGGCCTATTAACATAGCATCTTCTTGGTTCCACTAAGGAGGAAATCACCAGAAAGTTAGAAGAGGAAGGGGGAAAAAAAACCCCAAACAAATATGAAAACCCAGAAGAGATAAGAACCGAGGATTTTTTTTTTCCTCAAATGACGTAGGAGGTTGAAACCTGGATTTTAAAAACAGCAAATACCTAAACGTGCAATTAGAAATTAAGCAAGTTAGATGCCAAGTAACCATTAAAAACAGGCACTAGGCACCTTTAAAACAGATACTTCATTCAGTTAAAAATCTATTTGTATCACTAGGCCTCTAAATACTTTTGACAATCTGGCTTCAAGTTCCTGTGTCAGACCAATCCCATATACAGGTAAGCACTGCCATTCAAGGCTGATGAAAAAAAATAAATTCAGAAGTCTTTTTTCATATGTCCATTGAAGAGAGGCCTTGACAGGGTGTGCTAGAATGAAATAGACTATTCAATAAATGCACAGTCAGTGATCAGCCCTAGCTCAGAATGTAAATACAGGACATGTATGAGCTAAAATCCTTCCTTTGGCTTGCCATTTTTCATATTAAAAAAATTAGTAATTCTCATTACCTTACTGTCTGGCAGTATTGTTTATTATTAATGTCCTCACAATACCTGAAAAAAAATCCATCTAGAATTGAAGTACCTCCTGTGAGAGAATCTCTCTTACCCTCCACAAAACTAGCCTTTCAGATTCAGGAACCCTTCCTCTCCAGGTCAGAAGAGGTCCTGACCCCTTCAAAGCTGGTACAATATATTCATAGTGGCATTGTGGCAGAAAACAGTCATGGGAATCTGCCACTGCAGGAGGATCCCCAATCCAGCTAAAGAAGAGAGAAGAACATGAAAAAGGCCAACAATACCTCAAGGATTTAAAAGCATATGCAAAAAAAAAAAAAAAATTGAAAGAGCACTGACATTTTAGGGTGGCTGACTCCTGCAGGGATACAAGAAAAACAATACAAAACTACAGCAGAAATTCCAGAAAGGCAAATTCAAATGGTGGAATGAACCCACATTATTGGCTTCAGCTTCTCCAGTGAGAGAGAAATCAATAAAGCTGCAGTCCCTCTCCAGTGGCTCACTACATAATGCAAGGATTTCTAGGGATATTTGATAATATTAGTAATGCTAGCTGGCTGCTTGGACAATGGAAAGGAAAACACATGAATCCCCAATTAACTAAATTTTTTAGACTGACATGTATTAGTGCTATGCTCACACATACTGAAGATAATGAGGTAGATGGCTAAAATTCACATGAAACCATATGTTAAGTCATGTGACTTAATATTAATGGTTTCTGGCACGTCTAATTAAGAGATAAAGCCAGTAGGATAATTGTCAAAGGATAATGGTTTCACACTGCTGGAAAAAAGCTATAGCAAAGCCTAGGCATTTATTAAGGAAAAATTTGAGGCCTTCAAAAAGCAGGAGACATTTACAGTTCCCACTCTGAAAATAAAACACTGAAGGAAAGCCAATACATTTACATTTGATTAATGTCTCATCCTTCTCATACCACTCATCTAGTAGGGATATCCCATTATTATGCATTGATATATTCCAGAGACTTTATCACACCAAAGAATTAAATAGGGAGATACTGGTATTCCAGATGATTTAGATAATTGGCATATATGCTGTTCTTTAGCCAATCAGAAGCCAGACTGTTTTAAAAACATTACTTCAGATTTATAAAGTTTATTTCATAGATGTTTAAATGGATTGCCAAGTAGGAAGTATAAGTACTCCGCTATCAGTAAATAAGGATTAGTCACCTAATTAGTTATTATACATTTTATTATGGCTAACAGATTTCTTTTGTTAAGAGTTTTGTGATTAAATAATCACAAATGTAAAGCATATGTCAACTTGAAATATGTTTATGTACATTGCTATATACTTATATGCAAATCAATATTGTTACTACACTATTCTTTTTGCTAAGCATATTAGCTCCAAATACATGACAAATAAAGTATTTCACTTAACTGGTCATCTGTGTTTAAAATTATAACCTACTTAAAGCTAATATTTTTGCATTATATGAAGCATGAACATAAGAGAGGCAACATTAGACAGTTTCTCTAAGATAAAGCTGTTGAAGGGTTTGGTACTCATGAACAAAGAAAGAAAGTCTATAATTATGGCAGCCTCTGACATCATGTGTGTGTCTATGCACCCACACCAGTACACCCCAAGATACTGCACAAGCACATCAGCTGTAAGAACTTTGCTAAGTTGAAATATTGTTATTCAATCAAACCTTCTCTTTGGAAAAGCATGTCTTTTTTGCTCCAACATGAAGTCTGAAATCTGCAAGCAACCCCTTTAACATTGAGGGCACTTCAGCAGATGGACTCAATTCCCTGTCTGATGGGACACTTTCCTTCATATTTTACAGCCATAGAAGTGTTACTTTCAAATGCTTTCACATTGCTGGGTTCTCCCCCTCCCCCATCTTTTAAACCCCTCTCCCCTAGGTACTAAGCAGTGGTGCTAGGCTGATTTGGGGTAGTAACTGGGCAGCCACCTTCTGAAAGTGATTTCTTCCCAAAAAAACATTTTGAAGAGAGAAAGGTGAAAAAAAAAAAAAAAAAAAGAGGGAAAACCAACCCAAGCCCAGAGCCTTCTTTTTTCTTTTTTTTAAAGCCACCCCCCCTCCTTTTGAAGCATCCCCTCCCCCAACTCCGATGTGCAATGCAACCTTAACTCTTTAATCTGATTATGGCCTAATCCCTCCTCCTCCCCAGCTGCTCTGCTCTCTCTGTGCAGCAGGCCCCAAGCCGGAGAGAAACTTCTCAGTTGCAATCCCCTTTGCAAACATTTCGGGTAACAATCAAAGCATTGCGGGCTCCTACTTTTTAGTGCAGTCTAGGAGGATCCCAGTGAAACGCCTCTCCCCGCAGCTCAAGGTGACCACCAATGTGTCGTTCACCATCTGCTCCACCAGCACCGGCAGCCAGGAGCCGACCTGCAGCTCCTTCGCCTCAGCTTCCTCCATGCTTGCCGGAGCTCGGCGCCCGCCTCGGTGCAGCTGGAGCGCGGCTGCGATCTCCCTCCCGGCCGGCCTCGCTCGGGCTCGGGCCCGCCGCCCGCTCCGCGCCGCTCTCCCCTCCCCCGCCGCTGCTCCTGCCGCTGCTGTCGCCGGGATGGCTACACGGGCCGCTGCGATGACCTCATGGCTCCAGGCTCCCCCTCAGTTGGGAGGATTAGTAGGTGCGCTGACGTCACAATGCTTCCCTCCCGGGAACGTTCCACGGCCGAATCCTGCAACAATTGGCTACAGTTCAGGGTGATTATTGGAGAAGAGTATGTCAGTTACACTGAGGCTGCTGCGGCTGCTGCCCATGGTGGGGCCTGGCAGGGCGTCTGCTCTCACCCCCACGGCACAGCATCCCACACAAGGGGCACGAGGTCTCCCCTCTGCGGTACCCAGGGGCTCAGCCCTCTTCCTGCAAAGTGGTCTCCACGAGCATCAAGGCGCCCCCTCCACAAATCCTCAATGGATTAGAGTAAGGGGTTTCCTTTCTGCCCCAAACTGATGGTTAGGGGTTAATTACAACCTGCCCACTCCCCCTCCACCCCAAACACACTGAACAAATCATTTGGACATGGCAAAGACTCAGGGAGTTGTCTCTTCCTGTCCCAGATTGTTCTCTAGCAAGACAACCACACCACCATTTACTCCTACTCTGTACACACGGACTGCCCTCCCGCACAGTTGGTAAGAGGTAGTCTTTAAAAGTAAAATATGAGATTTTCCAAAAGATATCAGTACCCAGTGTATTCCAAAGGGCTATAAAGGCAGTCCAAATAGCCTTTCTAATGCTGACAGATATGTAAATCCAGGAAATAGTTTCTACCCTTTTAATAAATTAGCTGCTATCTTAAATTTGCTTTCTGAGAAAAGCCAGTTTCTCTCATATCCCTTTATACTCCAAAAGCTTACTCTGAATGGTTTGACAGTCTTCTAGTTCTGTGAGTGAGTGAAATTTCAGGAAATTGCATGCAATTCAAATGCCTCACTAGAACCCAAAGTAAAGTGCTTTATTGCAAATAGGAAATACTGTAAAATGTGCTTTAAAATTACTTGAATGAAGAATTCCAACTCCAGAGAATCAAGACTGCATTTGGAAACCTGGGTTTATTGCTTCAGTTTTCTTTCAAGCAATAAAAACTTCAGATTCCAAAATGTCTCTTTCTAAGTAATACACTGTGGTACAGGAAAAACTAAAAACATTTTGTAGGTTTAGCTTAGGAAAAAAGACTGTGTTCTGTACATTTTGAAACAGATTTCTTAGTAGGCAGTAGAGCAAAACGGTGTTGAATTAGAAAAGGAATGCTTCATAAGGAAATCTCTTCATATACAGGGGTATCCTCCTCCAAGAGGACTTCCCCCAACCCCCATACCAACATTGGACAGATTCCTTTTAAGACTGTGTTTACAGGACACAATTTTCTGCTATCATTTAAGTAACAATTCAACAAAGTTATTTTCAATAATAACAATAAAGAAAACAAAGGCTGAATGGGCAGTTCTCCAGGTTCCTGTTTAGGCCTGTTAAGGCAAAGCAATAAGGAAGTAAAAACAGTTTGATCAGGAAACACATTAGATTAAAAGTATGGCTGAAAACTGTTCTTTTTTTTAGACCTACTCGAAGAGGTGCTCACTTCGTCTCAGAGATTTTCAGTCCTCCTTTAGATTTTAAATGTACCAAACTATTTGTGAAGTATTACTCTGTTGGGCCTATCCACAGTGTGACAATGAACACAGACAACTGCTTCTTACTAAGTAATGCTGTATTCAGGAGGGGTCCAAGGTCAATCAACCCTTCCTGCCCATCCCACTCTCAGATTAGCTCTTTAAATATATGCCCACAAAAAGATGTCAACAAAGTTTTGCATTCATTGTCTCATAAGCCTGTACACACACGCAGAGAGAGAGAGAGAGAGAGAAAGCAGTTAAAAAAAGTATAAGAAATGTTTTGGTTAAATAAGATTCAAAAGAGAAATCGGACTTTCACTCACATTAGTCACAGAACGGAATTTGCCATTACATATGTATTTTAAAAGGCCAGGGATGGCAATCATGTAACTAGGAATTACAGGTTTATATTTTTTAAAGGAATATGCACTTCCTGTTTGCAAGGTAAGCAAGAGCTTTTATTTTTAATGAAAAGCTACTTTAAAAGCAACACTGACACTTACGATGAATAAAGCAGTAAATAAAATACAATTTGCCATCTATTCAGACAAGGAAAAATTCCCATTTGTATATTTGGATCAACTCAGTTATTGCTGATATTGAAAATCTGTGCTGCACTGACCCTTTTGACTACAGTCATAATAGCAGAAAAGACTTTTATGCTGCATTTAGTTTAAAAGCTTCAAAAAAGTTTTTGTTTTGTTTTTTAAAAACAACTCTCTGAGCAAGAGGATTTTAAAATACAGGTTCCTTCAAGTTGTGTTCATAGCAGTAAAGGTCATTTAACAACCCACACAGTTCAATCCCAAACCATCCTAAAGCAGTAGACGGATCATTTGTAGGACTCGGAAAAGAGTAGCTACAGCTTGCCCACATCTAAATATTACAGTTCTCCGCTTCATTTAAATCCCCTTTCTGGTGTGACCCACAAAGAGAGCTACCGTGTTGCAAATTAACGAAGTAAGATTACGGGGTCGCTGCTCTTACTTGTTAACTCCATTACTCCAGCCTCTCTATACGGGTGGTTGGGAGAGGAGGGTGTTTGGGGGGGAGGTGGGGGGCAGTGTTTTACCAGGTAAAAAAAGGTTTCTTTCCTTGTTCATTTGCAGTTGGTCGCTGTGGATCTGAAACGCAGATGGAAATGGAAAAGAGCAGCCAAAAGCGACAGGGGGAACAAGCAAAGCCCGCAGAAGACGAAGCCCAGCAAACGAGGGTGTCGCAAAGGCGGCGAAATAAAGGCAGAGAAAAGGCTGTGGCTGACGTTACCTGAGCGATCAGTCTCCAGCCCTTTAATAATTACCGGGCTTGACAATCTAGGAGGTGACTGCCCAGCACGCCCCCTAGCGGCCACGCGCCGCCGCGGCTCCCGGCCCGA
>NW_017728951.1:1148916-1159201 GCF_001723895.1 Crocodylus porosus
GCCCGAACTTCTGCTCCTGGAAGCATGCCCCCTGCAAACTAGTTCAGGTCGGCCGGGAGGATGCTTAGCGCTGGGTAGAAAATGCTCAGGTCTGTTTTAAAGGGAGAGGTGAGAGCTTGCTCAGGTTTGGGAAAGGCCCCGCGTCGGCGCATGCTGTTTGTATCCCTGCCCCGCCACTTCAGTTTATTGCCTGTCTCAGATGTATGCAGAGAAGTGTATAAAACTGCTTACTTGCTAGGTTAAAAAAGAGCGTCAGAACTCTTCAGTGAACACAGACTGCACTGAATTTATGCTTTGTTGAAATTTAGGTTTCCAGAAACTTTCAGAAATGAACTCCTAATTTTGTATAAATTCCAGTGAAACTTGCTTTAAAAAAAGGGGGGGGGAGAGGAAGCTGCCTTCTGCACTGGAAGTGAAACTAATACTTTCATTCATTGGTCAAGCTGTGAGAAATGAAAAAGTGAAACAAATTCCACTGTAAATGCCACAAATTTGAATAATCTAAGATAATTAGTAAATTGTAGTAGATAAGGATTTAAACAGGTGTTTTACCTTTACAGTTTTCCTTTCCTCCATTAGTCTGGGGGAAGCTGAGTAGACATGGTGACTCCACTATTGCTCCTTTTCCAGTGCAGTTGATAAGAAAGAATCTGGCTACCTTTTAAAACTGCTGTAATTTGATATATGCAAGCAAAAAACTCTAAAACCTATACTATACAAACCCTTGTGCACATGTTTAAAATTTACACAAGGAAAGCCTGGATTCATCTGGGTTACTCAGCCTTTTTCGCCTGTCACTTTTGTTTTCTACACAATAAACTTTCTGTCGCATACATCTGATTTACAAGCCTGTGTTGTCACAGTAAATAGTATGAGAAAACTAGTTTTGTGATTGGAGCACAATCTGACAGTAAGAAAATCTGGGTATTCCAGTGCTTCAAGAGCCTTCCTTTGTGATCTTAGGCAAACCACTTTAACTTCTCTCTGCATCACCTTCTGCATCTGTAAAATGGGGTTAAGACTACTTACCTGCCACCCAGAGCTTAACAAACTGGTACATATAAAATGCCTTGAGAGCTTTGTACAACCTTTGAGTGCCATTATCCTTGGTTGAACAAATCATCCATAAAAAGGCACATTTTAAAGGTGATAGGCAAAAGACTGTTTTTTGGTAAGAAATTGGTGCTGTGCCCCATAATGAATCATAAGGAAGTGAAAATGGTCCTGAAATATTTTTATAGCATTCTTGTTTAAGCACAACCATATCACTCATATTTTTAAGCATGGAAATATAAAAAATATAAAATCTCATCCTCTTCTCTTTTGCTGGAAGACCAGTTAAGAGGTACAGGATATTTGCTGGGTACTGAGTGAAGCATCTTTGAAACCAGTGGGCATGATGGTTGTTCTTTGTTCAGGATATATGTAAGCAAAACTAAGTTCCCTCACTGAATACATCACTAAAACAAACAGGAACCACCAACAAAACACATACCACATGCAGTCTTGGTGTTGCAATTATGCCAATGGCTGACGCTGGTATCTAAGTGCAAAACTTGGTCTGGGTATTATTTAATGAACTACACATTAAAAAAGGAGCAGAAGCAGGAGCATACAGAAAGACAGCAAAAAAGGCCTAGAGACATGTTTGTAACATGATCCTAGAAAAATGGTAATTAAGAGATCTTTGGAGGTACAGTGCTTGCTGGAAAGAGGCTTGGAATCATGAGCTAAGAAACTTTCCTACCATTTCAACAGGACTTTATAGTCATTATTTGTAAATAAATAATTGCATCAACAAAGTCATTACTAATTCCTCTTCTTACTAGAAATAAAATGCAATTCTGACTTGGCACTCAAAGTAGCAAAAGCATGTTTACGGTCAGTTCAGTATACCTGAACTGAAAGATGAAAGGCACAGTAGTCGGTATCCATCTGTCTCACGAGACAACAGAATTACACCGAGTGGGACATCAGCTCGCTCAACATACTCCTTTCTCAAAAATAAAGTAAAGCTAAGTGACTGTGCCAGTATGTTTGGAACCAGCTTGGCTACACTGGTGAAAACATATAGTGTTCACATCTTAATCAGAATTGCGTTACATTGTTTGTAACCAAGGTAAAAAAAAAACAACACAAAAAAACCACACAACAATTTAAAAGGTGACTTTCCCCCATTAGAATTCAATGGGTGCATGGCTGTATGGCTACGTTGCTATGGCACCATCCTTTTGGAAGTACTAAAGCATGGTGCAGTAACTGCCTGTACTGTGCTGTGCGCACAGCGCATGCTTAGATTTCACTGGTGTATTGCTGTAACGGGAGTGCGCCACAGCGCCGATGTAGCTGCCGATCAGATCCACATTGCTGTAGCCCGTCGCTACATCACCATAGGGCGACGTGTAGACGCACCCAATGTTACATTTATGTAATTCCTCCCACCCTTTACCAAGTCCATACTTATGTATACATGTAGTGTCAGGACACAGCCATCCTATAGTCAAAGTAAATGGTAAATTTGGACTTCATTGCAGTACTTTGTACTGATTTGCAGCTCCCACTGCATAGTCAGTTTAATGGGTTTTTTTTAAAAAAAAAATACATCTCAGTGTAGCAGGACACATCCAAATAGCTTTTGAGCTTGGGGAAGGAAGGGAGGAAGGAAGGCACTGAGAGACAAAGTTCTCTGTTGTCTTTGAGGCAAAACTCAAAATGCGCTGAAATACTCTTTACAGGGAAAGTACAAGCTATAAGGAGGCTACAGAGGATACTCAGCAACTTCCCTGTAAGCACTTTCCTCATGTCTACACTGTGGGGTGCACTAGACTCTATCTGAGCTAGCTCTAAATTAGCTTTAACCAGTCTCTAAAATAAACTAGTGAAAGTGGAGCTGCTAGAAGGGGAATGGATTTTCCCCTCCTAATGCGAGTGAAAGTTGAGCTTAGCAGAATGAATTAGGAATGCAGAGAAAGGCACTGTGGGGAACGTCAAGTGGATGGTTAATTGGCTCATGCTCAGTATGGCTCCCATCCCCCCAAGCCCCACAGAGAAAAGGAAAGCAAGAAACACTGGGACAAATCTGTAATTCCTATTCACACCTAGGAGTTGCAAATGAGGCAAAGCTCTTGTGGAGCAAATGATCGCTACCTTCAGAGTATAGTATAGCACATCAGCTGGGTCCCAGGACAGCTTCCATGAGCAGCAGCAGCAGCGGTGACTTGTAGCAGCTGCTCCCCAGCATAAATCCCTTTTATGTGGGTTTGCTAGGGGAGCCATCATTTGCCCTCTGTAAAACTCAGAGTCCTTAAAGACTCCTTGACAGCATGCCCAAATGCCAACTTTATCATGCTCCCACTCAGCAGCAGAATCTCTTCCTGAATGCCTGTCTGTGCATATATGGCATTGCCTAAACACTTACTTTTTTTGTAGAGCTCACAGAAGTTTATGCAAGATAGATCCCTACATTACAATACCAGAGATCAGTATGCTTAACTTATTGTCTGAACACTTAAAGAAGAATAAAAGATTGCTTAGCAACAATGTATGGGAAAAGATTTGAGAAAATGCCTAGGTTTTATTCCTGGATCACTTACTTCATTTCATTTTACATCCCTGTGCCTCTGTTTTCCTAGATCCAAAAATGGAGATCAAGTCTAGCCCAGGCATTCATAAATAAATCACTCCAGCCACAAATGTGAGAAAGAGTGCTACCAGACAGGCAGGCATTGAATATATAGGAAACACAATGTAGAACTATACATGCATTGGCATTAGCAGATTCCATATAAAGTAACTTTAGATTCACGTATGCAGATTCAACATATTCATGTATCTTGCAGGGATAACAATACTTACTGCTTTGTAAAACACTTAGAGCTTCATATGAGAGCTGAGTGCAATGATTATTATTCCTCATGGAAACCACCATTTTTTCCTTATCTCTTTGAATAGAAAAACAAAAGCAACAGGACACACAGCTTGGAAAAAACCTTTGTCTTAAAAGATCTCAATGTCCTCACACACAAAGACATGAAAGAGCAACGTTACAGTGTATTGATACATATTGCTCAACATAGCTGCATGTTCCCAGCATTTGATTCCAAGAAAGCTTAACACACACTTTTGTCTCTAGCTAACTCCTCTTCTGTTTTTTCCCCCAGACGGCAGCATCTTGTGAGAAATACGTAATGTACTCTGATAATTCATCATCAGAACAAGCTGTCACTTTAATGATGTATTCATGTGATATATCATCATATCCAGTGAAGCATACTGATGTAATCCAAAGCCAATACTGTCCAGGGAAGCAAAAACAGAGAAGATTTAATAACCTGAACAATGTAGAAATCAGTTAATATTCAGCATCTAAGAAAGCAACCTTTGCTATATACAAGAGGATAAGAATATTGACAAGAACTTCTTATAATATTTCTGATAGCACATCACTAATATTTAAATTGGTGCAACAGAGATTAATTCTTCAGGTGAAAGCAGACATTTTTTTCAATAAAAAAGTGGACCCAAAATGATAAGTTTTAGATGTGTTCTAACCGTAAGTGGTTTAAAATGGAGCAAACTGCAAAAGTGTTTAATGTGTTAAACATCATCATTATTGACCACATTGCAATTAGTATTAACTATATTTAACAAGAATGTGCATCTTCAAAGTATTCAGTATTAACTTATGCAACCGATTTAGAAAGACAGTTTGTTGACGATGTGCAAAGTACATTAGCCAGGACCAGGGGCACGGTTAGGCTCCTTGATTCATAGTTAGTAACTTGAATAAATGTGTTAGATGGGAGCTGCCAGTGCTCAGCATTTTTTTAAAGTTTTACAGGCCTAAATTTGGATTTAGAAGCTTGTAAAAACAAACTTCTGGCTTTAAAAAGGCATATATTTAGAATTTTCAAAGTTATTTAAAAAGGCATATATGTTAGTGGACTCCTGTCACTTCTGAGGCCTGATTCTGGATTTTTGAGTTAAGGTCCTGGATTTTAAAATGCTGGTTTGTATGTGAAGTACAGTACAGGTGACCCGTACCATTCACGGGGGATACGTTCCACAGATTTCAAAATCCGTGAATAAGGCACTGTGTTCATGAATGCAGTGCCCCTGGCTGCTGGGGGGTGGGGACGGGTGCACAGCTCTGGGGGTGATGGTGGAACCATGGCAGTGGCAGCAGGAGCCTGGTGGCAGCAAGCACAGAGGAACTCCTGTAAGTGTATAAAGTGTATTTAAAATGCGGGTTTGGCATTAGTGAATATTTGAAACCACAAATGTCGACCCTGTGAATAGCAAGGGTTTCCTGTATGGTTCTTTACTTGCATTTACAAGTGGCTATGCTGCATGTATGTTCTAGTATATATATATTATTGTGCAGATACATTAGATACACAGGCAAAGACTTCAGGGGCTTTGGCCTTACCATTTTTCTTGAGGTCCTAGAGCAGGGGTGAGCAAAGTATGACCTGTGGGCCAGATCTGGCCCACCAAGGGATTTTATCTGGCTTGCAGCAGGCCCCTCAGCCCTGCCCAATCTAGGTGCGGGGGACAGCTCAGGCCATGGTGTGAGTAGCTGATCCTCCCACCCCTGAGCATGCAGCATGGTGGCTAAAGTCACTTCCCGACAGCCCCTGCAGCAGAGGCTTCTTCCAGCTGCTGCTGCCACACTCTGCCACCACTACCAGACCCACCCCTGTTGCCTGGGCACCCTGACCTGTCTGGCCTGCACCCACCGCAGGGGGCACCAGGCAAAGCAAGGGGGTGGGGTCTCCATGAAGGCTGCCCTGAGACCCACATGGGCAGGGCATGCTTGGCCAAGTGGTTGGGCTGGGCTTCAGGTGGGCAGGGAGCAAGATCTGGGAGCAGGATGGGTAGGTGTGGCTGAGGTTGGGGCTGGGGCTGGGTTTGGGATCACGGTGTGGTGACAGTGGGGACTTGGGCCTAGGGCAGAGCCATGACCTGCTATCCACACGTCCCTGTGACAGGTACCAGTTATGTGGGCAGAGGTGTGCAGGAAGCAGATTGCGGCTATGTCCCAGGCCCCAGCCCCACATTGTCACCACCTGGCAATCCCATGTTCTCCATGGAGAACAGCCCAGGACCCATGCTAGCAGGGCACACTCAGCCAGGTGAATGGGATGGGGCCACAGGCAGTCGGAGTGGCATCTGGGAGCAGGATGGATGGGACTGAGCCCGGGATCATGGGGTGGTGACTGTGGGGCTAGAGCTATGATCCACTCCCTGCACACCCCTGCCTGTGATCCCAATCCCAGCTGTGGCCCCAGCCCCACTCTCCTGTCTCACTCCTGGATCCCATTCACTGCCCATCTGCAGTCCCATCCTATCCATCCAGCTGTGTGTGCCCTGGCCATGCAGGCCCCAGGCCAGTCTCTAAGGAGACTCTGGGATCATTGGGTGGTGACAGTGTGGAGTCAGACCCTGGGCCCTGGGACAGAGCCACTTTTAGAGTTCTGGTGAGCTGTTGTGGGGCAGGGGATGCTGACCCAACCTGGAGCCTCAGGGTGGGGTTGGGGGTGCTGGTGCTGACCCAGCCTGCAACAGCTTACCAGAACTCCCTAAGTGACCCTCCAGCCCAAATAATTGCCAACCCTGCCCTAGAGAAAGGTGAAATGAACAATAATGAAATTGCTTTACCTTTGTTCAGCTTATCACATTTTTTATTTAAAAAATCATAATCGTAAGATAACCATAAAAATGTTCTCATGGTTTGTGATGATGACTCCTTGAAAAGTGAACTCTTACGTTAAAACATGGACTTGAATCAGTTCACGTTGTTTCCAGTTCTAGAGTCCTGGAAAGATAATTCTCAAATCTTCAGCCCTTTAAATTCTAGGGATCCAAGCACATGCCCAGAGTCAAGGTAATAATCCCAGCCAATTGTGGCCAAACACGAAGCTTCCCAAGAGGTATAATATGCTTCCACGTGGTTTTGTATACTTTGCATCTACAGGATATAATGCATCTATTGATCAATCTCTAGACACTAAAAATAAAAACGTTAAATCTAAACTTAGCCATATAAACAAAAGGACTCCTCTGTCAAGTCAACAATAATTCCAGGATTGTTGTGTTTTAAAGCATTTTTAGCATGCTACATTTAGACAGAAAGTATATTCAAAACAAGAGGCCAGATCCTTGGGTTGACTCACATGTACTTGGCTGAGAACCCAAAGGGAGTGGTGGAAAAAGCTGCTCTACGGTTGCTTTTTCCATTCTACCTACAGGTCATTTGGCCATCAGTACAATCAGTACAGTTGACCATCAGTGGTTTTCTGTTTTTCAAGCAGTAACTCCTTCAGCACTGGTTTGTCTGGAGAAGGTTGCTGGAGTACCACACTTCTTCCTATGGCAACGTACCTTCTATGTCAGGGGTTCCAAAACAGGAGTTTAAAACCAATTATATCAGACTCATAGGATCTGGGATAGCTTAAGGCCTGTTAGAGCAATTTTCCAACTGCTTTGCCTTCCCACGCAAAGCTGCCATCTGTGGATCTAATCTTATATTTTGTTGCTGTTTTGGTCCTATTAAAATGGAGTCAATGACACATTTGCCACCAAGCAGAGCTAGGAGATCTATTATCTTTCAGCATTATTAAAAATCCGTTAGGTTAATCTTTAAGATTTCATTGTTTAAAAGTTTTTATTTTTACTCTCTATTATTTCGTCTTTCAGTGGAAGTAGACCAATTAGATTCACATTTCTATTTATTTTTTTCTTCTAGATGCACTAACAAACTTGGCAACCATTGGGCTGCACACATGGTAGGAAATGTGTACCTACCAATCCAAAAACATGGTTCAAACTTCTTCCTCTCAGAGAAGTCAGTCATAAAAGCATTTCTGCTTAAAATAGCTTTTCTAGATTGTTATTTTCAACAAATACTTAGATGTCAGCCCTAACCACCTGCTTGTGCAACCAATTTAAAAAGATAATTTTTATTTGGAGAATTTTTTTCTAAGCCAAAAATTAGGTTTGGCTAGTGACTCAGTTACTCTAGCTGTAAAATGGCACATACTTACCTTATACAGATTCGTGAGGCTCCAAAATCCTTAAAAATATTTGAGAATGCATGGTAACAGATAGAGCAGAAAATTCCTCTTTTAATTAAGGTTCCAGTATTTGTTCATAACTTTGTCAAACCTTAACTTTTCGAATGAATTTTTTCATGACTGGCATTTATGTCAGGCAGAATATTTGAAGCTAAACCGACTTGGCCACTTCTAAGAATGGACAGTTTTGTCAATGTTATTCTTAATCTCTGGGCCCCAGTCTTCCATGTAGAATGGGGATGTCTGTTAATTCATAAGGGGTATCTGCCAAACTTGTGGATAGTATAGTGACTGTAACAGAGAAATGCTTACAAGAGAATTTATACCTTTATAGTCAGTGCAGAGTGTACATGGAAGATACAAAGAAACCATCAAAAAGCAACAACCCTGCCCCAAATGAAACAGAGGTCCTGCAGGAACCACTTGTGTGATTATAGCTCTAGCGATATTCCTCAAAATGTATACACACACCCACGCACATGTTGTGAGGGAAGTCTTGAGCAAAGCAACTCTGAATGACCTACCTCCCCCCGCCCCTCATGCAAATATATGATATATTTAATAATTCAGAAGCAGTGGACAAAATGATTAAATGCACACATTCCAGTTTTGTTAGATCTACAACAGAAACCTTGTAAAAATAGGGCCAGATTGTACTGGCATCTTTAATAGTGCCAATCCACAGAAATCATACTGAAGCCAGAGGAGTAACTCTGGATTTTATACCTGTGTGAATTAAGAGTAGAATTTGGCTCACCGTTCATCAAATCCATATTATCAGTCACTACCCAATTTCAAAATGAGAATATATACACTTGTCTGTACCTGGTAGTAGACCAAAGCTCCTGGTCTTGACTGGTACATGACTGGTGTATGAGGAATTTTAGTCCTTATTTCTCAACTTGTGTGACCTGCTATGCCAAAGATGCAGGGCCGGTTACACAATTCTGGGAACGGCATAAAACTGATCATACCCTAATAGTATGACTGTCAGTGGAAGCGGGGGGAGGCACCTGCAGTTGGGGATTGGGAAACTCCCTGTTCCCTAACTATACCTCTGCACACATGGAAGTGGCAGCTGGGAGCTCCCCACATTTCTAGGTGCTGCCTCCATGGGCACCTGGAAATGTAAAAAAGCAGACGTATAGCAGCTGGGGCTCCCAACTGCGCTCCTGCTTTTTAAAGGTCTGGTGGTGACTTTGTCCTGGACCACAGGGCTCCCCAGTCTGGATCCCAACACTCAGTTGAGTGTCAGGATTTGGTCCTGAGCAGCCCCAGTCTTGATTCAAACCTGGGGCTGGCCTGTGCAAAATCCTGGATCAGACAGGAAGGGCTGAGTCCCAGATCCCAGAGCTGCCCCCGGCCCCTTAAAGAGTAGGGACTACAAGGCAAGGCTCTTTAAGCTCCAGGCAAACCTGCATTCCAGTGTTAACAAACAGTGAAGCTGTAGCAGGCCAGAGGGGTGGGGAGAAGGGTAGATAGCTCCTATGACTCCTACTTGGACAAGAACCCAGGTCAGAGCCAGATTTTGAATGGTGGCAGCAGCTGCTTGTCCCACCCTCTTTATCTTCTCCTCTAATGCAAGACAAAACCCTCCCACTGCTCATGTTGAACAGGGGGGAAATACCTCATCTTAGATTTGAGTCCATACAGCATTTATGGTACGAGTAACACATTAATAGGACTTGGTATAAATTGCAACTTTGCATTTTTCATGAAAATCATGAAATTAAGTGATTTTCATGAGAAATGTGATTTGCAGTGAAATGCCACAGTATGGCTGCTTGCTAGAGAGTTCCTCAGCTGGCAGCAAGCTTAGTTTCATAGTAGGTAGGGTCGGAACGGACCTGAGCAGATCATCAAGTCTGACCCCCTGCCATGGTCAGGAAAGGATGCTGGGGTCAAACAATGCTGATTAGGTGATTATCTAGCCTCCTTTTTGAAGACTCCCAGAGTAGGAGCCAGCACCACTTCTCTTGGAAGTTGGTTCCGGATCCTAGCCGTCCTGACTGATCCAGATCCTAGCCTCCTGATATCTAGCCTGAATCTACTCTTGGTCAACTTATGGTTGTTATTCCTTGTTACTCCCAGTAGTGCTCAGGGTAACAGGGACTCTCCCATTGCCTGCTGGTTCCCCTTGGCCAGTTTGTAGATGGCCACCAGATCCTCTCTCAGCCTTCCCTTGCGGAGGCTGAACAGGTTCAGGTCCC
>NW_017728951.1:1159701-1166964 GCF_001723895.1 Crocodylus porosus
TACCTGGTGTCTTTCTTCAACAGCAATCAGAGGCCTTGGGAGCAAGGCCTCTGCTGCTGCAATTAAACCTGGCCCTCAATCTGCTCCCTCAGGCGATCTGGCTGTGAAAATGCCAGCCCCTGTCACAATTGGTTCATAATATTAATGAACTGGGCCCATGATTTAAACCAGGCTGTACGTACTAGTCACATTAATTGCACCAGAAATGTAACTTGGGCCAGTGGCCTAAGTCACAATTGAACTAACAAGCTATTCTGGTCCAAGCATTCTGAAGAACCAGGAGTAGCATTTTCTGTTGTAATCTGTTTGCCAGCAGCCCTCTCATCTCTGTCCCTTCTCTCATCTTTGAATAGAGGATTTTCTTCTATAAGATACCTCATAGGTTTTCTCCTCACATATCCCCAGAGCAGTGATCCTCCTTTTATGAGTGGAGAGAAACTCTCCCATCACATGCTCCACTTTCTCGCATCTGGCATGGCCTCCATGTCTGAGAGATTTTTGGATTGGTTTTATTCTGTTGCAAGAGGTCTTTTTTTTTTTTTGACCAAAACTTTAATTATGAATTTAGAATTCCAGTGACTATTAAAACATTAGCACAGAATATGAGAACAGGGCTAAAACACTAGATACATATAGGGTGTGTCCACACATGCAAGCATGTGTGCTTGCAGCAGCTCAAATAGAAGCAGTGCACATTTGAGCCAGGACTTTTTGCTTCAGTGCACGTGCTCAGACATGCACTTGGTTGTGGAGCAAATTGTGCCCCTTGGGGCGAAATAACCCTGCCTGGTTCCTCCCAGGGGGAGATAGAGCCTGAAGCTAGCACCTGTGCTGTCCCCAGCAGTATAAAAAGCTGTCCTGTTCTGGCCCCATCAGTACAGAAAGCTGCCCTGGCAAGCAGCTCAGGGCTACTTGTTCTCAGGAGCTTCTGGGGGAGGAGCCTCTGGGAAGAAGCTGGCCATGCCCCTTCCTGTCCCAGCCTGCTGCTGCTGTGGCTGGTTGCTGCAAGCTTCGTTTCAGGAGCTTCTGGGGAGATGGCCAGGCCCTTTCCTGCCTCTGGCTACTATTAGCTGCTGGTTTGGTCTCAGAGCTTTTGGAGTGAGTTGGCTGCACCCCTTCCTGCCTTGGGCTGTGCATTTGTCTACTCATGTGTCCTCAGCTCCCGCAACTCCCACTTCTATGCCCTGGAGGAGAGGCGGGGGGCTAAGAATTACATCACCTGCCTTCTGGTGGGTGACAGCACCCCCTTCATGGATCCAGGCGAGATGCGCCAGCGTGCCCAGGTCTTCTATGAAGAGCTTTTCTCCCTGGATCTGATCAATGCTGAAGCCTGTCAGACCCTGTGGGAGGGACTCCCGCAGGTCAGTGTGGGTGACGAGGACTGGCTGGAAGTTTCTCTTACTCTGGCTGAGTTTTTGGCTGCCCTCTGACTGATACCTGCAACAAGGCTCTGGGCATCAATGGGCTGACCTTGGAGTTCTACCGGGCTTCCTGGGACATCCTTGGCTCAGACCTTGCTGTGGTCTGGGCCAAAGCCAAGGGAAGTAGGGAGCTCCCCCTGTCATGCTGGAAGGCCATGCTAACCCTCCTGCCGAAGAAGGGAGATCCTTGTGAGCTAAGGAATTGGTGTTCTGTGTCCCTCCTCTGCATGGACTACAAGGTGGTAGGAAAAGTCATCTTGCTGCACCTGCAGTCTGTGGTGATGGATGTGATCCATGCCAACCAGACATACACAGTGCCCAGATGTTCCATCTTCAACAACATGTACCTGGTTTGGGACTTCCTGGAGCTAGCATGCCAGGAGGGCCTGTCTTTCGCCCTCCTATTCCTGGACCAGGAGAAGGCGTTTGACAGAGTGGATATGGGGTACCTCACAGGCACACAGTGGGCCTTTGGCTTTGGGCCCCGCTTTGTGCAGGTTCTCCAGGTGTTGTATGCCTCTGCAGAATGCTTGGTCAAGCTCAACTGGACCCTGACAGAGCCTATCCTGTTCAGGAGAGGGGTGTGTCAAGGCTGCCCGCTGTCAGGCCAGCTGTATGCCTTGGCCCTGGAGCCCTTCCTTGTTCTCCTGCAGAAGCAGGTGGTGGGGTTGATGCTCTGGGAGCTGGCAGTGCAACTGGTCCTGTCAGTGTATGCCGACGATATACTCCTCCTGGTCCAGGCAACCTGGCATGGGTGGAGGCCTGCCAGGCATTGTACTCGGTGGCCTCCTCTGCCCCGGTCAACTGGGTCAAGAGTTTTGGCCTGGTGACGGGTGGCAGGTGGGCTCACTCCCACCCTCACTCTGCAGGATCCACTGGGGTGTGGGCTCGCTGCTCTACTTGGGGGTCTACCTGTCCCCTACAAACCCCTCCCCACCAGAGAACTGGCACCAGCTGGAGGCAAGGGTGGTGGAGTGGCTCTGAGCATGGGCAGGGCTCCTACGATATCTCTCCCTGCATGGGAGAGTGCTGGTGCTGAATCAGCTGGTCCTGTCCATACTCTGGCACTGCTTACACACACTGCCTGTGCTCCCTGAGGTCCTGGGACTTCAGAGATGGGTGCTGAAGTTTTTTTGGCCAGGACAGCACTGGGTCACTGCAGAGGTCCTGAGCTTCCTCTTGCAGGAGGGTGGCCAGAGCCTGGTTTGCCTGTGCAGCCAGGTCTTGGCATTCCGCCTTCAGGCCCTGCAGCGACTGCTATACGGTGTTGGTAGCCACACAGCATGAGGCCACCTGGGGCACGCTTTGCTCTGCTACTTCCAGGGGCTCCGATAAAACTGGCAGCTCCTCAGCCTGCTGGGCTTCTCCCTGGAGGACCGGCGAGGGCTGCTAGATTTCTACCAGGACCTCCTCTGGGCCTGGAGGCTGGTCTCAGGCCTCCAGATCCCCCACAACAGTCACCCAAGGTGCCAACCTGCTTGTCAAGCCCTCCTCCGGAACCCCCAACTGGTGGTGCCAACGGTAGAGGCACCCCGGTTGCAACAGAGGTTGATCCTGGCTGGTGTCACCCATGTTGAAGACCTCCTGGAATACGATAGGCAGGAGTGGGTGGACCCCTTTGCACTGTCTCAGCGCGTGGGACACATGCAACCTGCCGTCTGGTCCAGGAGGTGAAATCTGCCCTACCTAGTGACCCCCTTGCTTTTATTGACCTGTGTGGTGACGGTCCACCTCCCCCCCAGCCCACCAGAATTTGTCATGGGGCCAGCGCCTCGCCTGGTTTCACAGTACTCCCTGCTCCACCACCTCAGCCAGCTGCAGGACACCAGACTGGTCCATTTTTCCACCATCCATCGCCATCACCTACACTCTCATGCGCAACACTATCATACCGCCCTCATCCCTGGCCCAGACACCAACTGGTGGGACCTACTCAGTGAGGGCATGGCTGGGGCACCCCAGTGGCTGAGTCTGTACTCCACTCTCATCCCATGAGCCACTGGGGACCTCATCTGGCGGCTCCTTCATGGAGCCATTGCCATGATGTCTGTGACAAGCTTCACAGACACCCTGGTCTCCTGCCCTTTCTGCAGGCAGAGGGAGGCCCTGGCAGACATGACCCTTGAGTGCACCAGGCTGCAGCCCCTTCACCTCCACCTCCAGAGATTCCTCTTGAGGTTCTGGTTGAATTTCACCCCCCCACCTTTTTGTTTTTGGTCAGCCCATCCACAGCCCCACCAAGTCCTGGGACCTCCTGGTCAACCTCCTCCTGGCCTTGGCCAAGTGGGCCCTGTATTTTACCAGGAAGAAAGTTCTGGCCGTGAAGGTGCCTGGAGACTGTGGGGCTGTTTTCCTCTCACTTGTACATGTACGTCTCCGGTTGGACCACCAGTGGGCAGCATCCACCGGCTCCTTGGATGCCTTAGAGGACTGGTGGGTGTGGCCCAGGGGGCTCTGCTTAGTGTCCCCCTCAGGCGCACTTATTTTCATGTTTTGACCCTTTGACCCACACGACACTCCTATCCTGTTTTTTGCCATTTTTGTCCCAAGAATTCTGTTGCATCTTTCACCCACTGGCCCCACACAGTAGGGGCTATTAGTTAGCCAGGTGGGCCTTACAGCCCATGATACTTGAAGGATACAAATAGACAGCTTTTGGGGCCTGGCCACTTGGTACCTGGGGACACTACCTCTTGTGCAAGCTGGACTGCTGCAGCAGCATCCCAAATCCATTTTTAAAAATACCCCCAAATACATGTTTTTCCACAATTAAAGACCACACACACACCTCTATAGAGAGAGAGAGACAGCAATCAGTTAGGCAATGCTTTATTGGTATATTTACAATGTTAAAGCAATATGGAAGCCTACCGGTGTCTCTATCATCACAATAAAACAAATTCTAAATATCTATATGTGTTGATGTGTACTTCTGGTTTTCTTTGCACATGATAAGTGTATGATGTGGGATGTGGTGTTTGCAGGAAAGGGGTGCAAAAGGGTGTGGGGGAAGGTGGCTGTGTGTGTGTGAAAGGATGTGGGTTGGTGAGTGGCTAGGTGTAGGGTGATTTGCTGGGGGGACTGTGGGTGTGGGGACCTTGTGAGGGGGCTGCTCAGGAAGGGTGGGTCCCCTGGCCCCCACAGAGTGCAGCACCTACCACAGCACATGGAATGCTCCCCCACAGGGCCCCAGCTCCTCCCTGGAGGGCCACAGCCCCTATCCCCCACAGGGCCATGGCCCCCCTGTCCAGTGTCCCAGCTCCCCCCCTGGAGGGCCACTGCCTCCCCGCCCAAGGCCCATAACTTACGTTTAGGAGCAGCAGTGGGAGTGGGGTGCTCTGAGCCATGGCATCAGGACCCAGTGCAGCACGTGGGGACCGCGCACTGGGCCCACCCAGAGTTCTGCCAGCCCTGGGGCCTCTCTGCCACCTGGCAGGGGTGGGTCATGGTGACAGGACCCGGAGCAGGACGTGAGGACCGTGTGCTGGGCCCAGCTGGGTCCTAGGGCCTCTCTGTCACCTGGCAAGGCAGGACCCGGCGCGGCAAGTGAGGACCATGTGTTGGGCCCAGCTGGGTCCTGCCACCCTTGGGGCCCCTCTGCCACCCGGCCAAGCTGGGCCCTTGGTGGCAGGAGCTGGCATGACATGCGGGGACCATGCACTGTGCCCAGATAGCTGCTCCTGCTGCCCGGCCCAGTGTGGGCGCTGTTCTGGGCCAGCCCCGTGTGGCTCGCTAGTCTGGCTTTGTACTGGAACAGGTCACATGGCTCCAGGTCCTGTGACCCACTCTGGTACAAAGCCAGATTAGTGAGCCTCATAGGGCTGGGCTGGGTCCATACCCTCCTGCAGCGCTGGCAATATCCCTCCTGCCACTCCCCAAACCCCGCAACATCCCCCTGCCACCCCTCACCCACCCACACCCATGAACCTGCCCCCCCACTTACTTTGGACAGTGCTGGGGGCCAAGGTAGCAAGAGAATGAAAGTGATGCTCTGGCTGACACCAGAGTGTCTTTTTTGGAGGACTGACTCCCTGGGAGGGTCTGGGACTGCGCCTTGCTCCGCTCTTCTGCAGAGCAGTTGTTTTAGACCCCTGGATGGATATCCATGGGTCTAACATTTTTTCATTCCTGCATGTGCCTCTTGCCCCACCTCAGAGGGGTTTGAGATGGGGCAAAAGGCATGTGCGCACCCACAGAATGCAGCCAGGAGACAAGTGACACTATACAGAGATCAAAAATAGAAGAGGGCCAGAGGGAAGAAGCCAAAAACAGATTGGGAAGGAAGACTTGTTTTTCATTGCACATAGTGAAATAATGTAGACAATGCACATATTGTTCCTATCTTGGTTTCTGATGACATTAGAGTATTTTCAACCAGAGGTATTTTTATTGGGTTTTTTTGCTTTGAAGAGAAGCCTTGATACACCACTGCATTATTTCAGGTTTATGCCAATGTAATTCCATGCACTGTAACACAAGGGTGATACAGGCTCAAGGATTTTACCTTTGACTGTACCTCTCTCCCTGCTATCTGACTCCACTCTACAGCCTCATAATGTAGGGGCCTAGTCATGCTGCCCAGGAGATGGAGGCTGACAGGTCTGAAGACACTCTGTAAAGGTCTGAGAGAATTTGCCACCTACTTCTCTTCCTCAGGAAGAGGGACAAAGGAGCTTCAAAAGGAAGTTTGCTGGGGTGCTAATGGAACAAGTCCTGAGAGGTTGGGGAAGGAATAGATTTATAATCTGCCAGCCCTACTCCTTTCTTTCTCTGCCTCCCTACTGCTAACATTGTTGTATTTTCATTTTATATTGGAGCAGCTCTTCTCTCCCAGTCTTGCTCTTGGCTTCCAGCTTCTCTGATCCTCATTCTTGTTTTCAGTGGTTTTTATAAGGCTTCTCTCTAGTCCTGTTTCCTCACTAATCATAAACATAGCAGGAGGGCACCAGTTGTAGCACTATATCCCCAAAACTCATCCTCTTTCTTTCCTCACTGGTTCCTTGACTGACTTAGTACAAGTTTTGATGTCTTTCTTGGACTAGCAAGCAGCAAATTCCATCCAGCTACAAGTGGTTACCTTTGATGCTGTCACCACCCTCTTCTTGGAAAACAGGATGCAGCCCCTCCATCATAAGGTTGGAGACAGGAATGGGGTCACATAAGTGAAAGGGGAAAAAGTATATACTTAAATACATTTTTGCAAAAATGAATTCTATTTCTAGTGCCTAAGGTCCTCTTGTATGTGAGGAGTATTTTAGATAACATAGCTTCACTTTAACAAGTTTTATCTATTATGAGTTTGGAACTTTAATAACTGAATCCTCTAATGAAGCATTTTGCAACCTATGTGTCATGACCCAAAAGTGAGTTGCAATAATGTTTGAAAGGGTCACGAACAATCATGGAAAAAATGGGAAAAAAGCAGAAAATCATGGATTTTCTCCTTTAAAGGAGAAAACCCTGGGAAACTGCAGATTTTCCCTTGCAGGCGGGCAGAGTTCTGGGCTGCAAAGGGCTGCTTGGGGTTGGGGGGAGCAGGAGAAGGCTGATCAATCAGGGGGCATCACGTGTATGTGTGTGTCCTTTTTAGATATGTGGGGAGCCGAAGGAAAAACAAGGGCAACACTGGACCCCTTCTAAACCAGATGGGACCTCTGACAACTGATGCCCAGGAAAAAGCCAACTTGTTAAATGGGTACTTTGCGTCAGTCTTTCACCAGTTCCAAGGGACACCCCTGCCTATTACAGGACAGGAAGGCCTGGGTGAGGGAGATTCCTTACCCTCCATCAATGCTGACCTTGTGAAGAAACACCTTGAGAGGCTGGATACCTTCAAGTCAGC
>NW_017728951.1:1168371-1180353 GCF_001723895.1 Crocodylus porosus
TGCCGGTTGTTCCTCCCCAGGTGCATCACTTTGCACTTGTCTGTGTTGAATCCCATCCTATTCTCATCCACCCACCCTTGTAACCTGTCTATGAAATCTATGAACTCTATGCACAAGGCAGCCAGGAAGCATGGAAAGCAACTCCGAAGCTCCCTGCAAGTAAGTCTCTGGAGTGGGAAGGGAGAGGCATAGACAATGTGTTGGGAGTGAAGGGGGGCACATGCCCCACTAGATTTGTGCATCTGCCATAGGCACAGGGCTGCAGCCTGGCTGGACCACAAGGAGCAGGATCTGCCTCCACAGCCCAGAGGGTGAGGGAGGACAGAGTGTGGCGGTGAAACTTGTTGCTGCTGCACATGCCACCAGGATCCCCACACCAATCATGCTGCCAGCAGCTCAAGTAATTGATGCGGGGGACCAAGCTGCCCTCACCACTTCCTGCCCAAAACTGCTCACACGCCAGGCCACAGATCTATCCCACCACCATGGCCTGGCTGCTGCCATTCTCCTCAGGCTACCCGCACTGCCTGCCACCCCACCAGGGTAGAGCCACAGCCTGAGGGGAGTGGTGGCAGTGGTCAGGCGATGGCAGCAGGCTAAAACTGTAGCCTGAGCAGAGCAGCTAGCAGTGGGAAGAGGTGAGGAGAGTGCAGCCCCTTCTCCCTCACATCTTTTACTCCTCATGCTGCTGGCAGCGTGACTGGTGCAGGGGTCCTGGCAGTGGTGGCAGCAGCAATGAGTCTCGCTGTCCTGCTGCATCCTCTTGTGCCAGGTCCAACCTGCTGGGCCATGGAGGCAGCTCCTACCTATGCCAAGCTGCAGCCCCATGCCCACTATGGGGCACTGTGACAGGGTGCCATCTTTGGCTGCATTTTTTTTTTTGTAGGCCAGTGAGTGGGTACCCATTAAGTCTTGCTGCATTTTCCTCCCCTGGGGATCAGCTTCCCCCCCCTTTACTCACCTGCCATGACTTGATGTTACTTGGTTCTTAAAAAGAGGGAGGCTGACCCAAAGGTTCCCAGACACGCTCTAGGCTCACTGCCTGTAGGAAGATGAGCTGTTGCTTTAAGGGCAAAATGCACACTCCTACCTCCCCTTGACATGCCTCATGCCTCACAGATATTTTATAATTTTCTCTTTATGTTGGGGTTTCAGGCGCTGTAGGCTTACCCCCGCTTTTTCTAGCTAGGCCTGTCAATCAAAACCCACTAAGCAGGGCTTGACTCAGAGGCTCTAGCTCTTTAGCCCACTCAAGGCCCTTAGTTTCATACTCTCCATGACACCAGGCCTACTGGCCCTTCTACACTATACCGCTGTGGGGCCAGGCTGTTGGGGCCTCAACCCCCCCTGGGTTTGCCCCCCTTTCTGTAGTTAGGGCTCTTTGCCTACGTCCACCCACTAGGACCTAGCTTCAAGACTCCCACCCTCCCTTCAAGCAACTCTGGGCTCATGGCCCTAGTGCTGCACCCCTAGTGCAGCAGGACTTCATGATCCCTCCATCACGGTGCCCTTCAGTGCTAATGAGGCCTCCTCCTCCCCTATAGCCTCAGCCACAAACAACCGGCATAAACCATAAGCTCCTATGGCCATATAATGAAAATAAAAATAAGAGAGGCAAACTGCCCGCTTACATGTGATTGTGCTTCTGTCTCACAGTGTGGCACATTCTTCCCAAGGAAGCGGCCACAGCTGCTCTGTAGTCATTAGGAATCTCCCTCTCTGCTGCCCCCCTGGCCTTCTGCACTTGAGGTTTACATGGTTCTGGCCTTCCCTTCCTGTCACCTGACCAGCTGGCAGGGCTCAATCCTTAACCCCTGCTCGACTGGACAGATGTGCCCAGAAGGTTCTGGATTTAAAGGGGCCGATTTGCTTCCTGGCAACAGGGCTTGGGTTCCCTGTTAGGCACTCTGGGGAGGCATGTACCCTATACATACCCACTCCCTGCCCTACACACTGGGGGCTTGCATCTGGGGGCAGAAGCAGTGGGTTAGGAGTGAGGGCACCAGCAGGGCTGAGAGGTGCAGAGCTGTGGGTTGGGACTGAGAGGCACCAGCAGGGCCAGGGGTTGTGAGTGAGGGGCACCGGCAGATCTGGAAAGGGATGGGGGACTATGGGTTGGGATTGAGGGACACCAGCAAGGCCAGGGGGCTGCAAGTTGGGAGTGAAGGGCACCAGCAATTTGCACTGTGCAAACTGTACAGTGATGAATGTCATTTGGAAGTAATGGAGGGCCAGAAGCTGACATTGCTGTTAATGTTTTCCTGTTGATGTTGATTCTATCTTTAAAATTAAGACCGTTCAGTTGCTTTAACTTGTAGTGTGTGATAAGTATCTTGGTACTCAAATACTTGTGTGTTTTCTACTTAAACTATTTGCTAGGATGGGACTGGCCATAGCATTGTTTACAAATGGGTCCTGGTACAAAAAAAGTTGAGAACCACTGCTCTATTATGACTTTGACCTTAATATATAGTGCATAGTTGGACATGTATTTTTTCTTGTATTATTAATCTACCTAGCACTGTGTATAGACAGTGTTCCTGTAAGGGGAAAATTCTGAAGTTACTAGCTAAGCAAAACTTTCATTAAAGCATATTTCAATCTAGGTTTTAGTTGAATTCTGATGAATAAGGCCCTAAGAACAAAAAGATTCAGTAAAAGAAACACAATATGACACTTTACAACCCGGTGACTATAAATCTACTGAAATTATGTAGTGACTGCATAATCTAGAATGGTTTATCACGCTAGTTTTAACTTTGTTAAATCCAATCGACAAGGAGAAGAAATAAAAGGAACACTTTAAATCATGCTTCAATACAGTTGTCTGCTAATAGTGGACATTGCATGACTAGTATTCTTGTAAGAATTTCAGGCAATTAAAATTTCATGTTGAAAAAGATATTACGAGGCTGCATTCTTGGTGAATCGGAAACAGGTTCTCCTGTGAAGGCAGTGAAACGATATTCCTGAAGAAGTTCTTGTTTTATTTGTGCTAGCTCAGCCTGTAGTTTTTCCACCTTTGGTTTAAAAAAAGAGTTAGGAAAAAATTAGGAAAAAAGCCTAATTTATCTTGTATTAGATCATAAATAGCAAGAAACATTATATAGATGGAAAGGACCAGCTTTTTAACTGGGCTTGTAAGCAGCCTCCATTTGTATACACGCAAAGCTACATGCATGCACCTACAACACTTTAAAAATAACTTGTGCACAAGTGTAGAGGTTGCAACCACAAAACCACAGATAGATTGCAGGTGGAAACTCACACATTTAAATAGGTGCTTGTGTTAGAATAGTTCAAAGGAATACAAACAGGTTTTTCTCTTGCCAACTGTAGATGCAGATATGTCTACAGACAATTTTACATGTGCAAAAATAGAGGCTGTCTGCTGAAAATCAACTCTTATGTCAAAAAATAGCTGAGTGGCTCCTGGGTTTAGGGGCAGCTTTTTGCCTGCAGTCAGTGGTAATTACATGTATGCCAATAAGCATATCTCTGGATTGATACATTAACTTAGTCCATTCCTGGAATAAGAAAAAGAAGGATTCATATACATTCACATATATAATTCACTGAATTAGAGTAAAATCTTGAAAATTAATGAAATCCAGGTTCGGTTTTATATGTCTTGATAATGTTTTCACTTTCTCAAGATAAAATCTTAGTTTTCAACATTTTTGTGCCATTAAGCATGTCTTGAATATTATAACAGAATGGATGGCTTCGTCAATCAGATTATAATACATTTTTGGTTTTCACAAATTCTAGGACATCTTACAGAGATTATGCTCTTGCTTAACTTACATAAAGTTTATTGTGAAGTACATATACAAGCCTTGGCACCCTGTTGTAAAATTTGAAGAGAAGCCTTTAAAAATTTAACTGAAATCCATTAAGGGTTGTCTACATGGAATTGGGGGGTCAGATGCTGCATAGTAATTGCTGCCTGATAGATAGCATGCAGCAGCCATTTCCAAATGGACAGCCAACTTTTACTTAATTGTGGACTTTGCTTCTGAAACATTTCTATCAAATTATGCACTCAACACCGTGGCTGGGTACCCTATGTTCTTTAAGGTTCAACAACAGCACAAGACATTGAGGGATTCTTCCAATACCATAGAATGGGATTGTCAGGAGTCCCTGTGATTCTGCATCCAGAAGTCAAACTTCCCAAATCCCACAATTCCTTTCTGTCCCTGAGCTGTCTTTTAAGGGTGGGGGAGGGGTGAGGAGTGCAGCGGGGGTGGAGGAGGGAAGGTCAGCACCATCTGCAAATGGCACTAGCTGGCCATTATGGACAAAACAGTGCTATGTATTTTCACATTGGAAATTGGGGAAAAAAACCAGTTTATGCAGATGTTTTTGACGTATTGCTGACAGATGGCTGAAGCTCTGAGAGCCAACTGCCATGCTACGGAGCAGCTTCGTTGAGATTCTGGTAGCAGCAACAGCAACAGCAATTCTGCATGATGCTATACCAGGAGAAGAACAGAAATGAGGACAAGGGAAAGCGCAGCTAACAGTTTCTGAAGGAACATTTCTTGGAGCAGTTCCACAATGTCATCTTCAGCAGTGTCATTTTTAGACTTATATAATGTCAGCTAATGAGCAAGGAATCTTTTGCGTGGCTAGAACACTCACAAGTAGCCACAGAACGTTGGATGACCAAGACTATGCTTCCTGTGTGGAGCTTACTCAAAAGTTGCAGCAGCAGCATATCAACATGATAGCTTCCCTGTTCATTCAGAAGTGTGCAGCCACTGCCATCTGGAGGCTCACCATCCCAAACGCCTACCCATTAACAGCTAATCAATTTGGTGTGGGCAGACTAGGGCTGCTCCAATGGAAGCATATGCTGTTATTAAAAAGATGCTTTTGCTACATATTGTATGGCTCATCAATCCTCAGGATGGGTTTGTATGCACATAAATCCCTAACTGCACAGGGCCAACTGTTGGAATTCATACTACTCTTATGCAAGGCTTCTGATGCAAGGCCTCTGTATTCTTAAAAAGGGAAGGGCTATTACATCATTCTTAAAGGCCAGATTATCAACTGGGGCTAGCTGGTGTGGCAAAAGCCATGATATAGGGATTTTCAGGAACTCATACAGTATTTCTTTAATGATAAAACTAGATTGTTCATCGGACATTAATGTTCTAATGTCCAATGAACATTAATGGAGTTTTTTCCATTACTCTGGAAGACCCTACTTATCCCCCATACCATGGGGTATGAAGCCTGTCACTGGACCTTTGTAAAAAGAACTGATTAAATTCTAAGTAGCTACAGGCCATTAAATGTTTGGGAGATTAAAGGGTACATGAAAAATCACCAATAGGAATTATAGAATACCTTCCTATAAAAGGAATCATTATATTCCTATATAATTATATATTCCTATAATATTCCTATAATTATTATATTCCTATAATAGGAATTATGGAATATCCTCAATAGGCATTGAGCAATACCTTTCTTGAACTATAACTGTACCCTGTATGCCGAAAATTACCTGCAATACTGCGACAGCCTTAGAGAGGGTTGAGATCTGAATGGTCAGAGTTCCATGAATCTTCACCCCTCCCAAAGAACAAGGAGACCCAGGACCTTTGTGTATCTGGATTGGTACAGGGTTCCACCAAAATTTAAAGAAAGACTCAATCTGGCTTCACACCAGATTTAAAACAGGAAGTGACATTTTCACCATGATGCCAAAACGGTAGCAGGCACATGGACAAATAATTTGGATGATTTGTGCTGGGTGCAAAGCAGTACATGAAAGCAGCTATAAGGCTGCCAAAACAGCATGCAGTACAGATGGGATCACATGAGCATTAGTATTGCCTAATGTAACAGGATGTAAAACTACTGCTGCTTGAAAGAAGTACAGATTATGCCAGGGATTGGAAACCTACAGCCTGTGGACCAGATCCAACTCAGAGAGCCACTGGATTTGGTGTATTGCGTGGGGACTTTGGTAGTGTTTAGTCCCCAAGGGCTTTGCCTGTGCCCCACTTCACCATATTGACTATAGCCAAGGAGCTGGGTGCTTCACCCATGTTGAGCTGCACTTAGGCAGCAGAGAGATGTAGTGGTGGCTGGGTCTTACTGCCAGCCTATCTTCGATCCGACTTTGGGTACTCTAGCCTAATGCTATCAAATGTTGCCAAGCCCTGAATTATGCAGTACTAGGTCAGTGGCTACTTACCAAGGAACTGCAATGTACAAACAGAGGTCTTTTATGTATATAACAAGTTCATTTAATATGAAATAATCTCCCCAACCCCATGTATGCAAAGGCTTGTAAACCTACTACTACGTCCAGTCAATACCTTGCAATCCCTTACATAAATGAACAAACAAGTCTTGGTTCCTTAAGGCCACAGTGGCCACATCTACATGAGATGCTGACTGCACTCATTTAGTACTTGTATAAACTTATATAAATGAGTACTAAATGACTACACAGTAACTGGAATTACTGTACAGTAGTGTCGCTGAATGGGTTTTAGGTGACACTGATTGCATAGTGTCTCATTACTATTGTGCAATAGTGTCGTGTCACACTTCAGGCCATGTCACATTACTGCTCAGTAGTAATGAGCTACTGTGAAGTCAGTGTCTTGTGTAGACACAGGCAGTTGGTAGTTAGTCCAGCACTGGCAGCATCATTAATTTGGAACTGCTGTTTTTTTCATTCATTAAAATCAGAGACTTAAAAATACAATAGCCAAAACCAAGATAATTTACTTCATGATAAAATAGGCCTCCATTCTACAGGTATTCTAATGTCTGATACTGCCTAACCAAACATGGAAGATTTTTCATTATTAAAACCTGGATACCATTAAGTCTCAGAAAACACTGAAAATTATTTTTCCTGCCAAGTCAGCCCCATAACATTTAAAAAAATGCATAGACTGACACCATTTTTCACACTGTTCTAACAAATGGCTCAATTCTATAATTATGTTGAGGTTAAGGGGGGCTGGCAGATGCTCAACATTTTTGAGAATCACGCCACATGTTTAGATGCCTAAGTACAGACTCAACTCCACATTTTAGCTATACATTTCCATTCCTTAAAATTTTGGCTTTAGTTTTCTACATATTTCAACTACCTCACAGCAGCTTGCATAGCACACTGTAGTCTTAAAAAGCAACTTTGGTATCTATTTATTATTTCATTTTTGACATACTATCTTATCCAGATTTTTGGCTTTTCTTTAAATGAAGATCCAATTGATTGAATTATCCAGTATTAATCTTAAGTAACTTAAGTAAAATAAGGAATTTATATTTGTAATACAAATTATTTTGCCTATGATTTTTGAATGAATGAACAAATTAATCAATGACAACATTAAGAATATGGCAAATGTATTTCTGAAAGAAAGCTGATATTTACAGTTTCAATGTCTTGTTTTGCTCTCTGCATTACTTCCAAGGGTGTCCCTTCTAAATTTTTTCTTGTTTTCATCATTTGTATATGCCATTTGATGCACTCTTTCACTTTCTTTTCTCTGGATGCTCTAAATAAACACAATTATTTTCTTTCCTTTTTGTTTACTGGAGTTTTCATTTCCAATACAGTCTAAAGCACCTGTTGCATTTTCACACACACAAAAAAGAAGAGTAGAACAAAACCCAAAACTAATTTCCTTTCCATATGGTTAACCTGGCTCTAAGACTATGGTGAATGTTTTTCTCTCATCTTTAATTACACAAAAAGGACTTGCAGGACTGAAGTTGACTACAAGTCAACAGTCTGCTATTGCAAAAGAGCCAATGCCATACTAGGATGTATTAACAGGAGTGTTGTGTACAAGTCATAGGAAGAAACTCTTACAGTTCATTCAGCACTTGTGATACCTCACCTGAAGTACTATGTCCAGTTCAAGGAAACCACACAAAATGGAAGAAGTCCAGCAGAGAAGAAACAAAAAAATAACTAGAGGTCCAGGATTCACCAGAAAAGGTTTGAAGGACTGGATGTTTTAGTCTGGAGAACGTAAGAGTGTAACAGACTATTCTCTCTGTCCTCAGGGGGGCAGACATGGGTTTAATTTGCCACAAGGGAAATTTAGGTTTGACATTAGGAAGACTTTAACTATGAAGGTGGTTAAGCATTAGAATAGATTACTTAGACAAGTTGCAAAATCTCCATCCTTGGAAGTTTTTAAGAGGAGGTTAGACAAGCACTAGGCTGAAATGGTTTAGGGAGGAATAAATCCTGCCTTGAGTGGAGAACTGGACACGATTAGATATCTTTCTACAGGACTTCCATCTGCTACAGAGTTCAGGTTAAACGGTATTATGGGGAATGAATCAGAGCTGTGTAGTAGAGCAGACTGTTATCTGTAGGATCCTTCCAGAAGATGAAAGGTATTTAGTTAGTAAGACAGCAGATTGTAGGGCAAAAAAGAAGAGCCCTGTGGGTAAGTCAGGCAGGTCCTGAAATCTGTCCAATCTTTTTCTCTGCCACAGAGTTCCTATGGATTGCTAATCAACAGGGGTGTGCAAAATGGGCTGTATTTGATTCAGATTCAGTCCGAATCAGGGGCAGTGATTTTATTTGTTGATTCAGATCACTATCCCCAATTTGATTTGGCCAGATCTGAATCTGAAGATCCGATGCTGATTCGGAGAATCAGTGATTCAGTCATAGACACCGCTTTAAATGGTTTATCTACGTACTGAGGTATCAGGCACAGCTCATGAATGCTGCAATGGTAGGGCAGATGGAGCAACCCACAGGAGCACGGCAGGCCCCCCGTGTGCTCAGCAGTGAACCTAGAAGTGGACCTGCTGCCAAGCGCACTGGAGACCCCGCCACCCCCCGGCTCGGCTATCGGCCATGGGTGGACCCCAGGTGCCTTCCCAGGCACAGGAGGCACCCACAGGAGCAAGGGGGCCCCCCTGTGTGCTCCCCGGCAGACCTGGAAGTGGACCAGAAATGCTTCTGGTCCACTTCCGGGTCTGCTGCCCGGAGCGCTGGGGAGCCCCCTGTGCTCCTGTGAGAAGCTCGTTTGCCACAGCATCTCAGCATTCGTGAGCAGCCTGGTACCTTGAAGTATGTAGAAAAAACATTTAAAGCTGTGTCTATGTCCAAATCATCTAATCTTTCCGAATCTCTCTGAATCGATTCAGAGGATTCCAATTCAATTTGGAGAGATTAAAGGGTCTCCTAATTCGATTTGGATTCTGAGAGTTGGCGACTGAATCGGGCTGAATCTCTGTCGAATTGAATCAGGGACCGAAGCTTTGCAGGGCCCTACTAATCAAGTATTTAGACCAAGCTTTTCACAGGTTGCCACTAACTTTGTGATCAGCCCTTTCTGGATTCCTAACTTGCAATGGCTAGGGTCTCTAACTTGTAAAAAACACTGAGCACTCGCACAGCAATTAAAACAATGGGAGCTGTGCTATAAACGTGGGGGGGGGGGAAGAGAAGCTACAAAGCACTAAATGCCATGAAAAATCAGATCCTAAGTATCTCAACATGGGTACCCCAAATCAGTGGACATTTTAACCTTCACTTTGATTCTCCATGTATAAAATACAGTACTAGCATCATCTTATAAGGAGGTGTGAAAAGAAAACAATGCTTGTGAAACACTGAGATACTATAGCAGTAAGCATCATAGAAAACTTATAATTCCTTATTCAGAGTGGGATTTGAAGAGTGATCATGTGGCTAGATACTGAACATTAAGGATAAAGCGGAATACTGAACAACTATTCTGTCTTTGAATACTATGTGGCCTATACACTGAATGAAGCAGGAGTCTTAGAAAGGATAATGTTGGTCTTGTAATTAAAAATGGTATCATAATTCATAAGCCAAACTGAGGTGTCTTGGATAACTTTAATTCTGCCATTCCTAATTCCTGAGTTCTTGATGTACAAATTTTACTTTACAACAAGTTTTCTGGTGTGCAATCATGCATACAGTTAATTATCCAAGGAAATTATAAATGGAGTAAAAAGAATTAAACTTGAGAGTCATTTAATCAGCTGTTGTAAGGCAGAGGGCAGTATAGGCTGCCTGATGGACCTATTTTCTGCTTTCAAATTCTAGGAATCCTGAGGGATTTTTTGCACAGAAGCAAGAAAGGGAAACTGCATCTTTTTGTAGGTATCCATTGCTACAGTGGAGATCAAAAAGAAGCCTACATTTCCTCAAAACAGATTTTCATGAGGATGGTCTGGAAGGAGAGAACAGAAACAGCCAGTACTTCTGAAAGGCAAAAGCACTAAGGGACAGTGTTGGGGAATCTCAGAGTAGCCAGCAAGTGAAATACAGTGAAACCTACGAGAGGCCCGCTAATATAACAAGAATTGGAAAGTACAACTGAACAATATCCAATCCAAGTAGCTAAGCAAACTACAGCATGTAAGGAATGCATTCCAAACACACTGCCCATAGCCATAAACAAGGCAGATGCCTGCCGCTGGAATGTGAGAAATATACTACAATTCAGTCCCATGGAAGGGAGTAACTATCTATATAGTTATGGAAGTTAAGAACCAGTTTATATATTTTACTATGTTAACCAGGTGCAAGCAAGTTGATTTGATAAGGATACAGGAGGTTTGGGGGTGTGATTTGTTTGTTTTTTGTATCTGTGTGTGTCACAGGAGAGCAAAATATTTATATCTTTCTAAGGAAATAAAAGGATTTCCCAAATAGTACTAAAAACAAATAATAAGCTTGAAGTATTTAAGCACTAACCTTATACCTTCAGGATCTTTTATTGCATTTAATTTCAACAGTTTCATTTGTTCATTTTTTTCAAGTGTAGGTTCCTTTTGTTTTTCATATTCATCTGTAGCATATGGTGCACCTGTTGATATCTAAAAAGAGTACAACATAATATGGTAATAGCACATTTTGTAGAAAGGCATCATAAATAAAAAAAACCCCTATTTCTGTACAGAGGAAGGGAATGGGGTGGGAGGGTTTTGTTTTTTTTTTAAATCATGTCCAGTGATCAGAACAGTCGTTTCTGCAAATCATTTTTTTCCTTTAATGGGTAAACTTTTCTTATTCGATGACTGGTGGTTATTTCCCACAATATAAATAGCAAACATTTTATATCCAAGCAGTCAAATGTGATAATGAAAGGCACTATGAAAAACCTTTACAAACACTGTGATAACACTTCCCATTTATTTACCTCCTTTTAATTTAGCATAGAAATTATTCTGTTACTATACAAGGAAAATTAGGTACAGTGTGCAGTGCATCAAGAATCAAAACTGGAGATAGGAAAGTATGATTTGAGCAGCAGATTTTTTCTGTGGATCATTTTGGCAATTCTAAACAAATTAAATCATCGTATAACAGGAGATTTTCAAAGGCAAAAAGAGTAGTTTGTAAATCAGTGGGAGTGGAGTGCTCAATTGAGTGTAAAGCATACAATTTTCCAGAAAGAAAAGTTGTTTCAATCTCTTCAAATATAGTAAAATATTATTGGCCTATATTAAACATCAAGATTAATTTTAAAACTAATCTTGGCTACAGACCAAAATAATAAAAACAATTCATGAACTGAAAAATACAAATAGTTGTCAAAACTTAATATATTAACAAAGAGAGAAACTTTTAAGATAATTAATCATGCTTAGGTCAATTGCAAAACTCCTACTGAATTCAATACGGCCATGATTAGTGGTAGTGGATGGGTCATTTTGGACCTGGAGGAATGTGGGCAGTGGGGTTCCGCAGGGCTCAGTCCTTGGGCCTGCACTGTTTCACATCTTCATCAGTGACTTGGACGAGGGGGTAAAAAGCACCCTGTTCAAATTCACAGAGGACACTAAGATGTGGGGGGATGCGGGCATGCTAGAAAGGAGGAATAGACTGCAATCGGACCTAGACAGGTTACAGGGGTGGGCGGACGAGAATAGAATGAGTTTCAACACTGACAAGTGCAAGGTGATGCACCTGTGGAGGAAGAACCAGCAGCA
>NW_017728951.1:1181353-1208641 GCF_001723895.1 Crocodylus porosus
TGGGGGAGAGGACCTGGTGCACTCCAAGCTGCAGTGGAAGGCTTGGTGCACAGGACTTTGGCAATGGGAGAGGGTAGGCATATTAATCACTACCACTTCCCCACTGCCAAATTTTGAAACCAGTTCAGAGCTCTGTGGGGCGGATGTCATAGCTCTGTGGGCTGCACTTGACACCTGGGTCAGAGTTCCAGCACCCTAGATATTCTATAGCATCAGTTCTGAACGCACCATAATGCCAGTGTTTATACCTCATTTAAAATCCCCTCCAATGAAATACATACATTACTTCTGGAGTTTGCAAATGGCTAAGTGTTTATTGGCTGCCCAAAGGCCTAATAAACTGAAAATTCTGCCTACTTCAGAAGGCCAAAAGAGGAAAAAAGAAAGAAACTCTGTCCCAAGAAGATGTAAAGCTGCGTAGAGACAGAATAACTTGTATCAATAATCTGTCAGTCTGCCTTACACTGAAGCTCTTTATCCCAAACAGGTTTCTCAGCTCTTGCCTGTTAGGGTCACAAAGCTTTTGGGACTTCCTGCAGACACATGACTGAAGTAGCAGCATGATACTAAGAAGAGAACTTGTTTGGTTTTTAAAAAGCAATTAGAAGATATGTGTAGAACACTGTTTCCTCTACCAGAGTCCAGCTATCCCTAATGGCACTGGCTTCCTGAGTCAGCCTCCACATTTTCTTTACCTCAGTTGACTGTATTGCCTCACTGAGTGAGAGAAAGAATTTGTCCTTGTTTTGGGACATTAAAAAAATGCACAGAATTTGGTCAGTAATTCCTCCAAACTTATTTGCATGACCCTGACTGGCATACGGGGAAGAGGCCAGGGTCAGGTAGTTGCATAATGTGGAAAAGAGCATATCAAATCCACTTTCCAGTGATTGGTAACCCCTAAGAATAAAGTTTGAAGCTCCATAACCTATATGACATAGCTATGGGGCAGTATTCAGAATGCTAACTAGTACTAGCTAAGCCTTTATTCATATTTATGTACTAGGACTTAAAAGTAAAGAACCATCAAATACAGTATAGGTTTGTGATTTGGCTTTTTTTAAGTCCCTGTTTCTTTTAAAGAAAACAGATAATATAAAATACATCTTCTACAACATGTAAATAATGACCTTAAAGAAAAAAAATCAATGACATTCAGTATAGAAGTCTGAGATCAAAGGAGATTTACTGCAAACATATTTAGCTGATGAAGGCCTCTCAAAGCTTCTAGGCTATTTTTTTATTTTCATAAAATTCTGTGGGGTAATAAAATTGTTCTGAGCTCACTGTAATAGATGTACAAAAAATGGCTCATATTTTAAAAAGGTTAAATTTTCATTGAGAATGTAATTGTTTGTGTGCATTAAATCACTGGCATTCTGAAAAGGACCAAATGTTTTAAAAATAGAAAAAATAAGGGACAAATGTTAGACAATATTTTTGTTTCACAACTGAAAGACTGATAGTAAACATTTTAAAAGTACCATATAAACACATCTGCTTTTGTATCATATACTTAGGTTCTTCCTTGGCTAGATTACAAATACAAATTTAGAAAATTAATGAGGCATCCTTTAATATTACCTTTCCTAGAAAAGGTTTGCTGGAGTTGGATAATGATTTTGTTTGTCAATTTTGCTAAGTTAATTATGTCTAAAATAATGGTGCTGGACTTGACATTGATATAGATAAAACACACATTTTTAATTAATTGTTGGATTCTGTACTTTGTGTTTCTACATTTTTGTTGGATTTAGTTAAGTCATAGCACTTATACAAACCTTAAAAACTGGAAGTATCACAGTTAATACTTGCACTGTATCCCTACCTTCACTTGCTTAAAGAGAACCACATTCATTGGACTATGTGACTTCATGAGGTCCATTCCAGCCCTCCTTTATTAATGATCAATCTGGACAAAAAACATTTCAGAAAGGTGTCTCATTTCTTGGGTGGAAGGAGGAGGAGGGGAAGACCAGAATAGCCAAAAGTTATGCGGGATGTAGAAAACATTCATTCTGAGCTTGGATTTGAAATCTGTGCTTAATTACCAAACTTTATACAACTTTTATCTCCTCCTCTCATGTATATACCTTGGACCAATGGATATTTAATTATTTATACCAGATTTAATAATTCAAACAGAAAAGACTAAAAGAAAGTGACCCTATAGCCTAGTAGACTGACTGCAGACCAACTTGCTTGGGATATGCGAGATCCAAGTTCATGACTCCACTCCAAATCTGGGTCTCCTGAACCCCCATCAAAAGCCCTAAAATGGCTATTGATAGCCAACTGAGCTATAGTTGCATACATATACACTAATTTTTCACCTTCCACCCAGTAAATTCAGAAATCTTATTGTTCCAAGTCCCATTTTGAGATCTCTTTTTTTGGCAGGTGGGGCAGTAGAAGTGGGAATCTTTGTTTCCCAGCCAACCCCACCAAAAGCTTTGCTGGTTCAATAGTCATAAGGCTTAACTTTTCAACAGAGCTCAGGGTTTAAAGACACTCAGAAATTCATCATACGGGTCAGAAAATGGACAAGTATTTTGTTCTAATCAACTCACTTGGTTAATGTGGCCAAATTTTTGTTCATAAACTAATGTTAATAACAGAGGTGTAACTAGCAAGTTTTATGGAGAGGAGGGGACACTGCTGACCACCAGCTTGTTGGGGATCTGTTTTACCTGCTCCTTAGACTCAAGGATCCCAGCTGCTGCTGTCATGGTATAGGACTGTTGCTGCAGTGGGGGCTCCCTCGGTCTTGCCATCTTGACACCCTGTCTAAATCAGTGTCTAGGAAACTGTCCAGCTCACCCACCCCTAGGATCACTACTATAGAATAGATTGGTATTTAAGTCATATTGTTAATTAATTGAAAGCTAGTCAGCGCTTTTCAAATTGTGATCGAGTCCCTCACCATTCTTAATAGATTAGGCAAGAAAGGCCTGTTTTCTCCTTTCAAAGAGCCATGCTTATAAGTCTTGGAAAGTTCTTTCCAAAGTAAGCATAACCAAAATCTAACTGATTTAGGGCAAAGGCTTTACATTAATGAAAAGGTATATAGGTATGCTGAACAACAAACTGAATTCCAGAAAAACACGTGTTCACATGTGTGTGGAGGAGTGTTGCAGTATGCCATTTATGACATCATTAAATATAGCAGTTAACATGGGGAACATCAAAAAAAAAAAAAAGATACAGACTCACATAGTGCACAATATACCCTGAAAGGGGTTTATCATGTATATCTCACCAGATTCAATACTGACATGATTAAATATTACAAGAGCTGTAGTTCTTGGTTAATTCAGCTATTTTTTCATTGTAAAAATCCACTGACTTGGACCTTATCTTAAATAACTAGAAAGGAAACAAACATCACCCGTCTTCACTTAAATAGGATCTCATCTCTAGTAAAAAATGTGTTCACTGGTTCATGAGGGAATGCACAAGTTCTGGCATCCATCTTTAAATCCTGGGAAGACTGGGAATAATCTATTTTTACATATTAGTTTTTTGTTCAATTTTTAAGGCACAGAAATGTTCTAGAAAAATATAAACAAGAAGGCTTGAAATAAGGCCTAACAGGTGTTATAGCTGACTACAGACAATTTGGACCTATAACAAAACTGGTATAATCTCCATTGTAAAAATGTTTAGTTCATAGTTTTATTTTAAATATTACAAATATTACAATTTTATTTTAAATATCACTGTTCATGAGTGAGTCTAATTTCCATGTTTCTGCAAAAAGTCAACCAATCGAAATGCAAATGTTAGAACTATGCAAGGATCATTTAACAGTGGTAACAAAGACAGGTTCCTGTTGGTTTCATGTGATAAAAAGATGTTTATCAATATTTGTCAGAAATAACAAGCTAAATCAATACCATACTCACAGTTTCAACCTTATAAGCAGGTCGTTAAATGCGAAATAAAAGACTAAAAGTAGGGACCAAATCTTATTTGTTTTATTCACATGATTATTTCTTCATCAAGGGAAATCACTGGGATTTTTCATGGGAGAAAGATGGAAAATTTTATAAAAACTTTTATAAAATTTAAAAAATGTGTTTACTGTGCTCCTTCAAGAAACTACTGTCCTCCTTACACTTGAAATGCTAGCATTTATTATAAATCATTATGAACATCTAGATCACTAATATAAAATAAAGTATAAGCAACTGATTCATGTACTCAGAAATACTTGTGGCTATTTGTGAGGACTTGACTTGAAATTTTTGCACAAAGCACATACTTTCATTTAGCAAATATGTACATAATTCACAATATGCAATAAATGTAAAACTGCTTCCACTCTAGTATGTGATTGCCAGTAAAAATGGGCAAAATAAAAAGTATGGAAAAATATTACATACAGCCATTTACATACTTTTAAGTTAAATGTTAGATATAGAACTAATGAACCCGATTTACTTGATCATTGTGTAACAAGGGAGCTTAGTAAAGTCACTGCAATGACTATGGTAAGGTTAGACTGTTTTTGAAGTTGTGAAGTTTCTGGGAATATGATACAACTAACTGTTTTCATTTGCATAATGGAGCTAAACAAAACATATTTTTCTATTTAGTATTTAGCTTAGGCTGTTTCTACTTCACCCCCAAAACTCAGGAAAGGCACTTGTGCCTGATAATTTGTCTCCCAAGTATATCGCTGGTCCAATAAAAGATATTACCAGAAGGCCTTGCTATTACCATAACATGCATATATGATTCTACAGTGCCCTCTTGTGTTTTATATATACATTCAACTACGTATACCTAAACACTAAATTTAGAGCTTAAAATATTCACTTATAGATAGAAAAAATAGTGAATACAGCAACTGAGCTCACAAACTGGATAACTGTTTTTGTTTGTATTTATACAGCTTGGGGAAGATAAATCAGGAATTGCTTGTGACAAGTAAATATACTGTTATTTATAAATGTGTTACTCTCAATGGTCAATTTTCAACCATTTTTGAAACAAAACTACAGTCTTAAAAAAAACCAACAAAAAACTCCAGCCTAAAGATTAGCTAAAACAAAGACATTTCCATGTAGAGAGGAAAACACATTACATCTACTCTCTGATGGATAAGATAAACATTCTTGAATTAAGTGTCCACCATTGATTAAGTCAGAATTCCCATAAATACCATGTGAATGCACAGTATGATTTAACCCACTATTGATTGCTCCTAGTGGTTATATGTATTCATTCTTACTTGGTTTGTGCATACTGATCCTGCTACTTCAGATATTTTGAAATTGCTTTCGCTGCTGAAAACTGTAGAGCATTAGAACGGGAATATGACCTACTGAGGTCATTGGATGAACTCCAGTTTTTTATCCAATGACTTCAGTGGATGAGGGAGGATTCTGCCACTTGTCCCTTAGCTATCATGCAAGCAAGACACTTACGAACTGCCTATTTTCTGTGCTCTCAGATTCACTTAAGAAAGAGGGGGTTACCCTGAAGATCTACCATCGCAATTTTAATGGCTTTGGTCCTGCATCAGGGATGACAATTTTTTTTAATTTGTGGAAGAATTTGGCCTTAACCAGTTTCACATAGAGCAGTGTCACACTTACAATTGCTTTCAGCCAAGAATTTTCACTTGTATAAAGGAACATTAAACAATTCAACAACCATCTAAAATATTATGTACACTTACCATTTCTTGAATCAGAAACTATTTATAGAGGTCTGATATCTGCTCTGCCTGTTTGCAATAGTAACTTTCTTCCTTAAAAGCGGAACTGTTTTCAGCAAAATAAAAGGATGGAGACAGTGCCTGATTTTAAATTTGCCCCTGTATTATTCTGCTTAGTGACACAGATTACACCAGGGCTGGGCAAAATACAGTTTGTGGGCTGAATTTGGCCCACCAGGCAATTCCATCCAGTCCATGGGGCTCCTCCATAAGCTCTGGCCTTGTGCTGCCCCTCTCAAGCCGGCACATCCCTGCAGGATGTGCAGATCCAGTTGCTAAGCAAACCCCAAGCTTGGCCTGACCCGTCCCAGCCCTAAGCCAGCTAGAGACAAGAAGCCTTTGCCTGGGAGAGCTTGTGCCTGGTCACCACGAGGCTGTTTCCAGACTCCCTGCCTGTGAGCCTGGAAATGCAGGTGAGAGCCACACCAGCACAGGGACAGAGACTCCCACTGGGGGGAACAGGGTAGAAGCATGGGGTGCACTCGCTGCAGGAGCGTGGGAGCTGCATGCTATGGGGCTGAGCAGGGCTGGCCCCACTTGCTGCCATCACGTGCAGCTTCAGGGACTCGCACACTTCAGGGACTCCAAGGACCTCCCCCCCCCACACCCTTCCATACACCCCATCCCCCATTATACCCACACATGTACCCACACCGTCCCACCCCTACCATACTCCCAAACACACTCCTCCACACCCCCCGCCCCCCGGTCACCATACCCACACATCCCCCCATACAACATACAATAGTAAGACTAGATTTTGAGCTCTTATGCAATTGCCTCTAGATACACTATGCATACACACACAAATTAGGACAAAACTATTAAAAAAAAAAAAAAAAAAGTTGTAGTAGATGTTTGTTTTTTTTAGTATATGATTTTGGGGTTTTTCTGATTTCAAGATGGCACCCCCCCCAAATGAGTTCTTATGGGGCAAGGAGAGCGACTTGTGGTGGCAAAGGTCAGGGATTAGCGGTGGGAATTTTAGTCCCAAGATGGCGGCCAGGAGGCGGGGCACCTGTTAAGGGGAGGGGTTACCCTTATGTCCCTTGACAGCTCACCAAAACTTGTTAAGTGGCCCTCCAGCCAAAATAATTGTTCACCCCTGCATTATACTATGTTATTGGCTTAATGATAGCAAGTATTCCTGGAAGCACTGACATATTTAGTAATATAACATAGCTTATTTTCCAGAGTACGAAACTGTGAGAATAAAAAAAAAGGTTTAAGACATATGGAACAAGGAATAATACTGCCAGTAAAATACTACTATATGTTGTTATAAATAGAGTAATGTTAAATTATTTTGTTTAATTTAGAGTAGGGCCTCCTTGTGTTAAGCACTGTACACACTTTTATTTTGCATTCTAAGCAGATGTGACATAGGGTAGAAGGAAAACAGTCACAGAGAAATAAACTAAAACTAAATTTGTTTGTGTCTCTTTTTGCTTCTTTATAATTTAGAAAGAAGGCTTGAAAAACGTTTGTTCTCTTTTATCTGTACTTTAGAAATGCAGGGTTTATCTATTCTTGCAAAGCATATCAAAGAAATGTATTGTGAAGTCCCTTTAAAGATATCCTTTTTACCAGGTGTTCATTTAACATTGCTCAATTGATACAAAAAAATAAAAATAAGAAATAAAATCAAGAAACTTGTCAAAAATCTCTTTTTTTTCAGTTGTGCCTCATTTAGAAAGACATAATTTATTTTAACTCACAATATATCTATGTTATCCCCATAGGTTCAGTGATGAAAAATTAACGTAGCAACAAACAATAATGAAACTGAAGCTGAAGAATTCATCTTGCAGCATTTTAGTTTCCTAAATGAATCTTGCATCCTTCCAGTTTGTGACACTGTCATGTTCTGTTTTCATTGTTACATTTGAAAACAGGGCTGTGCATCTTTCATCTTTCCTGCAATGTCGTATTTAAACAAGACAAGAATTTCTAATCTAAAGCAAGGAGAATTTATAATTTGCTGCTTTGGGGAAGATTTTTCAATCCTTCTTTGTGATAAGCAAATAAGGATACAAACCAAGTTTTTCTATCTCATTATGAATCTTTTAAAAGTGAGGTGCTCCCTTCTTGAGTGCCAGAATTTACAGACTCCTGGAAGAACCATAAGAACCAACCTACATCAATTGCAGTTTGGCAGAGGCAACATCTCAGATTGGAGGCGTTAAATAATTTGAAAAACATGTTTAAACATAAGCACTTCTGTTTTAACGCCTCCAAGTAGCCTGATTATTGGAGTCATTACAGATTTGGAATAGCTGTTTGCAAGATCTGGCAACTCCTACATCACACGTGGGATCACATCACTTCTTGCAAGAGCTATGGTCCATACAGATATTTCACATGCAGCCTGTAGGGTCTAGGCTTTTTGAAATGATAGCATTTAGTTTCTTTTTTTCCTATTTAGTCACACACTCATCCTTAGAAGCCTTTTATCTAAATGTATTGTCCACTAATGAAAAGCTTTCAGAGATGCTTGTTAATGCTACTTGCTTGATCTAGTGAGCCTCCTTGTGGAAGTTCTACTACATACCATGTCTGCATTTTCAGTTGAAAACTTGAACTGCACTTCTTTTTTTTCCTTCATCAATTTAGTTTGGTTTCTCCATTCTTGAAGCATTTCTTTATCTCTGAAAAGGTTAATTTTTTATCAAATTTTTAAATCACATTATTAAAAAAAGAATATTATCACTTCCTTTTACCTGCTGAACTAGGTTGCTATTGAACAATATGAGAGTCAAAATAGAAATGCACAAGGAACATCTTCATGAAGCATTAACATTGTAATAGAAGATCAGTACTTCAAAGGAATATCACAGCATGCTGCAGCAGCAGAGGAGTATAAGAGCAAAAAGATTCAAATTCAAAACTGAAACAAATAAAGAACTAAATTGCTCAGCGGATTTACAGGCCACATAGCTTCTATTTTTAGGATCCCTGGCACACATTACACTTGTGGCATTAATCATGCCATGCATGGCAAAGATGTTCCATGTGTACCCAATTTAAGATCAAATGGCAAAAATGTTCCACATACAATATTTGTATGGAACCTTATATCAGTTGATTGATTGGTTGGTTGTTAGAATCAGCCCTGGACAGCCTGGTCTCCAGCCCGCTGGCACCAACAATCTTGTCAGCAGTGGCCGGGAGCAGCCCCAGTTCTCCAGTTGGCTCAGGGCTGTCCTATGGGCTGTGAGTGCCAGGCATGGGGCTCAGAGGCTCCCAGCAGGGGCAGACAAAGGGCTTCCCCCGCTGGGGACTTTAAACCATGGGTGCAGGTTTTAAAGTCTCCAGTTTGGGAAACCCTTCAGCAACTCTGCCAGGAACCTCTGGACCCCTGTGCCCGGCAGCTCCACTGGAGTTGCCAGGTGCATGGTTTATAGTTCTAGGAAGGGAAGGCTTCAGACCAGCTCGGCACTGGTGTGACTGGGCTCGAAGAATTTTATGCCCCATCCCAAACATCATACCACCTGCCATACCAGACATGCATGACAGGAGGCACAGTGTTTGGGATGGGGTATAAAATTCCTCCAAACCCAATTGTGCCATTGTTTTAATGGCTGCCAGGGGCCCAGGTAACTCTAATCTGGCTAGGTGAGAGCACTAAGTAAAGATGAGTTTACTGAGATATAAAGAATATTGGGCCAGAATGTTGCAGAGGTTACTTAAATTTGACTCCTCATATTTTCTAGAATTGCTCAATAAATGGCTTTAACTAATGTCTTATCTAATCTTTAATATCTGCAATGAAGATTTTATTGTTAAAGTCTTTCCTAGTAAAGTATCTAAGTTAAGCTTTTCCTTCCTTAGTTCCCATCTATTTTTCCTTATCCAGCCATTGCCTACCTGGCCTTATAAATGAAGTAACTATTGTCTATCATTTACCCGAATCCAAGATTACTCTGAATTTAAGACGATTCCCACAATATTTAGCTACAAGCCATGTATAAATATGTTATACTTTTTCCTGTCATGTAATTTTTGAAGGGTTCTCTTAAATACTTACCCCCACCACCACCATTGCTGTAGCTGGGGTGAGCAGTGGCAAGGGGCAGTGGGGCGGGGGGCTGGCAGCAGCAGAGTCAAGTGGACTGATCCCTGTCCCCTGTCATGTCCCCTGCCTGGCTGCCTGCCTGCCTTCGTCACAGTGCTTGCACACCCCGCTACTGCCCCTGCAGTGCCTGTAAACCCTGCCGCCTGCCCCCCCAACCTCCTCCTTGTACCTGTACCCTCAGATGTTTGCACCTGCCCCCCCACCGCACTTGCTCCATCTTCTGCTGCCCACCCTGTAGGGCCCTCCCCTCAGCTGCCTGCCCTCTGCACCCCTCCTGCCCATCTATGATTATGTTCTCCTTGCAGCTCTGGCTCCTGCTGGGGCGCACTCTGGCCTGGGGCAGAGAACATGGAACAGGTGCTGCCTCTGGCTCTAACCCAGCCATGCAGCAGCCACTGTGGAGAAGGCAGCTTCAATCCTGGCCCAGAGCCAGGGCTAGAGCTGCCACTACTGCTGCTCCTGCGTGGTCAGGCTTAGGCCAGAGGTAGCACATGCTCTGTGCTCCCTGTCTCAGGCTGGAGTGGGGCTCCAGGAGGAGCCAGAGCTGCAAGGGGAAGGTAAACAGTGGCAGGGAATAAAGGTAAGGGGAGTAGAGGCTGAAAGGAGAGAGGGGACACCAGCTGTGCCTCCAACTCTGCCTGTGGGCTCAGTGTTAGAGTTGGAGCCACAACTGCTTCCTCCTTATGCCTCCAGAACTTGTTCTCTTATCTAGGATGAAGGGCTCTCCCCACACACCCAGCCAGTGTTGAATGGGGAAAAAGCATCATCTTAGATTCCAGTAAATACAGTATACTGCACCTTGAAGGCACTTATCAACTTTTTATCATATATACCAGAGGTTCTCAACCTTTTGCACCTTACGTCCCACCTATATACAGTCAAAAAATCTTGGTCTCACCAGTCAACGAGTGGGGGCGTGTCCCCCAGAGGCTAGTCGAAGAGTGGGGTGGTAGGGATTAGGCAGCAGCCAATTGAAGCACACAGAAATGAAACTAAAAGTCCTTCCATGGCACTTCCAGTTTTGCTGCCATGACCTGTGTCTCACTTAGAGGACATTTGCATCCCACCACTGGGACGCATCCTACCAGTTGAGAAACCCTAATCCATACCAAACTGCTTTAACATCTCTTCCAGTCTTTTCAGATGATGTTCCCCAAATTCCTTTAATTTCTATTGTTTTCTCTACATTTTACTCATGGGCCACATCCAGACATGCAGGCATGTGTGGTTTGTGGTGCCACAAGCTTCTTTGTGGCACCATTAACTGCATATGTTGCATATGAAACCATGTGTGGCACTACTGAATTTTAGTACTGGGGGCAAAATTTGCTACCGGGATTTCTGAGAAGCTGGGAAGTGGGGAAACGGATGGGGAGCTGCTGGCTAGGGTCTGCTAGGCCTGCTGCCTGCTCCCCTGTCTCCATGTACCACTCCTCACCTGGCTGGGGTACAGTGTGCCTCAGCATGGGGGTTGCCTGTGCCCCAGCCAGCCCTCCCACCCTGCAGCACATGGAGCAGTGGAACAATGCGTCCCACTGCAAACTACACAAGCAGGGGTGTGCACTACAGGACAAAGTAGCGACACAAATTGTGGCACTACTATTTGTGCTGCTGCAAACACATACCCCTGCTCATATGGACACAGCCATGGATTTCTACATTCTGTCAAACTGTGGGGACAGGGGCAGTTCTCAGTCATTCAAGTATGGTCACACCACAGTTCTATGCAGAAGATACATTAGCATCACTATTTATATAGTGTGAACATATTTTACTCAAGCTAGAATTGAACCCAAGGGGTCAAATTATTTTTAAAATGGAATTTGCCAAGGTGGATACAGGCAAGACAAAGGGGTAGAAGGGTGCAAAAGTAGCTAAAAGGTCAGTTTTGCTCTTCCATATTTTGCTGTCTTTGTGTATAAGACCAAGTTGGTGAACAGTCTAAAAACTAACTGTGAATAGGTCTGAAAATGAAGCTGTAGAGATGTTGTGGTACCATACATTACTTTTATCCAGGTCCCTTTTCCCTTTTGTACCATATGCAGAGGTGGAAATGACATAAGAGCTACATCTAGTTTCTCAAACCAGAGGATGTTCTTGCACATGCTGGCTTTAGGGCAAGCTTAGGCCAGTGGTGAAATGCAAAGCAACTGCCAGTCTGGAGAATCTACATCATATTTCCTGGCCTGAAAAGCTCAAATATGGTCAAAGGGAGATGAGGTATAATGATAAGCTGCATGAATAGTTGGAGATCTTTAGCAAAAATTTTATTAGTTCCATGATTGTTGTTTGGATTTAAAAAAAATCATCATTCAAGGTATATAATTTGTTGTTAATACTTCACCCTGTCTAGGAACTATGGAATTTTTAAGGATCAGTGACCAGATGTAACATTATACTTTTACATGAGATATGTACACATGCCTCCAAAAACAATGTTGTCATTCTGAAAGCAAGACCAGGGCAAAAAATCTAGTATATATATACATATGCCAGCTTAATTGTGGAAGGGAATTAAGACGGAAACAAATTTGCAAAATATATTTCTGATTTATAACTAACATGTTGCCATTTGGAAGATCAATTAATAAACTACAGGACTAAATGGCTCATTTACTAACATAAGTCTAAATCAAGGCCTTAGCAATCAGATCATAGGCGGTCTGGCCTAATGGTTAAGCCACTGAGGGAAGGAAGGGGCCGAGTCAGGATTTGGGACCTAAATAACTGTCTGGAGGGAAATTCAGGGGGACAGTCCAAAACACAGGACAGGGTAACTGTCTGAGAATCAGATGCTGAGTTACCAAGTCCAAGGGACAATCCCTAAGCCAAAGTCCAAGAGCAGAGCCAAACCAGGGTCAAGAATCAAGAGGCTTACCAAAGCAGATCAGGGTCAGAACTGCTGGCTAGCATAGGAGTCTGCTGCCACAGCTTGGTCTATATGGGTAGGTGGCACTCCCAGCAGCCAATCAAGAAGCTAGCTAGTTAATTAGCTGGGGCAGAACTTGTCAGCCAGAGACCCAAAGACGTGTGGCTGTCCAGGGCAATTAACCCAAGCTGGGTTGCCTTATAAACAGGGATCTGGAGTTTCTATTCCCATAGGAAAATTGAGTAAAACACAGATTTCCCCCTTTACCAGGGGAAGCCACAGATTTCTCATTTTAGCAGAGAAACCCGTGGATATTAAAGTTTTGTGATGAGCCCTCTGCAGGCTGACAGAGTTCCAGCATGCAGGGGACTGGATGGAGTGGGAGGAAGGCAGTTAGGCAGGGGGAACAGTCAGGCAGCCTGGAGAGCAGCTCCAGCAGGTAAGTGGGAAACGGTGGGGGTAGGGAGGAAGAACTGAAGCCCCCATAGGGAAGGAGGGAGGGAGTTGGGTAGGCTTGGTTGGGGCTGCTGCCCAGCTGAGCAGTGTGTGGGGCTTGGGACCCGGGGCCACAATGCGTGGCTGTCAGGCCCTGGTGGGTAGCAGGAAGGGGCCGTGGGTCACTTGTTTTGGAGCAGGGAGGCCAGGAGGGGGCAACTCCCTACCACTGCACTCACTCTCATGGGCAGGGGGAACCCATGCCTCCCAGATCTGTATGCGAGGTGGAGGCGGTGCGGGCTATTCCCTGTGAGCTTGGGCTCCTGTTCTGCTGCCCTTCCCTAGGGCTTCCAAAGCCCAGCAGGTGCGACCCAGCACTGCAGGGCACAGTGGGGCTGCACAGAAAAGCTGCCTGGTGCTGTGAACTCCACGTCTGCCCTGCCAACATGTCCCCTGTACATGCAGCAGCAGCAAGGGGCAAATCCCCACAATGCCACCCCTGCTGCTACTGTGCATACAAGGGACGCATCGCCAAGGCAGTGAGGAACTTGCAGCAGCAAGGAGATCCCCTTGCAGCCCCACTGTTCCCTGTGCTGCTGGACTTCACCTGCTGGGCTGTGGCAGCAGGGCAGGAGCCTCAGCCCTCAGCAGGCAGCCTGCACCTGCCCTGTGCACAGATCTGGGGAGCACAGGCCCCCACAGGAGTATGCACTATGGTGACAAGCTGGCTTCACCTCACCTGAGCCCAGAACAAGCAGGCAGTTGGGGGGGGGGGTGTCCTCTGTTAGCCTTCTTGGCAACAAGGGCACACAGCTGACTCATATCTAGCTTATTGTATACTGTAACCCCCAGGTCCTCTTCTGCAGAGCTGCTGCTTAGACAGTCAGTCCCCAGGCAGGCTGTAGTGGTGCATGGGATTCTTCTATCCTAAGTACAGGATTTTGCACTTATCTTGGTTGATCCTCATGAGATTTCTTTTGGTCCAATCCTCCAATTTGTCTAGGTCACTCTGAATCCTAGCCATCCAGTATATCTCCTACACCCCCCAGCTTGGTGTCATCTGCAAATCTGCTGAGGGTGCAATCCATCCCATCTTCCAGATTAATGAATATATTGAAGAAAACCAGCCCCGGGACCAACCCCTGGGGTACTTCACTTGATACTGCCTGCCAGCTAGACACTGAGCCACTGATTATTATCTGTTGAGCCCGACAATCCAGCCACCTTTTATCTACCTTACAGTCCATTCATCTAATCCATACTTCCTCAGTTTGCTTGCAAGAATGCTATGGGAGATGGTATCAAAAGCCTTGCTGAAGTCAAGGTATATTATATTATCCACTGCACTCCCCGCATCCACAGACCCAGTCATCTTATCAAAGAAGGCAATCAGGTTGATCAGGCATGATTTGCCCTTGGCGAATCCATGCTAACTGTTTCTAATGAACTTCTTCTCCAAGTGCTTAGAACTGGATTCTTTGAGGAACTACTCCATGAATTTTTCAGGGATTGAGGTGAGGCTGACTGGTCTGTAGTTCCCTGGATCCTCCTTTTTCCCTTTCTTAAAGATGGGCACTATATTTGCCCTTTTCCAATTGTCTAGGACCTCCCCCGATTGCCATGAATTTTCAAACTTAATGGCCAGCGGCTCTGCAATCACTTCAGCTAACTCCCTCATCACCCTCAGATGCACTGTATCTGGCCCCATGGACTTGTACACATCCAACTTTTTTTAAAAGTACCTAACCTGTTCTTTCATCACTGAGGGTTGCTGACCTTCTCCCTAAACTGCTGCCCACTGCAATACTCTTGGAGTTGACCTTGCCTGTGAAGACTCAGATTAAAAAAATACATTGAGTACTTAAGCCTTTTTCTCATCCTCTGCCACTAGGTTGCCTCCCCCATTCAGTAAGGACTCACACTTCCCCTGACCTTCCTCTTGTTGTCTCTCCTCCATTATATGGAAGTATAAACCACACTGTAGGATCTGTTAGGAAATGTAATATAATGTCACTAAATATGATTATCTGATTTTTTTAGTAAGTTTCACAGACAGCAGTATGTTGGCTCTTGAATAGGATTCTAAATGTATGCATATGGTAGACTAATATGCAGAATTGGAAACAATTTACATTTGAAACTTTTTTTTTAATTTACATATTCCTTATCCTGCAAGCACGTCAACATTTTTATATATCATATGCCTGTTTTACTGCTGTTCAGTTAGTCTGTTATCAGTTAGTAAGCTTAAAAAAAAGTCATTTCAGTACTTGCATAATATCCCCTCTGACTATGGAGTTACGAGGGGAAATATTTTTCCCAATACATGAGAACAGAAACTCAGATTCTCCAAGTCGGCAGTAAGAAATGCAATAGTTCATGTTCTTGTTCCCCAGGATCACTGCGCTTTGTAAAGAAAAAAACACTCCTTACATTTCTATTTACAGTCCAGATAATTTGTAATGACTTCTTTCTTTATAAATGGAAAACTGGGTGAATCATGAGGGGAAAAGAGCTACAGTGCTAAGAAGAAGAGCAACAACTCAAAAATAGTGCACTGATATAAGGCAAAAATAATACTTGCTTTCTTTGCTGTTCAATTAAAGCCAGTTTCTCTTTCATCTGCTTCTGTGCTGCCAATCTGCACTCTTCAGCTCGCTTTGTCTCTATCTTCTTATCGAGGGATGAAAACTCAGGAAATACATTCTTCTGCATGGATTTTTTCCTTTTAAAATAAGGCCATTCATTACAGGTTTTTAAATACTGTATTTAAAGACAGGCAGAGTGATACAATTATTCATTATGATAACTAAATTCACCAGACAGATCTTTGGGCAGGTCTGATTCTTGATCAAAGAGAGAACAGGAAAATGCAGGAATCAAAGCAGTGTGGGTTTCTAACCTATATTTGTAGATGCAACAAATCACTGACATCCGTACAACTAGGCCCTAATTCAATCAGCTCCCTGAATTTAAGTATATAAGTAGTCCTACGGATTTCAACAGGAAATTTAAAGCAGTCACACACTTAATAACATGCTAAATCAGGCACTTAAAAATAGTTTGATCCAATCTCACTATGGAAAAAGTAATATAGAGAGCAGGAATATTTTAAATTCTCGCCACACAAAACACCCTTTACTTTCCAGGAAAGAGGAGCTAGTAGGATAAAGCCTAACTGCAAGACATATATAGACTGAAGATGGAAACTATGATGAAGAAAGGAAGGAGTGCAAGTTTAAGCTTTCTGAGCAGTAGTTTTAACTTGCAGCATATAAAATGAATATAGGCTGCCACCTTCAGGTTCTGTTCACATAAGGAAAACTACAGATATGTTTAAACACAGTATACTAGAATTCTTGTATACTGAGCAACAGATTTAACAGATTTTCCAATGCAAGGTAACTGATGCTGTTGTAGTCTGTTTTCTGAAACTATATCCTTACCTGTCCTCATGTTCATGTAGTGCAATAGAACGTTGCCCCGATACGCTAATAAATGAGACTACATTTTTAGCCAAGCAATATATAGGAATGTTTGGCCAGTTAAGCAATTTATAATAACAGTACAACAAGGAAAAGTATACAACAAGAGAAGTGTTTACTTTTTATAAACTAACCACAGTTTATAAATTATACTTCCACATAGGAACAGACATAGTTAGTTGCATTAGTCTGAAGTAAAAAAAAAAAGCCCCGCACTCACCGGCTCCTGTCAGGCAGGTGGGGTGTGTGTGGGGGGAAGATCCCCGCTGCCTCCCACTGCCCTGTGCTGCAATGGGGGCTCTGCCACAAGCCCCCAGATTCCCTGATATCTGCTGCAGCAGCCAGTGAGTGTGGGGCTTTTTCTTTTTTAAGTGCCGGGATGCTGGGGCTGGGCAGGGCAGCCATTGATGGGGCTGGGAGAGAGGACAGGGATTGGGAGGCGCTCAGTGGGGCTGGTGGAGCAGGCAGGGTATAGGGCCTGGCGGGGTTCCCCCCTCCACGTACCGGCATGAAACCTGGGTCTAGCTCCCTTTGGCAGCGAGCGGGGACTGCCCAAAATCGCTGAATCTCTGAACCTTCCTCCGAATTGATTTGAAGGCCTCGAGTCAATTCAAACCTTTTTATTGGTCTCTCGATTCAATTTGATTTGGAGGTTGAATCAGGCCAAATCCCCTCCAAATCAAATCTGCACCCAAAGCTTTGCACAGCCATGATATATATACATATCAGGGCTGTGAATTTCGGCCTGATATGGTGGCCAAATCTCTGAAACCAAATTGAATCAGAGGACCCTTTAATCTCGGGAAAGATTTGGACATAGACATATCTTTAAATGTTTTTTTCTATATACCTCGAGGTACCACCATGGTTTGTGAATGCAGTGATGCTGGGGCACATGGAGCATCCCACAGGAGTATGCGGGGGGGGGGGCTCCCCAGTGTGCTCAGCAGCAGACCTGGAAGTGGACTAGAAGCACTTCTGGTTCACGTCCAGGTCCACTGCGGCGCGCACAGGGGTGTTCCCCTGTGCTCACCCAGCCAGCGACTGGTGCCTTCTGGGTCTGGGGGGGAACCCATGGTCCCCCCGAGGCTGATCACCAAGCCAGAGGGGTGTAGGGGGGCCCCAGTGTGCTCTCCAGCAGACCCGGGGGATTGGGTTTGCCATCAAGCATATGGAGGGTCCCCCGCACTCCTTTGGGATATACCACGTGCCCCAGCATTGCAGCATTCACAAGCCATGCTGGTACCTTGAAGTATGCAGAAAAAATATTTAAAGCTGTGTCTGTGTCCGAATCACTGATTCTCTGAATCAGCATCAAATCTTCACATTCAGATTTTGCCACATTTAATTGGGCACAGTGATCCGAATCAACAAATCCCTCTCCCTGATTTGGGCCGAATCTGAATCCAAATTGAATACGGCCCGCTTTGCACACCCTTAATATATATGTATGCGTATACTAGTATACACACACACACACACACACACACACACACACTGATAGCACAAGCTTTCATTGAAGCTCATTCTTCATATATATATATTTATATATCTGATGCTGGCCCATCTGAAGAATGAGCTTCAATGAAAGCTTGTGCTGTGTGTGTGTGTGTAACAAAAGCTTTCATTGAAGCTCATTCATCAGATGCTGTGAAAAGATGTGCAAAGCTGTGTATAGGAAGGACACAGAAAGCCTGCCTTCTACTTCCATGTACTAACTAAAAGCAGTGGTTCATTTAGTACAAAAGTTGGTCAAAAAAGGGAAAATAGACCATAAACATCTATTTATATTCTTATTAGAACTGTGGAAATTTCATTGAAAAGTCGACATTAAATAAAGAAGAATCAACTAGCTCTATTAGGTCTGAAGTTTGTAGTAAAAACATTCCTGATTTTTAATTTCAAAATTATAAATAGTCAAGCAATACTAATCACCCATAATTCTTAGATCTGCACTTATCCATAAGACTGTACACATTAACAAAACATCAGAGTGACTGAAGACAAAAATGTTTTACAAAATTCCTAATTTGCAGATTTAGTAATTTGCACAGAAAGTATCTCTCTTTTTTATCCCTCCCCCCCCCCCAAATCAATAGCTGACTCCTCTGGCAATGGTTCATATTACCAGGACTCATATTTTTACAAAATACCAGTCTTACATTGTTTAGTCTACTATGAATTATCACAAAAACAGCGACACAAATGACATTATACAACTACCCCTTACTTACCTTTACTTATTTGCTATAATTGCAATATTAAGTAATTTACAATGGATGTAACATTCATTAGTATGCGTTAGTAATATGCATTAACACAGCAGGGTCAAACATATGGTTGGCCGGCCGGGTCCACTTTGTGCAGCCACTCTATCCAGCCCACACTGTAAATTGGTGCGGCTAGTGAGTAGCGGCCAGCTGCACAATCTGGGGCCTTTGAGCCCCAGTGGACATGCTGATTGGCAGCAGGAGGGTGAGCAAGGGCTGAGAGTCCTGGCTGCCCTCTGGCTGCTTTGCCCATTGTCACTGGCACAACCCTACCTCCCCAGTTGCTGGCCCAGCTGTGCGTTCCACATTGAGAGCCAGAAATGCTGCTGTATGTTCCCTGTTGGAGCCAGAGGCCCCCCTCACACACACACTTCCTCATGTCCTGGGCTAGATCTGGCCAATAAGAAGTCCCACAATCTGGATCTGGCCTGGTGTACAAAGTGAGTTTGACGCCCCGGCATTAACAGATTGAACTCTTTTCCATAAAATATGTTTCAGAGGTAATTCCAAGACTTAAGTCGTTCAAATATAAATTGAAATTTTTTTTCCCCCCATCTATATGGTGGTACAGATATACAAACTAAAAATAGTCCTCTGAAAGCTGATTTGGCCACTTTCTCCTTATTACTTTAACCATAATTTTCAACTTCAATATATACGTTCCTCATAATTACAATGTTGAGAGCATTTCTTATTTTCTGGTTTTGGAGAAAATTGAGTTCATTTTAATTTAAGTTCTTTTTATTTTCTATATTAATTTGTCATGAGCCTCACTAACATATCAATCACTTAATTTCTGGGTATAGATGGAATGTATGGTAAAATGTTTTAAAATGACTGTATTAGACATTTGGTTTTCCAGCACCGGAAAGATACGTATAGTATTCTATCCTGTAAACTATTATATAAAAGTTAAATATATAAAGGAAAAATCTAAGATGTTTTCTTTCACCTGGAAAGACTTGTAGATTTGTAGTGTAGTCTTTCCTTTATTCCGTTCCCTTTCCCTAGTTCAGTAAATTTCTGCATTGTGGCTTTAGGGCCTAAATCCCGGTTTGCAAGAAATTCTTCCTGCTCATCTTTTATAATTTCCTCCTTGAGTTTCTGAAATCGCAGCCTTTCTTCCTCATTAGGCCACTCATCTGACAAATCCAAATTGGACTCCAGCAGTTCCGTTAAGTTTAGTTTTTCAACAGGTGGTATTTCTATTGGAATTAGAGAGAGACAGATTATTGTATACACGCTTATTAAAGCAATGAAGTCAGATAAAAAAATTCCTAAGGGATTTTTTTCCCTTTGCATGGTGAGATACAAATGGAGCATAACTTTTTATGTGAACAACTTTATTTCCCACTAGGGAACTACAGTCATCATCTGCAAGATAAGCTGTAAAATTCATTTTCTGTAATGGTATACTTGAAATAATTATTTTTTATATATATAATATTTTTTAAGTTGTCAGTGAAATCTACCACTGAAGAAGGCTGAGAAGAGATACACCTTAAAAACTAACTGAATCAGACTGCAAAAGCTCTCATGAGCAAGATGCCGGCATCTGATGAAGCATGCTCTTGCTGTCAGAAGTTTATCCATTTTTGATTCAGTTAGTCTATAAGGTACATCTTTACACTGCCTTCTGTATAACTTCAGACTAATGTGGCTAACTCTCTCTCTCTCTCTCTACTCCTGAAGTTACATAGTTGCCCAGAAGCCAATAAGAAGTGTTTCAACTTTCAACATAGTATATTCTCTTATGTATGTATTACACAGAGCTGCCTAATTCTTGGGTAGAGTTAACCAATAGAAATGTGTTGTACCTATTTATCAACAGTTCTGCTGACATCCTAGTCATTTCAGGTGCAACTGAATAACTTAATTTTTGTCTACAAAGCTGGACCTGGTCCTTCACTGTCTAAACCTTAATTCAGGAAGTACTGAAGTATTTATTTAATTCTAATGTATGTCATGTTATCTCTACCCAGAAAAGCATTTAAGTAAGCAGATAACTTAAAACCTATTTTAAACCCATTAAAACCAACTGGATTTAAATACATTCTTAAATGCTTTACTGAATTAGAGCCTAAAACATCTCTTTGATTTTCTACAATAGTTAAGATAAACTGGGATATTTGAGCCAATAACTATCTAGCTTAAATATAATAAGGCTGGTGGACAGGTGTTGTCCCACTGGACTATGAAGTCTAAAATTTGCCACTGGAGCCAACTGAACGAAGCCAAAGCCTTTGACCCATTCAGGCCCCAGAAAATGTGGAGGACCCATTTTTTCCAACTCAGCAAATACTGAAAAACTAAGGATAGGTGGTATGAATAATGAGGTATTATGGCACAATAACAGGTTGATTTATTTTTATGATGACACTTTTCTCTAGTTTGAGCCCAAAGAAACAACATCTAGAGTTCTGAGCCCACTTTTGTCAGGTGCTATATAACTTTGGCTCCTACTATGCTGAACGGGAGTTGAGAGTGATCAGTACCTTTCCAAAATGCTCAGCTCCTCAGAAATTTTAGACCAAGGTCTCATTCATTCAGGAGCTCTTGCCTCATTTTGGTTATTGTGTAGTATGCAGAGAGCAATCTAAAACACATGGAAGTCAAGAGAAAGCTTCTCATAGACTTCTGGGAGGTTTTGTATCATGACTTTGTTGTACATCTTGTATAAATGAAAATGGATGGATCCTTTCTAATATGCAAAGAACATAAAATCCCCCCCATGTTTTTAATTTTTGAGACAACAAATAATATTGCTTTAGTAGAAAAAAATATGATTACGTAGTTAAATAAAGACAAATAATAATACATATGTGCGTATGTGTATACACTCTGATACTATAGTAAGTAGCACTATAGTAAGTAGTAAGTAAATACGCGAAGAAAAAGCTGTTATTTTCTTAGTCTGGAGTATTTAATCTTGGAACATTTATACTGCCTTAAAGCAGTTTTTTGACATCATAAATAACTACATATAAATCAATGAAACAAGAGTTCCATGCATGATATAAAGCAGGTAAGAGACTCATACTACTGAAATAAAGATCGCCAGAAAGAGAGGGAAAGGGCAAAACACTTTGATATTATAATAAGTAGAATGGTCATAAAGTGTGAAGGTATGGGCTTTAATCAAAATGAGAAAAAAACTAACATAGCCAACATGAACTTGTAAGAGAATATTATTAAGACTTTATGTTCAACTTATTTCTATTTCATCTCTAAAGCTTTGCTCTTCATTCTGAACGTGCTAGCTCAAGGAAAAAAACCCCATAACAACCATCTTTAAAATTATTCCTATACCAATGTGTCTACAAGCACAACTGATATTTTCTATGTATACACTAGGACTACTTTTAGGGTATGCCTACATTTCAGTCAAAGGTGTGACTGCAGTTTATATAGCTTTAAACTAGGTAACCTAGGTACTAATAGCAGAGTAGCTGTTTCTGAATGAAGCTTAATTTAGGTACCTATTCTACCCATCTTTTTAGAACAGAGGACACTGGGGAGAGGGTTGAGGTAGGTATTTCAGACTACAATTTGCTCTGTGCTGCCACAGTTATAGTCCTATATTGGTGTGTGCTGCAGTTGTACCTTGACTGAAGCTACAGACTAGGAGTTTCCTTAAATCCCAGAAAACCCAGCATTGTTTTTCATCTCCCTCCTCTCATATTTTAGAGGAAATGCATCATCCATGGTACATTCTGTTATCTTCTCCACACGAAGTATGTATATACTACTTCTTACATACTGCTCTGATCCAACATGAACAGATGGGCCACGTGGGAGGGAGCAAAAAACTCTTGAAATATTACAGAAGGTTCCCAAACTTCATGTGCAATGCCCACATATTCTAAATATTAAAGTCCACAGTATTTTTCTTTAAATATACCAATATCTAAACTATGATAATGATATTGTAGTAGCATGAGTTACAAAACAGTTCTGAAGCACACTTCATATGTTATTTTGTAGTGCAAAATATTGTCTTTGAATGAAATAAAAAAATAAAATAATGTAAAGTTTCGTACTGTTTTTATATACAATCAACAGAAAAAGTTTGCTTTCATATTCTGAAGCAAAACACCATATCACAAGATTTTAAAAATTGTGTAGGCACCCAAAAGGGTAAAAAAAAGAAGGAAAGGAAACCATTGCAGTGTTTTAAATATATAATTTATTTGGGTTATATTTTCATGTATTACAAATATGTGTAGTTTCACAGAAAAATGTGTCAGAGTCAGAAACTGCAATATCTTCTAAACTGAACAGTTATTTGCACGTGTTTCTGTATTACCTTATGGAATGATTTTAGGTAACATCCAATGTAATGTCTTGATTTGATTCATTCTATTTGTGAACAGCCTTTATGCAAAAGTGATTTAACACAAATATGAAAAGTTCATCTTATAGTGTGTAAAGCTGAATGACCTTCGATCCACTTATGATCTAAACACTTCCTTTAAAGAAAGATCAGTCCAAATTTTGTTCCTAGTTACATTATGAAAATTTGCACAAGATACACTGAAGAAGTTCAGTCTAAAAATTTAGGAGTTACCTTTTAACAAAAGTAAAATTTGTGCCTATGTTAAGCCTTGTATTCTTAAAAACTCTTAGATAATGCTCAAAAATAAAATGTACTTTTATTGATTTCAGAGAGAGAATTCATTACCAATAAGAATTATTGAGAGACATTTCACTTCCATTTTTTATAATTAACTTTTTGCTCATTAAAAAAACCATCTATCTGATAACAGTAGAAAACATACCTCCATTTTAAACAAAGGCATTTTAATATATTTCATCCATGGATCTAAATTATTTCCTACAGTTTACAGAAGACATAATTCTGAGTATGTTTGAGGGATGTAACTTCTAATTAAGAATGAATGGTAAATATTTTGTATTTCCTCTGTAGACAAATTTTCTTTTTATTTCAGCTCTGAAAATTATTACAATGGAAACATCAATCAAAGACCTCAGTGCTATGGATACACCTCGGATATACTAAGCAGAAATGTAATTTATGGAGCTAGCTAGTTCTGACTTTCAGAAATTTAAAAATTAATATTATTTGAAGTATAATATTTCCTTTAATTTAAAAGGAATCTTTAATAATGTGGTTCACTACTATATTGCAGAATTAAAAGTTCTGAAGACACTGCAGTGAAAAATAAATACAGTTGAGAACATGCAACTGAAAACTTATCAAAAGTTATCTTTCTCTAACTTTTACTAAACTCACTAATTAAGCTTATCCATATTTCCATGAACTAGTGGAAATTTTCCTGTGAACAGAGTCTCTCTTTGACTTTCTTATGTATTCCTTAATAATGGCCTTGTTTTCTTCATGTGGAATAGAAGGCAAATCTGTGAAATACAGAACTTAGAGGTATGTGCATTTGCGAGTATACATAAAAGATTAAACTAGCCTAGTAAAAAAAAAATTGGCATATACTCCAAGGAGCACTTGTGAATCCCCAATAGCTTTTCCTATTTGTGATCTCTATACTTTGGTGACACTGGGTGGAATACAGCACTGGAAGCATTAGAGAAGATATGTGTATCTTGGAAGACAGCGTGTTAATTTTCAAAACATGATTAGCATTTCCTGTAGAATAATGGTGTCAGTCAAACATATGGAACACTCCATGCTGAATTAAGTTCCTCATACAGCAGCAAATACCCTCATTTTTATCTACAATCACTCTATTATGAAGTATAATAGTTTTTGGGATCTATTCAAGAAAGTATGTCTTTGTTTTACAATATAGATAATCAATACAATGAGTTCACAAAAATTAATTGACTAATGGCATAAACCAGCAGTTCTCAATCTGTGGAACGTGCAAACCAGTGGTACACAGACAAACTGTCAGTAATGCACTTTAACAGATTTATTATAATTACTTTATATGACAAAAAATTCCTGGTGGAACTTAAGGTTGAACTGAAAAATTTGCTGGTGGTACTTAGGCAACCAAGTTTCTTTGGGTAAATCTGATACCTTTTATTAGATCAAGTCAAACACTGGAAAAATTCTTTGCAAGCTCTTGGGTACAAATGCCCTTCGTCAGGCTGAGGAAGTGCCTCCAGATGGTCTGTGCTCTACCAGTCCATCTGCAGATGATTCCTCAACCTGATGAAAGGTATTTGTACCAGAAAGCTTGCAAAGAAGAATTTTTCCAATGATTTGACTTGATCTAATAAAAGGTATCAGATTTACCCAAAGAAACTTGGCTGCCCATGTCCTTAGACCAACACGGCTACAACCTGCACCCCTGGTGGTACTTAAGGTTGTATTGGTAGTGCACAATCTGTCAGGGTTTGGGAACCACTGGCATAAACCAAGACTTGAACTTAGGTGCCCAGAGAAGACAACGTAATTCACTGATCTGCAGTGCTATTTTCATAGAATCATAGAAAATTAGGGTTGAAAGGTACTTCAGGAAGTCATCTAATCCAGCCCTCTACTCCAAGCAGGACCATTCCCAAACTGTAATTTTCTCTATGTCCCCCAGGCCTCATTTTCTCTATATGCCATTTGACTACCTATAAAAATAACAACTATTTGAAAAAACAATAACCATGTTGTAACATAATAGCAAAGTACTGATGATGATACCTAATTTAAATCTATTTGAGGTCTTGGTAGCTTAAATATGTATGTAAATTCATTTTTTGTATTTTAAAATAAAATGTTCATTAACGTGCAAAGAAATTAATCAAGGACTGACATCCAAGTCAGAACAGAGCAGTGCAAGGAGCAAAATATAATATTCTAGAAATCCACAGACAAAAACCTATGTTAAGATGCAGCGTCCAAGAACACATACCAGTAATTTAGGGGGAAAACATCACCAGGATGTTTAAATATCCCAAAGTCGGGCATTACATACCCAGGAATGTACAAGTTAAATTAAAATCCAAAGATGGCAAAGTCTAGAAACATCCTGTGTTGATATCATGCAGTAATTACACAATGTCCGGGGAGTCAAAGTAATGAGCGGCACTTACCAGCAGCTCAGGACAGGATGTGCATGAGGCGGAGGGAGGAACCGCGTGGCTCATTAGCCGCCTTTTTGTTCAATTATGGCCAGCTGATGACGTCAGCATCGGACGCCGGCCAGTAGCAATAAGAATGGTGGATGCTGAAGTGGAGGGGGTGGATAGCATGGGCGAAAAGCTGCAGCTGCTGTCGGCGACCTCCGCCACTGCCGTCAGAGCCTCTGCCGTAAGACCCACAGAGCCAGGAGAGCCGGCAGGGCGGAACAGGGCCAAACTTCCCGACAGGAGCCTGCACTGGACATCATGGAAACTGTAGGCATGGCACCTGAGGACGTGGCTGGAGGAGTACCTGGGAGTGATGTGACCCACAGGTGGGTTGCCGGAATGATGGGGCACGGAGAAAGCCGCGCCAGGGAAGGAAGACCACTGGAGAGCCCTGAGGGGGTACAATCTGGGCAGGCACTGCCGTCAGGTCCAGATAGAGTGATGGGCAGAAGGAAGGAATGCTGGAAGTGATTGGTCTGGCTCGTGCCAGAAGGAAACCCAGGGAGTGTTCAGGGTATACCAATAAGAGGGTAGGGAGAGACAGGGCATTTTGCATTTTGGTTGTTCTGTTTGTTTAGTCAACGCTGGCTAAGGGGCAGAGAGCTAGGGGAGTGTGCCCCAGGGACTGAGGCTGAAGGAAAGCCTCTGTAAATCTACCTTTTTCCTTTGAATACCCTCCTCTGAAGAGAAGGGTGCAGGCGAGGAGGGCCGTGGGGCAGGTCCTTAAAGTGATCACAGTGGCTAGGGGCCATGGGCACTCAGAGGCAGGCCAAGAGGCGTTGCCCCACAGTGGGGAACAAGAACGGACGAGTGACGCACCAAAGGTGGTGTGAGGCCGGGGTGTAGGGGTGGCAGAGCCCCATGAGTGACCACTGGGAGAATCCTAGGCCACAGGGTACCCTGTCAACTGACCCCTCCTACTGAGGAACATCAAGTTGTGGCAGGCAAGAGCAGGGTTGGGGACACGGGAAGAAGAGATCTACTCTGGCACAGACGCGATCCTGACAGGTGTTTGACATCGACCTGTAGGGCAAAGGCTGCTTGAGAATGGTTATTCGAAGTCCGGCAGTCACACACAATTAAGATAATATACAAGTATACATTTTTTCCAAATTGGTATTTTGCCACCTTTTTCAGCTTCATAGTTCTCCACCTGTAGGGCTGCCTAACAATTTTACATTTGCACCTATTTAGATTTTTTACTTTCATAGATTTCATAGACATTAGGGCTGGAAGGAACCTTGAAAAATCATTGAGTCCAGCCCCCTGCCGGAAGGGCAGGAAGTAAGCTGGGGTCATAGGATCCCAGCAAGATAAGCATCCAATTTACTCTTGAAGGTGTTCAATGTAGGTGCTTGAACCACCTC